>NW_027361921.1:11542500-11912500 GCF_039654945.1 Dendrobates tinctorius
ACAGACCTTCACTACAATCGGTGGTTAGTATCTTAGGCTTGGAGTGCAGCGCTTACAAGCTCTTTTCTACAGACTGTATAGCCCGCCAATGTACAAGTTGTTATCAGTACTCAAGTTGATTTGCCGTGTTGGCACTTTGCGATAAGTGGGTTTTGGATTGCAGTTTAGGCACTCGGTCTCTAAAAGGGTCGCCATCCCTGGCATAGGGTAATACTATTCAATAACAAACTGCCAGAGGCAAATTAACTAAAGAATGCCATAAAAGATTAATCTTTATTTAAACCAATTAAAAGGAACAAACGTGCAAGAGTATGGTAGTCACACTACAGGCATAAAGATACTCTGTTGGAAAAGGTAAGGCGGGTGGAGGACTGGTGAGCAATCACTACTCGGATACCAGATTCAGACTCATTAGTTCATTGGGGAATTACAACCAATCACTGTGAACGTGTCAATGCTGGGGTACAATTCCCCAGACTCATTCATCACTGCACTAGTGTATGACACATTTACAAAATCACTGCTGAGGTACAACTACCCAGACTCCGTAGTCAGACAACAGATGCTACTCCATGCGTCTCAACAGCTCAGAGTATTGCAGTTCCTAATCATTTATTTATTTTATGCAGCTGCGGACAGAGACATATAATATCAAAGCGCGTGACTACCTAATTAGAGATTGCTATATAAAGTTAGTAGCCAATAGCCTCCCCTACAAATGATTAAGGAACTACACTACTCTGAGCTATTGAGATGTATGTGGTGGCATCTGCTGTCTGACTAACTGTATCCAAGCAGTGATTAACTATAATTATCTGTCTGCAACAAGGTGCCCTAGTGTGAAATCTGAGTAAATGTACCCCAGGAGTGACTGGTTCACAGTGATTGGTTGTAATCCCCCCCCCCAGTGGACTAAGGAGTCTGAATCTGGTATCCTGGTAGTGATTGCTCACTAGACACACACACACACACCTTTTCCTACCAAGTGTCTCTATACCCGGATTGTACAACTACCATACCTCATGTGTTTTTAAAATTGCACGCTCATTCCTATTAATTGATTCATTTAAAAAGATTAAGCTCTTATAGTAATCTTTAGCTAGGAATTTTTGACTACCTTTTAAATGTTTGGCATTTTCACACCAGTTTCTCCCACCTCTGTCAATGGGGGCATAACGCCATAGTTTGACCAATTCATGTCTAGCTGTAGCCTTATTTATGCCAGTGACTGGAGTAAGACTGGTGCATGCCACTTGTCAGACGCTCCAGCTTTACGAAGAAGAAATGCACCTCTTCACAGAACAGCCGAATTTTGATGAATAGGGAATTGGCTTATACAAGATGTGAACAGGACGTTACTGTAGCAGCTTACAAACAGTAAGTAGACAAGAATCTTTATAATGTTTTTCCTTCCCCGGGTAAAGAAGTACACATACCTTGACAGTTATCACTCCTTTACGACCAACTTTTTTCATAGCATCTGAAATTATTTTGCCAATTTCTTGATCTCCATTAGCAGATATTGTGGCAACCTGTAAAAAAATACAAGGCAAAATAACAAAAACAAAGCTTAAATAAAAGACTCAAAATGAAAAACTCAGGTTAGACATAATGGCCTCTTGATAAGGGGACATTCTGGAGTCAGAAAGATTCAGGAGTGTTGTAGTTGATTATCTGGGTGTCCATCTCCAGTAGGTGTAGACACAAAAATGATGCATGGCAGAACACACGTTCACTCCTTTATAGTCTACTAGCTGAAGAGCCTGGCGCTGCCTGGGCATAGTAACCAACTGTGGTTAGTTATAACAAATTATAATGATTATATTGCACATAAAAACATTTCACATCATATATTCAACACTACAGATTTTCAACACAAATTAACTAAACGATTACCCAAGTATTTATAGTATTTTATTTTCAACTCATTCAAGAGCCTTTTGATAAACATGTTTGGTTTTTCCTTTCGGTGCAAAGATGAACAGATTTTTGGCAGTTCCCACTCTTGAACAGACCACGTAAAGTTGACCATGAGAAAAGCATGGAGACTGCAAATCGATCCCTACTACTTTCAAGGACTGTCCCTGAGCATTGTTAATGGACATTGCAAATAGCAGTTGAACTGGAAGGCGTTTCAAATCAAAAAACAAATCAGATGGAATGAGTGGAATTCTTGGAATGAAAATGTACTCTTTGGCACATTCTGTTTCTGAGCTGTGTATCTAACCCTATCCTGTGTGATAATGTCTGCTGAGCTGTGTACCTAATCCTCTCCTGTGTGATACTTTCTGCTGAGCTGTGCATCTAATCCTATCATGTGTGTTACTGACTGCTCAGCCGTGCATCTAATCCTATCATGTGTGATACTGACTGCAGAGCCGTGTATCTAATCCTATTCTGTGTGATACTGTGTGCTGAGCTGTGTATCTAATCCTATTCTGTGTGATACTGTGTGCTGAGCCGTGTATCTAATCCTATCCTGTGTGATACTGACTGCAGAGCAGTGTATCTATTCCTATCCTGTGTGATACTGACTTCTGAGCAGTGTACCTAATCCTATCCTGTGTAAGGCTAGTTTCACACTAGCGTTTTTGAGCGCAGCGACGGCCCGCGCACGGCCGCCGCTAAGCCCCGCCCCCGCCGGTAGCTCCGCCTACCGGCGCATGACACTGCATGCGCCCTGCGTCCCGTATCTATCACTGGGGGCGCAGGCCGTGCGCAGTATGCGTTTGGCGGCGCATACGTCCTTTTGACGGTGCGCCGACCAGCGCCAAACGCAACCTGCTGCAGTTTGGTTGCGCCGGCGCACCGTCAAAAAGGTGCATGCGCCGCCAAACGCATACTGTGCACGGCCTGCGCCCCCAGTGATAAAGATAGGGGACGCAGGGCGCATGCAGCGTCATGCGCCGGTAGGCGGAGCTACCGGCGGAGGCGCGGCAGGGGCGGGGCTTAGCGGCGGCCGTGCGCAGGCCGTCGCTGCGCTCAAAACCGCTAGTGTGAAACTAGCCTAATACTGACTGCTCAGCCGTGTATCTAATCCTATACTGACTGCTGAGTCGTGTATCTAATCCTATTCTGTGTAATACTGTCTGCTGAGCTGTGTATCTAATCCTATCCTGTGTGATACTGACTGCTGAGCCATGTATCTAATCCTATCCTGTGTGATACTGGGCTCCCCCTGCAGTCTGTTTCAGAGGGTGGTCTGTGTTGGCACAGTAATAAATTGTGTTATTTCCAGCTTTACAGAAGGACGATAACACCATAGAAATAATAATAGGCCAAATTGTTTGGTGAATTGGAACGCGCGGGGTTAAAATTTCACCTCACAACATAGCCTATGACGCTCTCGGAGTCCAGACGTGTGACTGTGCAAAATTTTGTGGCTGTAGCTGCGACGGTGCAGATGCCAATCCTGGACATACATACACACACACACACACACACACACACACACACACTCTGAGCTTTATATATTAGATGGGCCCCATTGGCACATACACCGATCGGATGTAAACACCAAAAGGACCAACAAAGGGGTGCCAGAACAGTAGTAAAGTTAACCCCCAGAGTTTTTTTTTCAGTTTTGCATTTTCATTTTTCACTCCTTCTTCCCAGAGCCTTAACTTTATTTTTCTATCAATAAGGACGTGTGAGGGATTATTTTTTGCGGGACGAGTTGTACTTTTTGAACAACACCATTAGTGTTACCATGTCGTGTACTAGAAAACGGGAATAAAAAAAATCAAGTGCAGTGAAATTGCAAAAAAAAGTGCAATCCCACACTTTGGTTTTTTTTTTTTGCTAAAACGGACCTGCCATTATGGTTCTCCAGGTCATTACCAGTTCTTAGACACCAAATATGTCTAGGTTCTTTTTTTATCTAAGTGGTGAAAAAATATTCAAATGTAAAAAAAAAATTGCAACATTATCCGAGACCAGTGGCAATCCCATTTTTCTTGATCTCGGGTTGGGAGAGGGCTTATTTTTTTGCATGCCGAGCTGATTTTTTTTTTTTTTTTTAAGAATACCATTTTTGTGCAGATACAATCTTTTGATTGCCAGTTATTGCATTTTCATGCAATGTCGCTGCAAACAAACAATAAAATAATATTAATTCTGGCGTTTTGACTTAACTTTTTCTCTCACTACGCCATTCAGCGATCAGGTAAATCTTTTTTTATTGATAGATCAGGCGATTCTGAACACGGCGATACCAAATAGGTGTATGTTTCATTTTTTTATTTTGAATGGGGTGAAAGGGGAGTGATTTGAACTTTTTTTTATGTTTTTAAAAACATTTTTCCATGGTGGACTAGAAGCTGCCATAGCCCGATCCGCTCTGCTACATAGAGGCGATTGTCAGATCACCTCTATGTAGTAGAATTGCTGACTTGCTATGAGCGCCCACCACTAGTTAATAGGCGCAGGTGGATCGCGAGCCATCCACTTCTATTGCAGATTGCAGGCACATGTCAGTTATTTAAAACAGCTGATACGTCCCGGAAAAGATGTGGGCTCATCGCGGGAGCCCACATCAAAGGGAGGGAGTCCGACATTAGCGTTAATGTATGCCCGATGTCGGAAGGGGGTTAAAGCAGCACCCTAATCAATATGGTCACTGTCATATCATGTCTATAGGGTCGACATCAACTGTTCTTTACACGGTAACCTGCAGTCTCCATCTACCCTGTAGATATAAAATGGGGAAGCATGTGTATGCAATCAAGTTACTCCAATCACTAACCAGCCACAGTGAGGAAGAAAGGGGTCTGTGAGCTAACTAATCTGGAAATTTCTCTTGATATGTAACAGTCTTAAAACAAAAAGATCTTTAAAGTGCATTTATAACAAACAGAAGTGTAAAGCATGGCCAACAATAACACCAAAATCTGTTTGGTGTACAGGGTAATTTATTTTCCATATTTCATTTGACTGCTGTCAGCCCAGACTGATCAAAATTCAACCGCATGGAATCATCCAAAACACCTTTGGTTATATAAATCACACACTCTCTCAAAGTAGCTCAAAGAGAAACTCATTTTTTGCATAATTAAGTACATGTGTAAAAATAGGGATTTTTGTGTACTCACCGTAAAAAATCCTTTTCTCCAAGCCAATCATTGGGGGACACAGACCCACAAAAAAAGGAAGGTTGTCTAGGTGCGGTGATAGATGCGCATGGACACAGGCTTCCCGGTACTAATCATGGTGGAAATCACATCGTGAGGGAAACCAGCCTGAGCTAAAAACCAGGATTCAAACGGCCACGCCGTCAAAGACAGGACCCCGGAGTTCTGGTGGTAAATTGCGCCCTGCAAGAGTAGATCCATATTATATGAAAGTGGTGACTAGTTGTATTAGTTCTGCATACCATGCTCAGCGCGGCCAGTCTAGCACGACTAGGATCACTGGCACTACATCCGCTCTGATCCTCTTGATGACCCTCGGAAACAACGGAAGGGGGGGGGGGGGGGGGGGGAAGAGATGTGCAGGAGCCGGTACCGGAGCTATGGCGGAACTAGAGCGTCCGCTACGATTGTGCAAGGATCGCGCGATCGGAAAATGAACTGAGGAACCTTGTTGTTTAGTCTTGAGGCCATGAGATCCACATCTCCAACGATGACAAATCTGCTGAAAGAGTTCCGGATGAAGAGACCACCTCCCCGAGGCAATGCCTTGGTGACCGAGAAAATCTATCTTCTAATATTCCCAAGCCCGGGATGTGGCTTGCAGAGATGGGCGAATGGTTGGTCTCGGCCCTATAGAAGATGAAACTCACTTAGTGCATGGCCATCCTGCCCCGAAAACCTCCCTGACTGTTGATATACGCTACAGCCGTGGCGTTGTCAGATTGAGACCTGATGGGGAGACCTACGAAGAGTTGGTGAAAACTCTTTAGAGCTAATCTGATTGTTCTTATCTCCCAAAGTTAATGGGGAGACGTGTCTCTCGGGTTGACCAATGACCTTTTGCCGTGAGGTGACGAGGGACCGCACCCCAACTGAGGAGACTTGCGTCGGAGGTTACTACCAACCATCTTACTGTGGGTAAAGACATCCCTTGTTTCAGGGAGGACCTCGGTGTCTATTCCTGGAGGGCTTGACTGTCCCGCAGGGACGGAGGAATCCGACGGTCCAGGGAGAACGGGTTCTCGTCCCAAGCTAACAGCAATACATGTTGTAAGGGATGGAGGTGGAACTGTGCAAAGGGAACCGCTTCCATCGCTGCCACCATCCTTCCGAGAACACTCATGCTGAAACAAATGGAGAGAGAAACTGGTTGAGGAAGAGGCCGCTCTGCTTGTTGTAAGGCTTGGGTCTCTCCTGGAGGGAGAGTGGTGAATCCGCAGGAAGTGTGAGCCGGTCCTGGGAGAGACTTTTTGCAGTCTTCCACCCTAGGCAGGAAAGAGTATTTACTGTTATCCACAGATTCCTTGCAGACTGGAAGGGACGGACCCTTGATGAGCAGGTCGTCCAGATACGGTAACAGTACCACTCCCAGAGGGTGAAGAATGGGCATGATAGCCTCCATGACCTTGGTAAAGACCCTGGGAGCGGTGGCGAGTCTGAAGGGCAAGGCCACGAACTGGAAGTGTTCCTCGTGAGTTGCAAAACGCAGGAACTACTGGAGGGACGGGCAGATCGGAATGTGAAGGCAAGCGTTCTTGACGTCGATGGATGCTAGGAACTGTCCCTTTCCATGGAAGCGACAACTGATCGGAGAGTTTCCATTTGGAATCGCCGTACCGTGACAAGGTGATTAACAATTGAGATCCAGAGATGGGTCGCATGGACCCGTCCTCTTTTAGAACCACAAAAGGACTGAATAAGATCTCCTGAACCCTTTGTGAAGGGGGACCGGAATGATGACTCCGTCCCTTAGAAGAGCCTGAACAGCCCGAAGGAAGGCTCTTGTCTGTCTCTTGGAGGAAGAGGAAAGGAGAACTCAAGTTGGAGGGGGGGGGGGGGGGGGGGGGGGGGAAGAAATTGTATATTATATCCGAAGAATACCAGCTTCCTGAGCCATTTGTCGTCATTAGGTAGATCTATGAGAGCTGTCTCCCCTAGATCCAGAATCCCTAGGCCTGGGTTTCCAAGAACGGTTAGATCTGTATGAGATCTGGGAGCCTCTGTCTCCGCGCAGGGACAGACCTGATCCGAAAGAGAAGGTAGAGGAGGACCAACTGGAATTGTTGTGAGAAAATCGAAACACGTCGGCTGTTGGAGCGAAAACAGCCGAACAGCCCTTTGTTGAGGAAGGAATTCACTTGTCTTTTCCCCTCCCCCGGTAATATCAGAAATGAGCTGGTCCAGTCTCTCTCCAAAAAGATGACCCACTTGAAAAAGGGGGGGGGAGAAGTCAACAAACTTTTAGATGTGGCATCCGCCCACCAGCCAGAGAGGCCTGGGGCTCTTCTAATGGAGATCGCATTAGCGGCAGTATGAGCCGCGCAATTGGCGGCCTGAAAAAAAAAAAAGAAGAGTCTACTACAAATTTTGCTGCGTGAATCATCTGGCTGGCGACAGAGGTTGTCTTCGGAGGAAGATTGGTGCCCTGGAAGGCAGTAATTAGGACTTCTGCCCAAGCGGCCATGCCTTAGTGACCTAAACTGCAGCAAAGGATGGAACAAACGCCGCTCCTGAAGCTTCCAAAAAAATTTGAACGGGCAAGGTAGTCAATTTGATGATCGGAGGGGTTTCTGACCGAGGAACCCTCAGAAACAGATAGGAGCATTGAGGAAGCAAGACGCGGTACAGGAGGGTCCACCGTAGGGATCTGTAATCGATCCTTCATTAGGTCTGGATCAAAAGGGTATTTAGCCAGAGTAAACTTTTGCCCAGTGAACCACTTATGGCTGATCCCCATGATACTGGACGGCTGGTAAATAACCAGCGCACACGCTTATTCCTTAAATGAGGACTGCTGAAGCGGGAATATTTTCCGCATTCAACCTCAGAATCCTGTTGACTGATTCTATAAGAGAATCAAGCGACTCTTGATCAGTTGGGGGATTCTGAGGGGCTGACATGACAGATACAAATTCAGAGTTATGCTCGCTGTGAACCTCAGGAGAGGGCGAGCGAGAGACCGGAGTCGCTGATGCGTGAACGCGACTAGGGGACTCGCCATGAGCCCACTTTGGCATAGACAGTCCTCCCGGAGGGGGAATATAGCCTTGGTCAAAGGCTCCACCGACCGTGACAGGGGCGCAGCCCACTCGGGGGTACCAGACGCAGGAGGCCCGTCAGCAGCGGCTGCGAGGGACGTTGGAGCGCAGGTTAGGGCGCGGTTCGGGCCGCGGTCCGTGCATAACGGATTAGCTTGAGCACTGGAGGAGTCACGCTCGCTGTGGTAAGGCCGACTTGCAGGTAGTACACACTGTAGAAAAGTGCAGTGTGCTTCTTAGCGGCCCGTTTAGCCTCCTGTGAGTGAGGCATAGCGCTCCAGAAAGGGTTAAAGGCAGAGTCTGACTGCAGCTGAAGGGAATGTGCCGGGAAGGGGTTAAGATTTAATCTGAGGGCAGATGCAGCTTATCCACGGTCCTGTGTTATGTTCCCCGGGAGGAAAACGGTGGCCCTGTGGCGTCACCCGGAATTCGGCTGCTCCTGAAAGGGTTAACTGCAGCAGAGGTAACAGACATGGCCCCCGTGATTAGAATTACACGTCTCGTTTGGAATGAGAGGCGCCAAGAGGAGGCGGCGCTATTCAAATTGCAGCCTAGTAGGCCGGAAAAGCCGGGGTTTAAATTTCTGCCCTCCCCGTGGTAAGCTCCGGGCGGGGGGGGGCCGCGACCAGGCGCCAGTGTACCGCCGCTGACACCAAGTCAGCGCTTCTCCCGGGGACAAGGACCCGACCCCATACCTCCACTCCTGTGCTCAGTCAGGTCGTCGCTGTCCAGGATCTTTCAGTCTCATCCTCCAGGCAATGTAGCAGAGCTGGAGGTTTTACAGGGGGGTATTGCTCAATCGATCCACCCTCTGGGTAGGGGGACGGAGAGCTCTGGGGTTGATTCAGGGCATCCGAAAAAGCGCTGTTCAGGTCTGCTCCATGCACTCCTGTGCTACGTCCTGTTGCGCTTGCCCTCGTATCCGTGGAGTACCGACCATAAGGGAACCATCGTCAGAGGAATCAGCTCCATTCATCGCAGGAAAGTGTACGTGAAGGGTCACTCCACGGTGCTTGCCTGTTGTTGGTTCGGGGGAGAGCGGGCCGTAGAAAGGAACCGTCGCCCCCTTCACTCCGTTAATTAAAAAATAAAAATTTACAGAAAATTTAAAAAATAAAATAAAAACGGTGGGGTCTGAAACCAGACCCAAGTGCCTCCTACAGACACTAGGTAAGAACTGGGGAATCTCAGCCAGCGAGAGGGTGCATACTGCAGGGGAGGAGCTAACTTTTTCTGGTTTACTTAGTGTCCTCCTAGTGGCCAGCAGCATAACACCCACGGTCTCTGTGTCCCCCAAAGAGGCGTAGGAGAAAGAATCTTTGTAATATCGCTTTTTCGTGAAACCCGCTTTCCCACCCCACCCCCGACCTTAGCGAAATTCTAAATATTTTTTTCATTACTGAGATTTGGAGAGGACCGTTGGTGCTCAAAAAGTTCTATAGATCTATGAAGAAATGTAATGGTCATTTCAGACAAACTTGCAGGAGAATGTTTGTGCCTGTTTCTCCCTCCTCTTCACAATAAAATTATATATGCACACACTGCCATCTTCTAATCTCAGTTATATGAAAACCTGTCTTCACTAAATACAAATGTTACCCATAAATTGGGAGTCACATCAATCCTGGTAGAGAAAGAAGCAGATTTCCATTATAAAATGTATATTACAAAGTTTCTTATGTTCACATGTAATATAGATTTATGAAATACAAATAAAAAATAGTTACTCTAAAATAAAAACAAAAAAAAAAAAAAAAAGTTCCTGTACAGATTTTACTGATACGATTGAAAGCTACTTACTTGTGCAATTTCCTCAGGGGTGGTAACTGGTTTCGAATGTTTCTTCAGGTCTTCAATGACTTTGTCAACTGCCATCATCACACCTGCAGAAAACAAGCGACACACTAATTAGCTAGGAGTCTAAGGCTGGCCATACACAATAGATAGCTGTCGGCTGAGTGATGCTTTGTTTGATCGTTCAGCTGACCGCCATCTCAGTTGGCACACCCATACACAGGAACGGTCCCCAGAGCGCTCATTCTTCATGAGGAAGCAGCCGACTGACACATTGCCAGTGGCCTATGCTCAGGGAGAACAATGATCAGCAGTCCAAAGTAGGATTGAACGCTTTTGACCAGTGCCCAAACTGTGCCTAAACTGTGCCTAAAAGCCTTGCCCACAGGCCACCCTGAAGCATGAAAATCTCATTAAGTGAAAACAGCAAATACAGATTAAAACACCCACAAGGCGGATTTCATCAACTCAGGTATCATTTTAATCAGTATAACGGGCACCAAGTCGACAAGTGTCTGTACTTCACGGAGCAAAGTGAAGTACAAAGTGAGTTTTTCCTACTCTGATGACCCTTAATCATGTTCTGCCCCCACCTATGAGAACTCCTCTGCAGTGCATGTGTTGTTTGTGCATAAGGCCTGTTTCACACTTCCGTTTTTTCAAATCCGTCAAAATCCGTTGGTTTCCGTAAAAAAACGGATCCGCCATTTTTTTTCAGGATCCGTTTTTTTGTCCCATAGACTTCCATTAGCGGTTACCGCGGATCCGTCAAAAAAAATGGATCAGTTTTTAAAAAACGGATCCGTTTGCATCAGTTTCCGTCAAAAAAACGGAAACGGATCCGTTTGGCGGACACAAAAACGGAAGTGTGAAACAGGCCTAAGCTCTCCCAGGAATCGTGTGAGAGTAGTGTCCAGCCAATCAGCGGCCTCTTCGCTCCTTCGGAGAAAACGGACATCTGGTGGAAGCGCGAGAGAAATTGTTCTTGTATCCAGTGAGATATTGATTAAAATAATTTGTGCTGAGCACTGATATAGAAATAACACGGTCGTACCTGGTATGTATGTGTGTAAGTCCTAGTTCTGCAGGATTAGATTTTATTATTTTTTTTAACATTATAACCTGGGCTGGTGTTAATCAGGTGTGTCAGTCTGCTGGATGGAGCAGATTCGAGTATCCTGAAGTTGGTGAGTGTCCAGCCAAAATGTGAGCTGCACCTGGAAGACATTTTCAGGGGAGTGGGCTCCTTCTGAATGGACACTGCATGATTCAGTTGGGAAAACTGAGTAGCCCGTTTGTGGGAGCTGCAAATAATGTGGAAGCTGCAGCCTGCTCAGAGTGAACGGTGCCTAGAGTTGAACATTTCTGTTTGGCACTGGAAGGTGCAGAAGGTGCAGGAGCACAAGCTGAAGGGGATACGGAGACTGTGTATGAAGTCTGCTCCAGGAAAAAGGACCAATCTAGTCGGGTGAGCCTGCAATTACATATTTGCCCTGCTATATTAACTGCTTATTGTCCGTGATACCTTTGTGCCAAGAAGAGGTTTTTAGTTTTCAATATCTTGGGAGTTTTATGAAAACAAAAAGTGCACGTTTAGACCAATCTGCAGTGTCTGTGTGAACGCTATCTAATGCATGAATCCATACAATGCATACTGTCCATATATATAGCGAGATTTAGATATATCTAAATCGCTGCAGAGATGTATGATAACAGACGGTCAGTCATCACGTCTCAAAAAACGTTTTGTTTTTTCCTCTCCTTCCTAGAGACTTTATTTTTCTACCCACATAGACACGATTTTTCTTTTTTGCAGAATGAGGTGGAGTTTTGAATGACACCATTAACTTTACCAAATAGTATACTGAAAAAACATGAAAGAAAATTAAACCAAAAACAACAATTCTGACATTGTTTTGTTGAATTTGACACTTCATTCCCTTTAGGCCGGGGTCACACTACAGAGAAATACGGACGAGTGAGAGGGGCTAAAACAACGCATTGCACACGGACCAATGATTCTCTGTGGGGCAGCTCCCATCAGCCGTATATTTCTCAGCCAAATTTTACGGGCGGAGACAATTGCAGCATGGGCGTTGTGGGCAGTGTGATCTCTGGGTAATTATATGTGACTGTATATTGCATGTTTTTTCTTTCCATCTGAACAGCACGAGAGTAAGACTTGGGCATCATGGATTAACCCTATATAGTCGAATGGGGAGCATTCCTTTATTATTTGCTGTCAGTGTTTTTCAGCTTTGATACATTGCTATTTTTTGTGAGTGCACCTATTATCTGGGTATTATGGATTAACCCTATTTAGTCCAATAAGGAGCACTCTATTATTAGCTGCTAGTACTATTCAGCTCTGATATACATTTCTATCTTTGTGAGTGCTCCCATTCCACATGTTTTCTTCTCCTGCTGAGTAGTGATTTATCACTTTCACGTATTACCCTTTATTCATTTGAGCATAAATTTGCATTTCATCATGATTATGTATCCACTAGTTTGCATGTCTTTTCACTTGTTTTTAATGTTTTATTGTGCACATTTGCCTGTTTGGTATATGTATGTCTAATAAAAGCCTTTCTTGATATGGAGTCATGCTGTGAGTTCACGTTTTTCTGTACTTTTCTACTTTTGATGCTGTGATTGTCAGCGTATTACGGCCAAAATACGCCAATTCAAGTCAACGGTGGCGAGAAAAATACAGATTACACATGGACCAGACGTGTGACTTGTGAGAAACACGCACCGGTGTCCTTTAACAAAAGCCGGCAATTACCGTATTTTTCCGACCATAAGACGCACTTTTTTCCCCAAAAAATTTTTTGGGGAAAGTGGGGGGGTGCGTCTTATGGTCGCAATACACGGTCTAACCTGGTGGCAGCGGGCGGCGCTCTGCGGTGCGGTGGTGGCAGCGGGCTGTGCTCCGGTGCAGGAGCGGCGGCTCCGCCGGCATTTCTTCGCAGCCCGGAGGCCCCCGCAATTCCCTTGCTGGCCGCCGCCATGTTGCGGTGGCCTCCGGGAGCATGGATGCCAGGAAGATGGCCGCCGGTCCGGGGACGGTGCATGCGCGGGATCAGATCTCGTCCCGAGATCACGTTGCCGAGATTTGAATCTCATCCCCCGAGATCTCGGGACGAGATCTGATCCCACGCATGCGCCGTCCCCGGACCGGCGGCCATGCTCCCGGAGGGAACTGCGGGGGCCTCCGGGCTGCGAAGAAATGCCGGCGGAGCAGCCACCCCTGCACCGGAGCACAGCCCGCTGCCACCATCGCACCGCAGAGCGCCGCCCGCTGCCACCACCGCAGAGAGCCCACCTGCCCCTGCCCTGCTGCCACCACCGCAGAGCCCACCTGCCCCAGCACAGCTGCCCCTGCCTCAGCACTGCTGCCCCAGCACAGCTGTCTCTACCCCAGCACAGCTGCCCCTGCACAGCTGCCACCACCGCAGAGCCCACCTGCCCCAGCACTGCTGCCCCTGCCCCAGCACAGCTGCCACCACTGCAGAGCCCACCTGCCCTAGCACTGCTGCCCCTGCACAGCTGCCCCTGCCCCATCACAACCAACCTGCCCCAGCACGAGCCTGGACCACTGAATGACCCCTGTGACTACTTCTCCACCTGTGCCGGATCCCTTCCCAGGTAAGCTGAATTCGGACTGTAAGACGGACCCCCATTTGACACTTTCTTTTCCCCTATTTTCCTACTGAAAATTGGGGTGCGTCTTATGGTCCGGTGCGTCTTATAGTCCGAAAAATACGGTAATTTTGCAATTCAGTAAAATCACACTGACAGGTTTAATAAAGAAACGATATATACCGATAGAATGCACACATACATTAAAAATTATCTCTCTCTATACTGTATGTCTATAGCTATTCTTTCGTTTGTGTTTAACCTGTCATTGGGCTCCACTACATGTCCATTTTGCAAGCCAGCGAGAAAATCTTGGCATATGGATGTCATACGGATGTTTACATGCTCAAAAAAACGGAGCCACACCTTGACAACGGATGAAATATGGATCACTGTTCATGGAACATTTCTGCGTATTACGACCGTAAAAGATGGATTTTTGGTTCTTACCGTAAAATCTCTTTCTTGGAGCCTTCATTGGGGGACACAGATTACCATTGGTGTATGCTGCTGCTGCTGCTAGGAGGCTGACACTATGCAAAAACAAGAGAATTGGCTCCTCCCCGGCAGTATACACCCACCGACAGATACCAAGTACCTCAGTTGGTGAGAAAGCAGTAGGAGAAGCCACGGAACTTTAAACATATGTACCAACCCAACAAGGAGCTCAAAGCCCAACACGGTACAACTTAAACAGGGAGGGTGCTGTGTCCCCCAATGAAGGCTCCAAGAAAGATTTTACGGTAAGAACCAAAAATCCATCTCTCTTTATCGCCTTATTGGGGGACACAGATTACCATGGGACGTTCCAAAGCAGTCCCAAGGGCGGGAACAGCAAAAAGGAACGAAAGAACCGGAAAGGCTTAGGTCGGACGGACGGTGAGCCACCGCCGCCTGCAGAACCTTCCTACCAACAACTGCATCAGACGAGACCTGGGTATGAACCCTGTAGAACCTCACCAAAGTGAGAAAGGACAACCAGGTCGCGGCCCTGCAAATCTGTAAAGCCGAAGCCTGGTGACGCACAGCCCAAGAAGCTGCCACAGCCTGGGTAGAGAGGGCTCTCACTCCCGGAGGGTGCCGCTTGTCCTGAAGTCGGTACACTTCCAGAATGGTAGAACGAATCCAGCAAGCCATCGTGGATTTGGACGCCGGAACCCTTTCCGGCGACCTTCATAGAAGACTAGCAAGGAATCGGATTGACGAAAAGAAGCAGTCCTGGCGAGATAAGCACGCAAGGCTCTGACTACATCTAGGTTTGTGGAGGGACTTCTCAATAGGGTGAGATGGAGCCGGGCAAAAAGATGTAAGAACGATATCCTCATTGATGTGGAAAGAGGATACGACCTTTGGGAGAAAGGAAGGAATGAGTCTGAGAATGACCTTATCCTGATGGAGAATCAGGTACGGGGAACGGCATGACAAGGCCGCCAATTCAGAAACTCTTCTGATGGATGTAATGGCAATCAAGAAAGTTACCTTCCACGAGAGAAGGGATAAAGGAATGTCCTGGATAGGCTCGAACGGCGCCTTTTGGAGAGCGCTAAGGACGAGATTGAGATCCCACGGATCTATCGGCGAATGATGCGGAGGAGCCACATCGGCGACCCCTTGGAGAAAAAAGTCTTAACCTGCGGTAAGGCCGCCAGCTCTCTTTGGGAGAGGACAGACAGGGCGGAGATCTGGCCCTTGAGGGTACTGAGGGACAGACCCGCATGTAAACCAGACTGGAGGAACCCCAGAATAGAAGGAATGGAAAAGGACATAGGAAAGACTTTTTACCGTCGCACCAACGGAAAAAAGGTCTTCCAGCACCTATGGTAAATGCGGGAAGAGGCCGGTTTTCTGGCTTTGATCATAGTCTGAATCACCTGGTCAGACAAGCCTGATTCTCTCCGGATCGCGGCCTCAAGGGCCATGCTGTTAAATTTAGAGACTGAGAATTCTCGTGGTAAAGGGGGCCTTGCGAGAGAAGATCCGGACGGTCTGGAAGCCTCCAGGGAACGTCCGCGAGCATGTTCACCAGCTCCGCGTACCAAGGGCTTCTTGGCCAGTCTGGGGCCACCAGAATCACTGGTACGCCTTCCGATTTTATCTTTTTGACCACTCGAGGGATCAAGGCAAGAGGCGGAAATAGACAAGGAAGTCGGAACTGGGACCACGGAATTATCAGGGCGTCGCAAGAGACGGCTAGAGGGTCCCTGGACCTGGCTACGAACTACGGAACTTTGTGGTTCATCCGAGATGCCATGAGATCGACATCTGGGGTGTCCCAGCGCTGGCATATCTGATGGAAGACTGGAGGAGTGAAGGGCCCATTCGCTTGATGCTAGACCTTGACGACTTAAAGTAGGCCGCCCAATTTTCCACCCCTCGAGTGTGAACGGCGGAGATCGCAGGAACGTGACGTTCTGCCCAGCGCAGTATCTTGGCTACTTCCGCCATTACTTGCTTGCTGCGCGTGGCCCCCTGGTGGTTTATGTATGCCACAGCCGTGGCGTTGTCCGACTGAATGCGGACCGGCTTGCCGAGGAAGAGAGGTTGCCAGTGAAGAAGAGGCAGGAAGATTGCTCTGATCTCCAGAAGATTGATGGGGAGAAGAGCCTCCTGTGGGTTCCACCGGCCTTGAGACATTTTTAGATGGTACACCGCTCCCCACCCTAGAAGGCTGGCATCGGTGGTGATGACTTGCCATTGAAGCGGAAGAAAGGACCGACTCTGGCCTTGCCCACCAAGTCAGGGATTGTTTCACTCTGAGGGGAAGGAGAATGGGATGGTCCAAGGACAGGGAGGTCTTGTCCCAGGCCGAAAGAAGAGCCAACTGGAGGGGACGAAGATGAAATTGTGCAAAGGGCACCGCTTCCATGGAAGCTACCATCTTCCTCAGAACCTTCATGCCGAACCGAAGGGGAATGGGGGTTGGCCGCTTGAGAAGTCGGATCCCTTTGGAAAAAGCTGAAAATCTCTCCTTTGGAAGAAACACACGGGCTAGATTTGTGTCGAATTCCATGCCTAGGAAGGTCAGGAGCTGTGTGGGGATCAAAATGGACTTTCCTTTGTTGATTATCCACCCAAGACGGCAAAGAGTGTCTAGGACTATCTGAAGACTCTGAAGACAGTCTTGCCGGAACGATCCCTTGATCAAAAGGTCGTCCAGATAAGGGATGATGAGGATCCCCCTGGAGCGGAGGATGGCCATGACTGTCGCCATTACCTTCGGGAAAACCCGGGGAGTGGAGGCCAGACCGAAGGGAAGAGCCGTGAACTGGTAGTGGTCTTCCTGAATCGCAAAACGAAGGTATTTCTGATGTTGCAAACACACAGGGATGTGAAGGTAGGCATCCCGTATGTCCACAGAATAGAGAAATTCCTTGTGTTCCATTGAGGCCATCACCGACCGAGGAGACTCCATTCTGAAGTGGAAAATCTTTACTTGGCGATTGAGCAATTTGAGGTCCAGTATTGGCCGAAAAGAACCGTTTTTTGTTTTTTTTTGGGACAACGAAGATACTTAAATAGAAGCCTGAAAATCGTTCGTGTGCGGGAACCGGAACGATCACTCCGGCGGCAAGAAGAGAGGAGACGGCTTGAAAGAATCCTGGAATGTGAGACCGCTGTCTTGGATGTCGGGACAGGAAAAAACATCCCTTTGGCGGAGACGCAAACTCGATCTTGTATCCGGATGTGATGATTTCCCTGACCCAAGCGTCGTTGACAACAAACAGCAGGCGTCCATGAAAAAGGAAAGTCTGCCTCCCACCCTGGAAGAAATTCCAGGTGGGGGTGACCCGTCACTTGGAGGCAAACCGACCGGACTGGGTACCTGACGACCTGGGGTAATGACCTCTAGATCTCCAGCGGGGAGCGGGTTTGTAAGATGGTCTTTTCTGCTCTCGCTCCTTAGAGGCGGAAGGCCGATTTTTGAGGTAGTGTCCGCATGCCATGAGTTTAGGCAAAGGACTCGGCGTACGGCCACTATGTTGCTGTTAGCCCTTGTCACGCACCCAGCTCCATCTAGGGCAGCGGCCAAAACCCGCATGATTAATTTGATCTGCCAGATCCGCCAACTCGTCCTGAGGAGCTGCTGCTAAGATGCCCCTGCGAAGAATCTTTGCCCAAGCAGAGATGACCTTTGCTACCCAGGCAGGTGCGAAAATCGGACAGAGGGAGGCACCAGATGCCTCAAAAATTGATTTCGCTAGAGACTCTATTTGTCTGTCTGTTGGATCCTTAAGTGATGTCCCATCCGGGAGGGATAGGACCATCTTTGAAGCTATGCAACAGACAGGAGGATCCACTTCGGGGGCTTTGGACCATTTTGCGCGTAAATCCGCATCAAAGGAGTACAGGACATCTAAGTACCTGCGCCTGAGAAGCTCTGCTTGGGGTGCTCCCAGTGTTTGGTCAGTGTAGTATCAAACTCTTTATGGTTTGGGAAAGTTTGGGATAGAGGCCTTGCCCGCTTAAATGGAATGGAACATTCCTGAGAAGAGGGCTTGTCTTGTTTAATTTCTAAGGTTTGAAAGATAGCTGAAGGAGGCTATCGACCCTCTTCCGAGTTTTAGACATGCCATCTGCTTCTGAGCTAGATCCTGATTGGGGATCCTCATCTGACCTAGTGTCGTCTCCTGAAGAGGGAGAAGGGCACCTGGGAGAAGCAGTCGGGCCTAGAGAGCTGGAAGACGAGCCAAAGAGAACACGCTTCCTATTAATTCTACTCGATCTGTCCCTCTGAAGGTCGCGGTCACGTGCGAACGACTCACCTTGCGAGGCAGTCAGTGCACAGGTGGCTGTAGAAAGCTGAGGCAAACGTTCTAGGACCTGGACCAGGGACTGAGACACTTTAGTCAGATCAGAGACCGACTGCGACATTGCCACGGCCCACTCTGGGAGAGAAGAGGTACCCTCATCCCGGGAATCTGTGTGCTCCTGAGAGGCTGATATGGCGGAGGGACTGCAGGACGGACAGAGGGGCGACGACTGACCTGAAGGCCACTTCTTTTTACAGCGTGCACAGGCGTAGTGAATAACGGTGGGCTTGAAACAAAGCGCCGTTGAAGGGTTGAACATAGGTGGGATACGTCGTATGGCCGCACTAGATAAGATCAGGGACTGAAGAGGGGAGCTAATTTGCAATAAAGGGCTGAGCTTACCGAGAATATGACGAGCAGCAGGACCCTGAAGTGTCCTCTAAGCAGCGAAGAAGAGAGATTCCAGTCAGGAAACTGGCTGTGAGGTTGAGGAAGGCGGAGCTTGGCGCCGGGACGTGATCGGGCCATGGAGGCTGGGGGGGGGGGGGGGGACCGCTGATGCCGCGCTCCCCGACGTACACAGGCTGTCAGCATGAGGCGCACGGCTGGGAGGAGGGCGGGCATTTTCAATGTTGCTCAGAGACATGTCGGCTGAAGGGAACGGTCAGACTCTTACCTGACGTCCCTGAAAAGGATAACCGCAGGGGCCCTGCGTAACAGTCAGGCCGCTGGGAGAAGACCTCTTACTCTCTGACATGTAGATGACGGCGTTTTCTTGCTGGGAGCGAGGGATAGCCTGCTGACCACCACAGTCTTCCTCTCAGCCCTGTCCCAGGAGAGGGGTGAGGGGTTGTTTTGGCAAGGACCGGCCACCCATCATCCGCACACAACACCGACTGGTGTTAGGGAAAGGTCCTGCCTGCGGTACTGAGAGTTGCGATGTGGGAAATCACCACACTGCTCGCTCAGCCGCCTGATATAGGAAATCAGAGTGAAAACTACACCGTTTCCTGATGTGAAGACCTGAAAGAAATAAGCGAGAAAAGATTAAAAAGTTCGACAAACACCTAAGGAAATAAAAGGATTATTAACTGCGGATCTGAGAAGATCCCGGTCCAACTCCTACAGACACTAAGCACAAACCTGAGGTACTTGGTATCTGTCGGTGGGTGTATACTGCCGAGGAGGAGCCAATTCTCTTGTTTTTGCATAGTGTCAGCCTCCTAGCAGCAGCAGCCTACACCCATGGTAATCTGTGTCCCCCAATAAGGCGATAAAGAAATACGGTCCGTATTTTTATATGTTGTGTCTGACCCCAGCCTTAAATCAGTTCTCACAATTCATGTTTACAGAGTATTAAGTACATCAAATAATATACTATAAAATGTACATGAGCTCAGATTTAGATACCTACCCCTTCTAATTTCCACTGGATTTGCACCTTTGCTGATTTTTTCAAATCCTTCTTTAGCAAAAGCCCTGGCCAGTACAGTGGCTGTAGTTGTGCCATCACCAGCTTCTTCGTTTGTGTTATTAGCCACATCTTGAACCAGTTTAGCACCAATATTCTTGTACTTGTCTTTTAAATCAATGGATTTTGCAACTGTGACACCATCTTTAGTTACTTTTGGACTTCCCCAGCTCTGTTCAATGATAACTGTTCTTCCCTAAGAAAAAAATATGCAATACAATTTAAAAGGCAACTGTATTTTTCAGTAAACTTTTCAGTATAAGCTGTATGTACATGAGGCATAAAAATATTTCTACCCATTATCCTGGTTTTGCAGTTATCCCCAATTTTATTTTGCTTGACTGTAGGATTTTATTTCCATTTTACCCCCCCTTCAAGAAACCATAGCCTGCCAAGATAACAGTATATAGTATAATCAATGGCAATGTATTGCTAATTATGACAATGATTCAAAAGGCAAAAAGCAAATAAAATTTTGACTAGAGTTTCATAGCAATAAGCTTCAACATGTAATCATCTATGCTCAGGGCTGTGGCGAGGGGGTAGTAGGCACCTGCCTACCAGAGGGAGGGGGGGGGGGGGATGACATGGCAGTATGCATGCAGACACCGCACCACTTCGTCCAGCTCTAGGCATCCAGCACAGTGATGGACGGGGCACAGGCATACTGAGGGGGATAGCTAGTGGGAGGATTTTATAGAGCAGGTCGATAAGGATACAGTGATACCAAATGTGTACCTTTATTTTTTTACATAATTTCATTGGAATATTTGTCTCTTGGTTTATTTAGGATTTTTTAAAAAATGTTTTTACACTTTAACCCCTTTACCCCCAAGGGTGGTTTGCTCGTTAATGACCGGGCCAATTTTAACAATTCTGACCACTGTCCCTTTATGAGGTAATAACTCTGAAACGCTTCCATGGATCCCGGTGATTCTGACATTGTTTTCTCGTGACATATTGTACTTCATGTTAGTGGTAAAATTTCATTCATATAACTTGCGCTTGTGAAAAAACAAAAAACAAAAAAAAACAGAAATTTGGCCAAAATCTTGAAACTTCCGCAATTTTCCAACTTTGAATTTTTATGGCCTTAACTCACAGCTATGGCACATACAATACTTAATAATTAACATTTCTCACATGTTTACTTTACATCAGCACAATTTTTGGAACCAAAAAATTTTTTTGTTAGGAAGTTATAAGGGTTAAAAGTTGACTAACGATTTCTCATTTTTACAACACTTTTTTTATTTTTTAGGGACCACATCACATTTGAAGTCACTTTGAGGGGTCTATATGACAGAAAATATCCAAAAGTGACACCATTCTAAAAACTGCACCCCTCAAGGTGCTCAAAAACCACATTCAAGAAGTTTATTAACCCTTCAGGTGCTTCACAGAAATTTTTGAATGTTTTAAAAAAAATGAACATTTAATTTGTTCACAAAAAAATTACTTCAGGCCCAAATTTTTTTAACCTTTACCAAGGGTGACAGGAGAAATTGGACCACAAAAGTTATTGTACAATTTGTCCTGAGTAGGCCGATACCTGATATGTGGGGGTAAACCACTGTTTGGGTGCATGGCAGAGCTCAGAAGGGAAGGAGCGCCATTTGACTTTTTCAACACAGAATTGGCTGGAATTCAGATCGGACGCCATGTCGCGTTTGGAGAGCACCTGATGTGCCTAAACAGTGGAAACCCCCCAATTCTAACTCAAACGGGAAAATGGAAACAACCTTTTTTTAATTTTATTTTTCCCTACTAAAGGGGTGATAAAGGGGGGTTTGATTTACTATATATGGCGGGATTTTATGTTTGGCAGCTGTCACACGCTAAAAGACGCTTTTTATTGCAAAAATATTTTTTGCATCACCACATTTTGAGAGCTATAATTTTTCCATATTTTGACCCACAGAGTCATGTGAGGTCTTATTTTTTGTGGGACGAGTTGATGTTTTTACTGGTATCAATTTTGCGCACGACAATTTTTGATCACTTTTTATTCCGATTTTTGGGAGGCAGAGTGAACAAAAGCCAAGTGAACAAAAGCCATCAATTGATGAATTTTTTTTTTTTTTTTTTTAGGGAGGGGTTTACACCAAATTGATAAGGCAGTTTTATTCTTCTGGTCAGTACGATGGCACCGATACATCATTTTTTTAATGTTTTGGAGCTTTTATACAACGAAAAAAATTTTATATAAAAAATTATTTTTGCATCGCTTTATTCTGCAAGCTATAACTTATTTTTTCGCTGATGACGCTGTATGGCAGCTTATTTTTTGGGGGACAAAATGCATTGCGTTGTTCTGATGGGAGCACATAGGGAACCTCCTCCCTTGTGCAATCTCTTTAATGTTGCTGTCAGCGGAATCAGAGAGGTTAAACGCCCACGATCGGTGCTAGCACCAATCGTAGGCGTTGCTGCAGGGTGACAGCTCTCACACAGAGCTGACACCAGTATCCAACCGCAGCGGCGCTAAGTGTGTGGCCACGCAATCGTGGCGCCATACATACCTAGACATGTCGTGGGACAAATGGATTAAAAGCATCTCTGCAAAAATGGTAAGGAATATTGTTGTTTGTTTTTTTTACCTCTTTTGCATATGACAAGGGCATCGGGGGAATGAGCGAGGTTGTAAGCATGGTTTAATTAACATCAACGCCTTTACCCCCAAGGGTGGTTTCCATGTTGACCGGGCCAGTTTTTACAATTCTGACCACTGTCCCTTTATGAAGTAATAACTCTGGCACGCTTCCATGGATCCCGGTGATTCTGACTCAGTTTTCTCGTGACATTGTATTTTATGATAGTGGTAAGATTTCTTAGATATGACTTGCGTTTAGATGTGAAATAAACTTGGTTTAAATTTTGATCACTTCACAATTTTCCAACTTTGAATTTTCATGCCCTTAAATCACAGAGACATGTCACATAAAATACTTAAGTAACATTTCCCACATGTTTACTTTACATCAGAACATTTTTGGAGCCCAAATTTTTTGGGGGTTAGGAGGATGCAAGGGCTAAAAGTTAAGTAGCGATTTTTTTTTTTTATTTTTAGGGACCACAACACATTTGAAGTCACTTTGAGGGGTCTATATGATAGAAAATACACAAAAGTGACACCATTCTAAAAATTGCACCCCTCAAGGTGCTCAAAACCACATTCAAGAAGTTTATTAACCCTTCAGGTACTTCATGGGTCTTTTTGGAATGTTTTTTTTATTTAAAAAAAACAACAAAAAAAAAAAAACACGCATTTAACTTTTTTTCAAAATTTTTTTTACACTTCAGATCAGTTTTTTTTTTTCCCCCACAAGGGTAACAGGAGAAAATGGACCCACAAACTGTTGTGCAATTTCTCTCGAGTACGCCGATACCCCATATGTGGGGGTAAACCACTGTTTGGCAGAGCTCGGAAGGGAAGGAGCACAGTTTTTCTTTTTCAACGCAAAATCGGCGGGAATTAAGTTCAGTCGCCATGTCGCATTCTAGAGCCCCTGATGTGCGTAAACAGTGGAAACCCCCACAGGTGACACCATTTTAGAAACTAGACCCCCCAAAAACTTATCTAGATGTGTGGTGAGCACTTTGAACCCAAGTGCTTCACATAAGTTTATAACGTAGAGCGGTAAAAATGAAAAAAAATATATTTTTCCCCTCACAAAAATGATCTTTTCTCCCCCAAATTTTTATTTTCCCAAGGGTAACAGGAGATATTGGACCCCAAGAGTTGTTGTGCAATTTGTACCCCATATGTGCAGGTAAACCACTGTTTGGGCGCATGGCAGAGCTTGGAAGGGAAGGAGCGCCAGATTTCATTTTTATGGTTTGCAGGTGCCATAACCCACTGGGAGAGCCCATGACGTGCCAAAACAGCACAATCCCCCAAAAGTGACCCCATTTTACAAACTACACCTCTCAATTAATTTATCTAGGGGTGCAGTGATCATATTGACACCATGGGTGTGTCACAATTTAATACCATTGGGCAGCAAGGACAAAATAACTAGATTTTTACTACCAAAAATTTGTTTTAGCCAAAGATTTTACTTTTTCACACAAGAAGTGGGTAAGATGGCAACAAAATTTCTCCCACAAATTCTACTGAACATGGCAATCCCCCATATCTGGCTGTACAGTAATAAGCCATGCGGAGAGACTCGGGAGGAACGGAGCGCTATTTGCCTAGTCAAGTGTGCACATGTCAGTGTGTTTCCATGGACCGTGTGCCCATGGGCAAAACACGCCGATATGTCTTTTTTTTAACCCCTTTCTGACCTTGGAAGCAATAGTACGTCCAAGGTCAGATCCCCCACTTTGATGAGGGCTCCGGCAGTGAGTCGGCATCAAAGCTGGGACATGTCAGCTGTTTTGAACAGCTGACGTGACCGCAATAGGTGCAGGTGGAATCGCGATCCACCCGTGCCTAGTAACTAGTTAAATGCCGCGGGGGGTGCGCGGCCGATCGCGATGACGTATTATTCCGTCCATGGTCAAATTGTGCTGGGTCACATGGACGGAATAGTATGTCGGATGTCAGAAAGGGATTAAAAGAGTTCTTGTCATTCTCTCAATTAAAGGACTTTTCTGGGTGTCTGCTTTCTTACAATGTGACTATGGGGTTGGTAATGGGGGCGTCTTATTGTCGCATGTCCATTACTAACTTTGGGGCTTGATGTCGGCTGACAATACAAAGGTGACATCAACCCCCACCCCCAATTATCACCCCACTTGCCATCCCTATAGGGCAAGTGGGAAGAGCGAGGCTAAGTGCTAGAATTGACACATCTTAGAGATGCAACTTTTCTGGGGCAGCAGAGCTGATGTTTTTAGCCTGGAGGTGGGGGGGCAGTGTCCATCGCCCCTTCCTAGGCTATTAATATGTTACTAGCCAGCAAAGGCTAATTATACAGCTGTGAGCTGATATTAATAGCCTGGGAAGCTCCATGGGTTTTGTCCCCTTCCCATGCTATAAACATCCGACCCAGCTGTCAGCTTTCCCTCTGCTGGCTAACAAAATTACGGGGAAGTCCACTCCATTTTTTTCAGAAAAATAATCTTTAATTAAATGTGTACAGTAAACTGCATACACTCTACTAATTTTGTCACAGACACGAATATATCCATTTACTATATGTAATCCATCTCTTCTATCCTGTCGGCTCTTGCAGTGATTTTACAGTAAACAGCAGATGAAGTGCTGGCTTTTCTTCTATGGAAAATACATGTGTGTCACTGACATCTATATATCTATATATCTATGTATTCTGTCTATTCTAACCTGTCATACTGATATTACTGTACACGGCACATGAATTGCCAGCTTTTCCAATGCGATTGGTGTGTTAAAAAAAAAAAAAACCCAGAAAGCACTAATGGTCCGAGTGTTGTAATTTTTTTTCTCGCACACATTAACTTCTATTGCGGGATGTGATCTGATTTCCAATTACAATCGGAGCATAAAGCAAGTTTTTTCCAGTTCGATAGTGATCCAATTTGAGCTGGAAACAAAAACGTTGATGAACACTCAATGATAGAATAACATTGGTCAGAATGCAATCTGATTTTTAATTGGATTGTTTTCGACCAGTTTCATCACAAGTGGGAATAAGCACTTAGGAATCTAAACATGTTCTGGAGTCAGGACAGTTGACACCCATGTCCAGTTAAAGGATTGTTTCAATGTTTTATTCATGTGAAAATTCACAAAGCATTCTAGCTACGGTAACTTGAAATCTGAAATTGCCATAATGTCTCCATTTTAAAGCCAGTACTGGAATCTTTACTTCATTTCTTAGAATTATGAAGATTGCTAGCCCTTCCCAGCTTATTCCACCACATTGTGTTTCAAAAGGGCTTGCTGTCCAATTCCAAGTGACTGTGAAGGTACTGTCACACTTAGCGATATCGCTAGCAATATCGCTATAACTTATAGCGATATTGCTAGCGATATCGCTGTGTGTGATACTTACCTACGACCCGCTCCCCCGCTGGTTATCGCTGATCACGCATTAACGTCAATGACTTTCTCGTTGTCAGCTTCCTGCGGCGCTTCCTGTGGAGACGAGCATGGAGTCGGGCGGGAGGACATCAGGATCGCCTAGTGTGACAGGTAAGTAGCGACCCCCGACCCCTGCGATGTCGCTGGTGAAAGCTGCCTGTGTGGCACCTCTCTAGCGACCACTTAGCGATGCACCAGCGATCCTGACCGCGTCATATCGCTGATCGGGATCGCTGGTGCATTGCTAAGTGTGACAGTACCTTGAGAGTTTATGGCTGTGATCCTGACCAATTGTCAAGGCTATGCCCACCATTCTCTTGTGGCTGCTAGACTACCACCAGGAGCAGATGAATAGAGCAGCAACATGTGCATGCTGCACCACACTATGTGAGAGAAGGGAATAGATGTATGCAGCACTCATCTACCTCCAGCAGTCACAAAGAATAAACGAAGGAAAAAACAAAAAGACCACAGGCTAAACAATGCTGCTCTGTTTATTGGCAAAAAGTGAGGAATTACAGCAGAGCTACCAGACGTCAAACATATACCGATCGTATGTACAGATAAATATATTCATTGATTTGTAAAACAAAATAGTATGGATTTAAGGGAATCTGTTAACAGGGTGAGTTATGCAATTTGAAAGAAGCATGATGTAGGGACAGAGAGCCTGATTCCAGTGATATACAGCTGTGGCAAAAATTAAAAGACAGACCACTGCAATAAATTTTTGAGTAAAATGTGAATTGCTCTTTTATTCTATAAACTACTGACATGTCTTCGAATTTCCAAGCAGTAAATTTTGTATTTATTTTCAGAAAATGGTCAAAATAACAAAAATGCAGTGCTTGCAGACCTCAAATAATGCTAAGAAAACAAGTTCATAATCATTTAGAAACAACAATACTAATGTTTTAACTCAGGAAGAGTTCAGAAATCAATATTTTGTGGAATAACCATGATTTTTGATCTCAGCTTCCATGCGTCTTGGCATGCTTTCCACCAGTCTTTCACACTGCTTTTGGGTGACTTTGCCAGTCCTGGTACAAAAATTTAAGCTGTGCTTTGTTTGTCGGCTTGTGACTATCCATCTTCCTCTTGATTTTATTCCAGAGGTTTTCATTGGGGTTCTGCTCTGGAGATTGGGCTGGCCATGACAGGGATTTGATGTGGTGGTCCTTCATCCAAACATTGATTGACCTAGCTGTGTGGCATGGCACGTTGTCCTGTTGGAAAAACCAGTCCTCAGAGTTAGGGAACATTGCCTGAGCAGAAGAAATCAACTGTTTTTCCAGGATAACCTTGTATGCAGCTTGATTCATACGTCCTTCACAAAGATTAACCTGCCCAATTCCAGCCTTGCTGAAGCATCTCCAGATCATCACCGATCCTCCACCAAATTTCACTGTGGGTGCAAGACACTGCGGCTTGTACGCCTCTCCAAGTCTCTGTCTAACCATTAGATGACCAGGTGTTGGGCAAAGCTGAAAATTAGAGAAATCAGAGTTTACCTTAATCCAGTCCTCTATGGTCCAATTCTTATGGTCTTTGGCAAACTTCAGCCTTGCTCTCCTTTGCTTCTCATTGATGAAAGGCTTTTTTCTAGCTTTACATGACTTGAGCCCTGCCTCTAGGAGCCTGTTACGAACTGTTCTTGCCATGCACTTCATGCCAGCTGCCATTCCTTTTGTAGGTCACTTGATGTCATCCTGCGGTTGTCGAGTGACATTCGAATGACTGTCATCCCGGTCAGTGGAGAGTCGTTTTCACCCTCTGCCGGTCTGTAGCCGTGTTGTCCCCAATGTCTGCTGCTTGACCTTGTTGTAATGGTCTTAGAAATTTTAAGGATGGAGGCAACATGACGCTCACTGTATCCTTCTGCTAGTAAAGCCATAATTGGGCCCTTCTTTTCCTCACACAACACTTTTCTTTTCAACTCCTTTGGCATGGTTAAGAGTTATTTTTTCATTCCTATTAATTTTGGGATATTACTAGCACTTGTTTTGCCATCCAGCTTGTCCTATTGCAAGAGGATTGTGAACACCACAGCAGGATTTTTTATACTTTCCTTCGTCAAATAAGATTTGGTTCAGGTGATCACCTGATCAGAAGCACATTAAGTAGAATGAGGTGTACTCTGGATGGAATTCAACTGACACTGGAATGGAAGGCAGACGTGTAGAGAAGCTGATTTTTATGAAACTGTGCATGGTCTTTTAATTTTTGCCATAGCTGTATATCACTTACTGGGCTGTTGCCTACTGTAGTTTTAATAAAATCAAGTGTTTTATCAGCAGATTATCAATAGAGGAATAACTGTCTAATCCAATGTAGCCCCTACTGCTGTGTAACCCAGTCCCCTCTACGGATTGGCAGCTTTCTGCCTATTCTCAATCAGTGGTGTGAGCGGGGTTATACAGTCCTCAGCATTCAGAGACCTGCTAGTTCTGTGGCACTTAAAGCTGTGATTTTATTAAACTACACTAAACAGCCCAATAAATGACATCACTGGGATCTGAATCTTTGTCCCTACATTAATGCCCTCAGATTACAGAGCAAAAATCTGGTGACAGGTTCTCTAACAAGTGAAGCTCAACGAGGCTGAAGTTGGTTTCTTATTTGGCATTTTCTTCTTTTATGTTTTTTATAGGTTTAACAAAAAATAAGCATCACAATAACAACATGGAATGCAGCGAGGCGCCCTGATGTTAATACACTTAAAAACAGCTACAAAAAATGGGCATCAAAGTGGGCACCGAAGGGCGTTAATGAAAGGGTTAAGTGACTTTGGGCCACTGACATCACACTGCAGACATATAGAACAGGGAGCCCCACATCAAAACCAGGTCTCTCTAACCTGGCCCAAATGCATTCTAGGCATCAGAACTGGCATCAAAGTGGGCAGACAGTCCATTTTGGCCATTTGAATAAGTAACTGGTGTTTAAGGGGTTAATTGACTTTGGGCCACTGATCTCACAGTAAGGATACACAGATCGTGATGTCCTGCATCAAACCCAGGTCTATTCATCCTGGCCCAAATGGGTTCTGGGCATCAGAACTGGCATCAAAGTGGGCATACAGCCAATTTTCCAGATTTGAAAAAGTAACTGATGTTTTTAAGGGGTTAAATGACTCTGGGCCGCTGACCTCACATTGAGGGTATGTGCACACCTTGTGGATTTGGCTGTGGATCCGCAGTGGACTTGGCCCTGCAGATGCACAGCAGTTTTCCCATGTGGTGTACAGTACCATGATGTAAACTTAGGGAAACCAAATCTGCGGTGCACACGTTGCGGAAAATTCCGCACAGATTTGCTGCGGTTTGTTTTCCGCAGCATGTCAATTCTTTGTGCGGAATCTGCAGCGTTTTTACATCTCTTCCATTATAGGAATCAGCAGGTGTAAAAATGCAGGTGAAATCTGCAGGAAATCTGCACTAAATCCACAGGTAAAACACAGATCATTTTACCTGTGGATTCAGCAAAATCTGAGCGGAAAAATCCGCAGCCAAATCCGCAACGTGTGCACATACCCTAAGAATACACATCTTTGTTTGTTTAGTGGGAGATCAGTGGCCCAAAGTCATTTAACCCCTTAAAAACAGTTACTTATTCAAATCTGTGAAAATTGGCCAATTCTGATGTCCAGAACCCATTTGGGCCAGGCTGCAGGGAGCTAACCCTTTCATTAATGCCCTTCGGTGCCCACTTTGATGCCCGTTTTTGTAGCTTTTAAGTGTATTACATCAGGGCACCTCGCTGCATTGTATGTTATTATTGTGATGCTTATTTTTTGTTGTTAAACCTATAAAAAACAGAAAAGAAAATGCCGAATAAGAAACTGGACAAATAAGAAAACAACTTCAGCTCCGAATAAGGCCTCTTTCACACATTAGTTTTTTGCCATCAGTCCCAATCCATCATTTTTTGAAAAAAATGGATCCAGCAACTGATGCCGCTGGAAGTTTTTTTTTTCTCATAGACTTGTATTAGCGATGGATTGCCTCACATTTTGTCTGTTGTTCACTGGATCCATCGGAAATTTTTTGTCCGTCGGACGGAGACAGTCTACAAAGTAACGTTTTTGTCTCCGTCAAAAAGTCGGACAGCGACGGATCCAGCGCTGTCCATAATGGCAGCCTATGGGCGCAGGATCCATCGCTGTTCGTCAAATGATGGAATCCAGCGACGGATTCCATTTTTTAAGGCTGGTTTCACACTAGCGTTTGGAGGCGCAGTGGACACTGACCGTGAAGCTCCGCCTATTGCCGCTACATGCGGCCATAGGCAGAGCTGATCGGAGGAGGAGTGGCTGGGGGTGGAGATTCACAGCAAGCATCCGCTGCGCCTCCAAACGCTAATGTGAAACCAGCCTTAAACTGAGCATGCTCCAATTATTATTGCCAGGTATGGCAGTCGGATCCAGAAAAAAAAAAAAAAAACACATGTCACATCAGTTTTTCACAATCTGCGACGGATCAGTTTATTTTCCAAAACTGCTGGATTGCGACTGATGGCAAAAAACTGATGTGTGAAAGAGGCTTAAGACACTGGATGAATAAGAAACCAAGGTCAGCCTCGTGGAAGCTCATGTCAGACTAATGCACAGAAATGGTGTCTGAAACCCCCCGAACAACCTCCGGTCATCATCCCCAGGAAAGCACCATTACCTTGGGTCCCATTGTGACGGCAACAGCATCAGCCAGAAGATCGACTCCTTGTAACATCAGCGCTCTGGCGTCTGCCCCAAACTTCACATCTTTGGCGTAGGCGCGACAGAGGCGCAGGGGCCGCGCACAACACCCAGGACGCACTCTCTGGAGAAGAGCGGGCAGACGAAGCATGATGTCTACTGCAAGGAGAAAAGGCCGGTCATTAGGGGGAGAAACAACTAGGGGAGACCCAGAGCACCCCGCACGGCCGCCAACACCCCTGAGTGCACAGCTTACCGGGGGCCGGGACACAAAGATGGACGCTGCTGTCACACACGTGCCTGCCACCAACTGAGCAGCGAACAGTTCAAACCTTGAAGCTGCTGAGCGAGTCACGTGAGGCGGCCCAGGCAGGACGCCCGCCTGCCCCGAAACTAGCACGCCTCAAGGCGTGGCCTCACCGCTCCAATGGCGAGTAAGAGCCCAGCGCGGCGCTCACTGGGGGATATAGTGCATGCTGGTTCCGGGGTCTGTTTTCCAGAACGTTCTGGAACAAGTTCGGTGTTCAAGGTTAAAGGTAACATGCCATTCCTACCGGAAGTAGTTCCCCCCCGCCCGCATCCGCTGTCCTCGCGATCTGCTGACAGGCTATGGATTTCATCATTTACTAATGCGGAGCAGCACGTGTCTGCGCGCCCGGCCCGTCACGTGTCCTGTGTGTGCCCTTTCACAGGGGAGTCAGAGAGCCAAGGTCGATAACGCCCCCCGTGGGTGACGCAGGCGCCGTCGGTCTTTTGTGCTCACGTGGGCTGTGTCCGGTCAGTCAGTGTGTGCTCGGTGGCAGTCATGGTAAGTGGTGTCCTGTGTTGTGGCGGGAATCTGGTGATGGGCTTCCCTCTGCTCTCGCCGCCGACATTCAGGCCCTCGCTCACATTCACCGTTTGTCATTTCTTAAAGTCCCTTTTTTTTCTTAAGTTTTGTTGTAGTTGGGAATGTTTAGCGCAAAATCCTTCAAAATGTGTAATAATGCTGGCTGTATTTCTCCTCTTTGGGGCAGACTTCGTGGTGTTAGGCTATGTTCACACTGTGTGGTTTGTGCCAATTGTCAGCTGCTTTTTATTGTACCAGCAAAGCCGATGAGACTTCAGAAATCTCTCACACATTTTTTTTTTACCTCAGAATGTTGTGCTTTGCAGCGTTTTTTGGACATATAGCATGTCACTTCTTTCAGCGGTTTTCACCCATTGACTTGACTGAATGGTAAAACAAACAAATACGCAGGTTGACTTCTTTGGAGTGTATTTGCTACAGAAGAGTCAAGGACAGCAGGGTGTGACCTCACACTGGGCTCTGCTACATCTAGATGGCAGACCCCTGTCATCCAGCAGAGTGGACCTGAACCCCATTCACTTGAATGGGGGGCCCGACAATACAGTGTTTGATATGCATGACAGCGCGGCAAACGCCACTTCTGATCAGCGGGGAAATCATTCCCCCCCCCCCCCCCCCCGGTCGGAGAGCCCGTGGTTCCCCCACTGTCAAAAGACAGAGCACTCAGCTGTGATCAGCGGTATAAAGCTTAGGCTACTTTCACACTAGCGTCATGTGACGTACGTCGCAATGCGTCATTTGGAGAAAAAACGCATCTTGCAAAGTTGTCCGCGGGATGCGTTTTTTCTCCATAGACTTGCATTAGCGACGCATTGCGATGTATGGCCACACGTCGCATCCATCGTGCGATGGATGCGTTGTGTTTTGGCGGCCGCGACGCACCCAAAAATGTTACATGTAACTTTTTTTGTGCGTCGTGTCCGCCATTTTCGACCGCGCATGCGCGGCCGAAACTCCGCCCCCTCCTCCCTGGACATTATAATGGGGCAGCGGATGCGTTGAAAAACTGCATCCGCTGCCCCCGTTGTGCAAATCTTTCACAACGTACGTCGGCCCGACGCATTGTGACGGGCCCGTACCGACGCTAGTGTGAAAGTAGCCTTACCTCTGGTAACTGGTGTCAGATGATGGGACTACTGCTCCCATCATCCCACACTTGCTGCCTGTAATAACAAGTGAGAACAGGAGCGGTGGATTGAAGTATTCAAAAGCCATTCAAATCTGCACTGTAAATAATCTAAAAAAAAAAAAACCTGTGTTGGATCCCCTATTTTTTAATAATAAGCCAGGCAAAACTCACAGCTGGGGGCTGCAACCCTCAGCTGTCAGCTTCAGCAAGGCTAGTTATGATGAATAAAGGGGTCACCAAGCTGTTTTTCTGTTTGTTTGGTTTTTTTTTTTGTTTTTTTTTTTAATTTATCCCCTTTCTGACATCAGACGTACTATCGCGTCCATGTGCCCTGGGCGCGTATGCCCATGGATGGGATACTACGTCATGTGCGGTCAGCCACACATGAATTGTACAACAACTCAACAACTTTTGGGGTCCAATTTCTCCTGTTACCCTTGGCAAAATAAAACAAATTGGATCTGAAGTAAAATTTTTGTGGAAAAAAGTTAAATGTTCAATTATTTTTTTTTCTTTAAATATTCCAAAAGTTACTGTGAAGCACCTAAAGGGTTAATAAACTTCTTGAATGTGGTTTTGAGCACCCTTCAGGGGTGCAGTTTTTAGAATGTTGTTACTTTTGGGTATTTTCCATTCTATTGATCCCTCAAAGTGACTTCAAATGTGATGTGGTACCAAAAAAATGGTGTAAAAAAACAAAAACTGGTCAACGTTTAAAGGGGATCTGTCACCCTTTTTATCCCCTATTAGCTGCCGGCATAGACATCGGGGGCTTATCTACAGCATTCTGTAATGCTGTAGATAAGCCCCCGATGTAACCTGAAAGAGAAGAAAAACACGTTAAATCAGGGGTCCCCAACCGCCGGTCCGCGGCCCAGCACCGGGCCGCTGCAGTGCCCTTGCCGGTCCGCAGACACAAGGGGAGCCAGGGGCGGTCAGTGGCGTAGCGGGGGCTTGGGCGGCGCGCAGCAGTTCTTAGCGGCGGCCAGGGAGCGATCCAAGCAGCTCCGCTGCCTGCAAGAGGGAATAGCAGGAGCGGAGCTGCAAGGACCCGTCCAGCTTCCTGCCCGCCGCCCGCGCTTCCTGTCTCTGACTGACACAGAGAGGAGCGCGCGGCCGCTGCTGTGTCAGAGCGAGGAAGCGCGGGCGATGCTGCGGACAGGTGAGAGGAGAGAGGTGGTGTGTGTGTGTGTGTTGGTCTGTGTTTGTGTAGCCTGGCCCTGGAGGAGATGGGGACATGAGGAGAAGGCCATGAGGGCAGTGATGGAGAGACGGGGGTGATGGGGAGAAGGGGGTGATGGGGAGAAGGGGGTGATGGAGCACTTATTCAAAACCTATGGTGAGTTGAGTCACATTATAAATGTTATTTAATTATAAGTATGCACTGCTACACTACAACAGTGTCCATAGCCCCGCCCCTTATGACCAAAGCCCCGCCCCTGCCACACCTCCATCCCCGCCCTGCCGGGCCATGGAAGAATGGTCTTGCTTGAAACCGGTCCCTGGTGCAAAAAAAGGTTGGGGACCACTGCGTTAAATTATACTCACCGAGGTGGGCGGTCCGGTCCAATGGGTGTTGCGGTCTGGTCCAAAGCCTCCCTTCTTCATGCGATGACATCCTCTTCTCCCGTCCTGAAATGGCTCCGGCGCAGGCGCATTGCTCTGCCCTGTTGAGGGCAGAGCAGAATTCTGCAGTGCGCAGGCGCCAGACCTTTCCCGACGCCTGCCCTTAACAGGGCAGAGCAGTGCGCCGGAGCCATTACAGGATGGGAGAAGAGGACGTCCTCGCATGAAGAAGGGAGGCGCTGGACGGGACGGCGACACTCACCGGACCGCCCACCTTGGTGAGTATAATATAACGTGTTTTTCTTCTATTTCAGGTTACATCGGAGGCTTATCTACAGCATTACAGAATGCTGTAGATAAGCCCCCGATGTCTATGCCGGCAGTTGAAAGGCCCAAAAAAAGGTGACATTCCCTTTAAGCCTTATAACTTCCCAACAAAAAAAACTTGGGTCCAAAATTGTGCAGATGTAAAGTAGACATGTGGGAAATGTTACTTACCGTATATACTGGCTTATAAGCCGAGATTTTCAGCCCATTTTCTTGGGGGGGCGGGCTTGAAGTCTCCCCCCCCCCCCCCCCCCCCCCCCCCCCCGCTTATACACGAGTCATATACGCCAGGGGGTCGGAGGGGGAGCGGGGGTGTAAGGTCATACTTACCCCATCCTGGCGTGGTCTCTGCAGCCCCACCGCTTCTCCCGGTCTCAGGCTTCTTCTTTCAGAGGTCACGTGGTACCGCATATTAAAGTCATTAATATGCGCATATTCATGACTTTAATCAACGGTACCACGTGACCTCTGAAGGAAGGAGCCTGAGACCGGGAGAAGCGAGGGGACTGCAGAGACCTCGCCAGAAGGGGGTAAGTATATGCAATATTCACCTGTCCCCGGTCCACTGCTGCACGCTGCTCTGTCCTCTGGCTGTGATGTTCAGATCAGAGGGCGTGGTGATGTAGTTAGTGTGCACAGTGCCATCTGCTGCCTGAACGTCACTGACCGAGGACCCAGAAGGCAGCGGGTGACCAGGGACAGGTGAATATCTGAGGTGCCGGGGCCTGAGCCAGCGGTGACACCGGCACCTTTCCCCCATAGAGCGCTGGTGTCCCCGCCTGCTCAGGGCCCCGGCACTTGGCCCCCAGCGATGAGAGGTGAGTGTCCTTTTTTTTTTCTTTGCAGCAGCAGCATATGGGGGCATAATCTAGAGCAGGGGTGGGGAACCTCAGGCCCATTTACGGTCCTCGATGACATTTTATCAGGCCCCCGAGCAGATTCTCCGGGGCCGCATTCTTGGGCAGGGAGCTGTATTTTGATTGCCACAAGCTCATTAATTTCTTCTGTTAGCACACACGCAGTGTTCACTACTGAACATTGGGGGGCATGCAATGAAAGATTAAGTCATGAAACCAGTGCCAGTCAGGATGTAATTTGTGGGCGGAGTTTGTATGGCCCCCGAAGGATGGTATAAATATCCAAATGGCCCTTGGCAGAAAAAAGATTCCCCACCCCTGATCTAGAGCATGTTATGGGGGGCATATGTTATGGGGCCATTATTATCCTTTGTGCAGCATTATATGGGGTGTATTTTGTATGGAGCATCTTATGGGGATGTCATGAACTGTATGGAGCATTATATGGGTCTCCTGATTCATTGTGGATATTCAAAAACATTTAACCTACTGATGTCTCAATTAGTTTTACTTTTATTGGTATCTATTTTTATTTTTGAAATTCACCAGTAGCTGCTGCATTTTCCACCCTAGGCTTATGTGCGAGTCAATAAGTTTTCCCAGTTTTTTGTGGCAAAATTAGGGGGGTCGGCTTATACACGAGTATATACAGTAAGTATTTTGTGACATATATCTGCTTTAATTGCATGAAAATTCGAAGCTGGAAAATTGTGAGCTTTTCAACATTTTCGCCAAATTTCCATTTTTCACAAACGTAAGTCATATCAAAGAAATTTTAACACTAACATGAAGTACACAATGTCACGAGAAAACAGTGTCAGAATCACTGGGATCCGTGGAAGAATATTTAGAAGAATCCATGGAAGAAAAGGCACAACTATTAGATGCGCCAGTTTTAGTGCTTTGCCTGGCTCTTCCCACTTGCCTGTAGCGGTGGGGTGATGGGGATAGGGGGTTTGTCACCTTTGTATTGTCTGGTGACCTAAAGCCCTGAGGTTAGTAATGGAGAGGCATCAATAAGACACCCCCATTACTAACACCATAGTCACATTGTAAGAAAACAGACACCCAGAAAAAGTTTTTATTGAAATAATGACGTACTCCTTTTTAATATTCTTAATTAAACCATACTTACAACCTCACCTAATTCCACCGACGACCTTGATCTCCTGTAATAAACAAAAAGTAATAAAACATTATACTTGTATATTGTTTTTTATTAATTTTGGTTTATTACAGGAGATCGAGGGCTTCGGTGGAATTGGGTGAGGTTGTGAGTATGGTTTAATTAAGAATATTAAAAGGAGTCTGTCATTCTTTCAATTAAGGACTTTTTTTTTTTTTTTTTTTTTCCCCCTGGGTGTGTGTTTTCTTACAATGTGACTATGGGGTTAGTAATGGGTGGTGTCTTAATGACACCTCTCCATTACTAACCTCGGGGCTTGATGTTACCGGACAATACAAAGGAGACATCAACACCACCACCCCCCCATCTATCACCCGACTTGCCACAGCTACAAGGCAAATGGGAATAGCAAGGCTAGGTGCCACAATTAGTGCATCTTAGAGATGCGCTTTTTCTGGAGCAGCTGAGAGCTGATGTTTTAGCTGGGAGGGGGCAGTATCCAGTGCCCCTTCCTAGGCTATTACTATCAGCCTGCAGCTGTCTGCATAGTCTTTGCTGGTTATAAATTATAGGGGGACCCCACACTTTTTTTTTTTTTTTTCTTTGTGGGGGGTCCCCCATTTTAATAGTTGTGAGCTGATATTAATAGCCTGGGAAGTTTTAATAGCCTGGGAAGTTTCACTGGTATTAACCCCTTCCCAGGCTTTAAACATCGGCCCCCAGCCATTGGCTTTCCCTCCACTGGTTACGAAAATAATGCGGAAGCCTATGCCATTTTTTCCCGACTCTTATTAAATACATGTACAGTAAGAAATTATATATCTATATTGTGTATAAGCTGACCCGTGTATAAGCTGACCCCCTTAATTTTGCCACAAAAAACTGGGAAACTTATTGACTCGCGTATAAGCCTAGGGTGGAAAATGCAGCAGCTACTGGTAAGTTTCAAAAATAAAAATAGATACCAATAAAGGTAAAATTAATTGAGAAATCAGTAGGTTAAATGTTTTTGAATAGCCATATTGAATTAGGAGCCCCATATAATGCTCCATACAGTTCATGATGGCCCCATAAGATGCTCCATACAAAATATGCCACATATAATGCTGCACAAAGGTTAATAATGGCCCCATATGCTGCTCCATATAATAATATGCTCCATAGATTATGCCCCCATAAGATGCTCCATTGAATATGCCCCCATATGCTGCCCCCCATAAGATGCTCCATACAATATGCCCCCATATATTGCTGCTGCCGCTACTGCAGGTATTAATTTAAAAAAAATATATATATACTCGCCTCTTGTCCCTGGGGGCCAGATACCGGTGTGCTGAACAGGTGGAGACACCGGCACGCTATGGGGGACAGGTGTTGCCGCTCGCTCAGGACCTGGCACCTGAGATGTTCACGCTGCTCACCGCTGTCTGCACAGCGGGTCCTTCTGTCAGTGACGTCAGGCAACAGAGGGCGCGCACCAACCACGTCACCGCGCCCTCTGCTGCCTGAACGTCACTGACAAGAGGACCCGGCGGGCAGACAGCGGCGAGCAGTGGTGGAACCCGGGACAGGTGAATATAGCATATACTTACCTCCCCCTGGCACGTCTCTGCAGCCCCGGTCTCCCTTCCTTCCTTCAGCCGTCACGTGGTACTGCTCATTAAAGTCATAAATATACGCATATTCATGACTTTAATGAGCGGTACCATGTGACCGCTGTAGGAAGGAAAGGAGACCGTGGAACAAGCAGAGGGGCTGCAGAGACTGCGCCGGGGTGTCAGTATGATCTGACTCCCCCCTCCCCCACCTACCCCCTGGCTATATGACTCGCGTATAAGCCAAGAGAGGGACTTTCAGCCCCCAAAATGGGCTGAAAATCTCGGCTTATACGCAAGTATATACGGTGTGTGTGTATCTATATACATAATTGCCTTAAATTGTCTGTCATGCACTTCCGTCTGGATGTCCCTGAATCCCACAATCCACCGTGCCGCACCGTAAGTACGCCGACCGCCATTTTAGTATACCCAAGTGATGCCGCTCGGATCCAGCACGCCGCTGCGATCCCGGCCGCTGCTGCGATCACGAGGCTGTAAAAGGGGTGTAATGAGAGGGATGCTGCCGCCGGACCCCCACCAGGACCCACCGCCTGACTACACTCGTCGGATCCCGCTGCTGCCTGCCCACACACCTCCGTGCAGTCACAGCGGGCAGGAAATACCGCAGCTTGAGGCCTATGCTGGAGATTGGGTGCGGCCACCCTCTGGTGGCGCCGCACACCATCTCCAGCACAGGCCGCAAAACACTCTTTCCTGTCGGTTGTAACTGCACGGAAGTGGGTGGGCCGCCACCCCCAGCGCCACAAAGCTGCCCCCATCGTGATGATACTGCCCTCCCGATGCGATAGCATCGGGCACACATCTAGTATCTATATATCTATCTCTATATCGCAAAACGCATACAATTATACAGTCCCCATTCAGGGGAACTGCTAGAGCAACTCCCTGGAGGTTATAATATTCTACAAAGAACATGAAGGAGCAGTAGCTCACAAAAAAGTAAACCGAGTCAGATGATTACAAATGTACAATTAATCTTTACTATTCAGTAACTCACACATAAATAGTATGGGCGTAAATGGCCCCAAAGTGCAAAAAACAGGACAAGAATAAAAGGGGTAGAGAACCAAATGGCAACGGTCATACTGAACCTCATGCTCATTTTAAGTGTATGCCAATATGCCCTGAGCACATCCATAAATATATGGGTCAACCACCAGGAAACGGTGCAAGTAAGCTAACAACCTAAATCAATCCAAGTGGTGAAAAACTGTGTATATATAGCTAATGATACCCATAGTTACCGGAAACTTAAAGTGCCGCTCATAGTGCATGAAAACGCCATTGCTTACCCATAATGGTAGGGAGGAACAAAGAGCAGACCGAAGCCCTGACGTGCGTTTCGCGTGATCTTGCTTCCTTGGGGGAGGGGGGGGGGAGGGTGGACCACAATACCTACCACCTCTATATACATTGGGTGAAATAAGTATTTGAACCCTTGCTGATTTTGTAAGTTTGCCCACTGACCAAGACATGAACGGTCTATAATTTTTAAGGGTAGGTTAATTTTAACATTGAGAAATAGAATATCAAAAATAAAATCCAGAAAATCACATTGTATAAATTTTAATTTTGCAGTGAGAAATAACGTATTTGATTCATTTGGCAAACTAGACTTAATTATTGGTGGCAAAACCCTTGTTGCAAAGCACAGCAGTCAGACATTTTATGTAGTTGATGATGAGGTTTGCGCACATGGGAGGAATTTTGGTTCACTCCTCCTTGCAGATCATCTCTAAATCATTAAGATTTTGAGGCTGTCGCTTGGCAACTCGGAGCTTCAACTCCCTCCATAAGTTTTCTATGGGATTAAGGTCTGGACACTAGCTAGGCCACTCCATGACCTTAATGTGCTTCTTTTAAGCCACTCCTTAGTTGCCTTGGCTGTATGTTTTTGGTCATTGTCTTGCTGGAAGATCTAGCCACGACCCATTTTTTAATGTCCTTGCGGAGGGAAGTAGGTTGTTACTCAGGATTTTACGGTACATGGCTCCATCAATTCTCCCATTGATGTGGTGAAGTAGTCCTGTGCCAATAGCAGAGAAACACCCCCAAAACATGTTTCCACCTCCATGCCTGACAGTGGGGACAGTGTTCTTTGGGTCATAGTCGGCATATCTCTTCCTCCAAACACAGCGAGTTGAGTTAATGCCAAAGAGATCAATTTTTGCCTCATTTGACCACAGCACCTTCTCCCAATCACTAACAGAATCATCCAGTTGTTCATTGACAAACTTCAGACGGGCCTGCACATGTGCCTTCTTGAGCAGGGGGACCTTGCGGGCACTGAAGAATTTTAAACTATTACGGTGTAATATGTTGCCAATGGTTTTCTTGATGAATGTGGTCCCAGCTGCCTTGAGATCACTTACAATTTCCCCTCGTGTAGTTTCAGGCTGATCTCTCACCTTCCTCATGATCAAGAATACCCCTCTAGGTGAGATTTTTGCATGGAGCCCCAGATCGATGTTGATTGACAGTCATGTTGTATTTCTTCCATTTTCTTACTATTGCACCAACAGTTGTCTCCTTCTCACCCAGCATCTTACTTACGGTTTTGTAGCCCATTCCAACTTTGTGCGGGTCTATGATCTTGTCCCCTACATCCCTAGAACGCTCTTTGGTCTTGCCCATGTTGTAGAGGTTAGAGTCTGACTAAGTCTGTGGACAGGAGTCTTTTTATAAAGGTGACTGTAAGACGAGTGTCTTTAATGCAGGTAATGAGTTAATTTGGAGCGTCAAAGTCAGAACTCTTAATGGTTGGTAGGGGATCAAATACTTATTTCTCACTGCAAAATGCAAGTTTATTTAATTTATACAATGTGATTTTCTGGATATTATTTTTGATAATCTATTTCTCAAAGTTAATAATAACCTACCCTTAAAATTATATAATGTTCATGTCTTTGTCAGTGTGCAAACTTACAAAATCGGCAAGGGATCAAATACTTATTTCCCCCCACTGTATAGAACCCACAGAATCAAGAACAATGGTGCCGCGCTTAGTTGGGCGCGTCCACAGTTGCAGAACGTCATATCCTGCAATCCAGGCTGCAGCGCAGGTCAAGGAAAATACTTCCTGTGATGTCACTGACCCGCAATGCACCAAAAAGAATGCCTTCTGGGGTGCAAGCAGACAGAGGATCTGTGGCGAATGCGCACAATGCGGCAGCCATCTTTGTTTTGGGATAAAGTGTGGGCACCCAAACTAACACAGGCATGATGAGTACATAAGCTGCAGTATGTGAGATAACAAATATAGAATGAACAAAAATAGACACAATATAACATGACGAGAAGAGCATCATGGCGAGAGCATATGGGACCAGGACAGAGTCCATAAATGATGGAAGGATTCCATTTTCCTGGCACAGATATCAGTTGCATATCCTCCTCCTCCGTATGCTACGTGGTCGTCTTGTAGGACCAATGATGACAGTCGTCGTCCAATAAGATGAATAGGGGAATAAAGACAGAAAATAAAGAAAAATTCCCCAGATGATCCCATCTAAAAGGCATTCGTTAAATACATAAAAAATGTACAGCACTAAAATGGGAGAAAGGCATAGCAAATAACAGAAACAAAACCAAAATCATAAAAATGAACAAGAGAATTTTTCATTCAAGCCATGGGGGGGACATTGTGCCCAAAGTAACTATCCAACAACACTTAAGCTGCTCCAGGATGCGTTTGAGATCCCCACCTCTTGCACCACAATGTACCTTTATCACTACCACAGATTGTAATGCTGATGGTTCACAGCCATGGCACAGCTTGAAGTGTCTAGGGATCGTTTTGAATTCCTCATCTGAATTTTTAGCGGCCATAATATCCCTCAACATGTTCCCGCGTTCTAATCCTGGGCTCCGATGGTGTAACCCTACATAAATTAAGTTGCAGATGGCATAGTACACCACATGGGTAGTGCTGCAAGAGATATAGGAGGTAATCCCTACTTCCATTAGCCGAAGTAAAAGATGTAGCACGGACAATATTACAGCAGGCCACACATGATCCACAAGGATAACAGCCCCATTTTAGGTTACCAGCCCCAAAGGGGTTTGGCGGAGTTGGCCACATGCTGGCTCCTTACCAGTGGTTCCTTGACGATTCTGCCTCTCCTTGCTCTCAGGAGTGGTTGATCCGGATTCACACGTTTGAGGGTGGGATCTGTTTTGAGCACGGACCAATGTCTTTGCGGTATCTCACAAATGGACCCCCACTGACTGTTATAATTTGCAATAAAGCGTAATGATGTATCTTTAATGACGTTAGATCGTGCTTCAGAGTAATTGATCTCTTGATACTCCCCTGGCACAATAGTAACCCTGTCTAATGCTGCTCTTGCTGTACCTGCTAGTAAGGTCCTGAGCCTGGGGATCAAAGATCCCATCCAATGAACAGATACTCTGACCAATTGGGACTGATCGTATAGTTGAGACGTGCTGAAGTGGCATGCAATAACGCATTAACCGACGTTTCCTTGCTGAAGACGTCTGTTTGGATCATGCCTATGTTGTCAGTAAAGACTTTGATGTCCAAAAAGTCTATTTCTTTTGCTGCAATTTTGTAAGTTTATCTGATATTATAATTATTTTTATTTATTTCACGGATGAAGTCACGAAGCCCAGGCTTGGAACCCTGCCATATAATAAAGATGTTGTCAATGTAACGGTACCAGCACTGCGCATGAGTTACGGCACTGTGCCATCCCAGAAAACCTCCCTCTCCCACGAGAAGGGTTTGCGTACGACGGCGCTGATGCCGCGTCCATCGCAGTGCCGCGATATCTATTCTACCTGTCAGTGTGATTTTACTGGAGAGGCATATGAATTACCTTTTCAAAGGATCTAGAGGTACAATTCTACAGGAAGTAGTTGGCGTTTTGCTCAAAAGGACAGTCTTTAGACAGATTGCATATGATACACTGCATGTTACAGCGCTAGGGGAATTCAATGTTCCATAGGGTTTGTGCCCGTTTATGGAATTAATCTATTTTATCTAAAACATGACATACCAAAAAGTGACAAACTGCAACATAATGCATTCTTTTACAAGCATGTTTTATTAACCCCCTTTGTGACATTGCGTTTGTTCCCACAGCAGTACTAGTACGGTGGCACGATCACGCAGCCTCACGCTGAGCGGCGATCGTGTGCAGATGTCAGCTGTATGTGACAGCTGACACCCCGCAGCAACGCCCACGATCGGTGCTAGCACCGATTGTGGGCATTTAACCCCTGTGATGCTGCTGTCAGTGACCGTGGCATAGAGAAGCATCGCGCAGATAGGGGGCTCCCTGCGCGCTTCCATCATCACATCCTTAGGTCCTGATGGTGTCCATAGAGACCCCTGGCACCAAGATGACCGTGGGGCCCTTTGGACTCTTGCAGGTAAGGTGGCGTGTGAGCACCTGCTGAGAGCAGATAATCAGATCAGCGATCTGCCATTATATACAGTTGGCCCTTTTGCCAATTTTCTGGGAACTCCTTCAAGACTGTTGGAAGACCATTTCCGGTGACAACCTCTTGAAGCTCATCAAGAGAATGCCAAGAGTGTGCAAAGCAGTAATCAAAGCAAAAGGTGGCTACTTTGAAGAACCTACAATATAAGACATATTTTCAGTTGTTTCACACTTTTTTGTTAATTATATAGTTCCACATGTGTTAATTCATAGTTTTGATGCCTTCAGAGTGAATCTACAATTTTCATACTCATGAAAATAAAGAACTCTTTGAATGAGAAGGTGTTCAAACTTTTGATCTGTACTGTATAGCGATGTCCCATACTTGGACAATGTAAAAGAAAGTTTAAAAAAAAAAAAATTAACGAGGCAAAAAACAATGCTTTTTCGTACCGCCGAACAATAAGTGCAATAAAACGTGATAAAAAAAGACGGATATAGATAAAAATGGTACCACTGAAAACGTCCTCTTGTCCCGCAAAAAATAAGCTGCCGTACCAGCTCCATCAGCAGAAAAATAAGTTATAACTCACACTAAAGTGATGAAAAATAAATTTTTGTGTAAAAGCACCAAAACATAAAAAAAATATATAAATGAGGCATCGCTGTAATCGTACTGACCCAAAGAGTTAAGCTGATAGACCAATTTTACCACACGCAGAACAGTATATATATAAAAAAAAAAAAAAAAATCCTGAATTTCTGGTTTTATTTCTTTCTGTCTCCCCAAAATCAGAATAGAAAGCGATCAAAAAATGTCATGTGCCCGAAAATGGTACCAATAGAAACGTCAGCTCGTCCCGCATAAAAACAAGCCCTCACATGACTGCCGAAATATAAAATAAAATTATAGCTCTCAAAATATGACGCAAAAACTAGTATTCGCAATAAAAAGCGTCTTTTAGTGTGTGACAGCAGCCAAACATAAAAGCCCGATATAAATCTCCTATCGCCGTAATTGCAATCTGCCTCCCAAAGATTTCATTAAAGCTGGGCGCACTCTTATTCTGCGTTGAGCGCTTATGCCAGGGTTTCCGTGTACATCTCTGAAATATGTGATTCAGACAGAACATCTGGCTGAAGATTTCCTATAATGAGGCAGATGGAGGCACTGTGGACGCCATAGAACCTGTGATCCGGCGGTGTCAGTCTTTTTAGGATTGCGTAAAAGTGCCGTCGGCCAGTTTTGTGCACTTCTGAAAAGGACACCGTGGAACAGAGGCCAGACTGAGTCCAGAGTAACTATGCTGTATCACTATAGTGAATGGATCCATCGGGGGTTTCATCTGAATCGCGTCACTCAGATTTAGATGGAAACCCCAAAGTAAGTGGTCAGCGTAGAGCGCTGGGTAACTGTGATCCCAAACGTTGTGAAATGTTCCCAATAAAAGCTTCTACTCAATCCACAAAAAAAGTCCCAACTCGGATCTGTCACCTGTTAGCGGAAATATAGGCGACTTCCATGTTACTGGTAGCACAAAGGCTCTGGAAACGTGAAATGGCTCCTTACCCGCCAAAAGAAATTCAGCAAATTCTCCGCTCCCAAATCCAAATGACCCCTCCCTTCTGAGGCCCAATGTGCCTAAACCACATATAGCTCCCATATGATTGGCGTTTCTGTGGTGATGAGAGCCCACCTAATTTACAGGTGTGTGCGCGTCTCCAGAAGCATGAGCTGGGCATAATGTACTGGTGACTGCAACATACTGATCACTACGGCGTACTGGTCACTACAACGCTAGTTTGCAATTTTCACTCAGTAACATTCACTGCCTGTTTCTGGAAAACACCCATGGAGACAAAATAGTCACTACATCTGTAGACCAAATCCCAAAGGGTTATAATTTCCAAAATGGGGTCACTTGAGGGGGGATTCTTCTTTTCTAGCACTTTGGGGCTCTTTATATGGAATCCACAAACTAGTCTAGGAAAATCTGTGCTCCAGGAGGCAAATGGCACTCTGCTCTTCCCGAGTCACTCTGTATGGCAAAGTAGTACTGTACAGCCACATATGGGGTATTAATATAATCAGCAGAAATTGTGGGACAAATTCTGGTGCCATTTTTACCCATTTCCCAGTGTGAAAATGTAAAACTTGTGCTAACACACAATCTTGGTGGTAAAAATGTAAACTTATTTTTTTTTTTCCCTGCCCAAAGTTTGACACACCTGTGGTGTCAATATAATGACTGCACCCCTAGATGAATTCATTGAGAGGTTTAACTGGTAAAATGGTGTCACTTCTGGGGGGTTCTGCTGTTCTGGCATCTCAGGGGTTCTGTTTATATTTTCACGGCTTAACGTTATAAGCTTCTGCGACGCTCCTGGGGGTTCAAGGTGCTCAATACACATCTAGATAAGGTCCCAAAGCGGTCTAGTGTCCAAAATGGTTTCACTTGTGGGGGATTTCCAATGTTTAGGCACATCAGGGGCTCCTGAAACATGACATGGCATCTAATTATTCCATTAAATTTTGCATCAAATGGCTCTCCTTCCCTTCCAAGCCCTGCCGTGCGCCCAAACAGTAGTATTCCCCAACATATGGGGTATCAGTGTACTCAGGAAAAATTGCACAACAAAATGTATGGTCCATTTTCTCCTGTTACCCTTGCGAAAGTAAAAAAGAAATTGGGTCTAAAGGAAAATTTTTGTGACCTGAAAGTAAATGTTTATTTTTTCCTTCCACATTAAAAAATTTCCTGTGAAGCATCTGAAGGGTTAATATACCTCTTGAATGTGGTTTGAGTACCTTGAGGGTGAACTTTTTAGAATGGAGAAAGAAGGATAGGAAGGAAGATGAAAAGATGGGGGCTGGTATTCTCAGTCTGGTAAGGGGCCATGTATATTGACACCCCCCCAGCCTAAAAATAGCAGCCTGCAGCTGCCCAGAAAAGGCACATCTATTAGATGCACCAATTCTGGCACTTTGCCCAGCTCTTCCCAGTAGCAGTGGCAAGTGAGGTTTATATCTGTTGGGTTGATGTCACCTTTGCATTGTGAGGTGACATCAAGCCCACGGCTTAGTAATGGAGAGGTGTCTACAAGACACGCGACAAACACCCGGTGTTCGGACACCGTGTTCGACAACTACCTTTGTTTTTCCTGTCCCCTATGGGGTATGGAAGAGGTTTCCCAATGGGGCTGGCGATCTGGAGCACCCGGTTCTGCTTACTTACTAATGGGCAGCTGAGGTCGGGGGCTCTTCTCTCCTCCATATGCTCCTCCCGTCTCAATGTCTCTCCATGTGACTCGGGATCCCTTTCCCGCCCTTCCTGCACTGCCTCGGGGTGTAAAGCGGGGTGGTGATGTGCCACTGGCGTCCTCACAGGTCCCCCGCATCCACCTCTCCTCATGCCAGCTGATTCCGGATGCCGCATGCACTGGAAGTGACGTCGGCCCGAACTTCCGGTTCACTTTCCGTGTGTTCCTGAGTGGAGCGTACACGCTCCCAGCATCTGTTGGGTGCTCCGGATCTGCTGCCATATTGAAGCATTCCCTTCAGGGTCCTGCCCCCCCCCCCCCCCCCCTGTTGACCTGGGGGAGAAGGAGCACAACTATCTAACGCTGGAACCTCAATTATTTAATCCTGGTCGGGTGATGCCTCCAGGTAAGGCCCATTGTCTGTTTCTGTGTGACCACTGACGAACAGACCATAGACTGTGACAAAACCTCCCTTTCTACCTCTGCAGAACCCAGAGTCCACCCTCGTACCGTAAGTAGTGGATGAAGGTTCCTTGCAATCTAGGAATGTCGTAATGGGAGACTTGGTCCACCCTTCTCTCTTTTCTAGGGAGACAAGGTCCCTGCCCCTAAAAAGGATAAAGTGCCCAGCCGCAAGTTTTGCCAGCCCTGCACTGACGATGTGATGTGTGCAAGTCCGTACCTCGGGTTCTGAGGATGTTTGGGAGAATGAGGGTTCCACTTCCACTCCCCCCAAATACAAAAATAAATATTTTTCCTCAGAGGATATAGAGGAATTGATTAGTATAGTTAGGAGCACCATGGGGGTTGAAGCGGTGAAAGTGAAGCAGTCGGTGCAGGACGAAATGTTTGAGGGGCTGAAACTTAGAAAACACAAGGGTTTTCCCATACATGAAAACATTCAGAGCCTCATCCTTCATGAATGAGACCTTCCCGAGAAAGGGTTTAGCGTTTTTTAATTAATGGAAACTTTGCATTGCCTTTTATGGCCTGGGGGGATGCAAGGGTGGGGGCACATTCCAGGAGGGACATCTCCTTCATCCCTCAGAGTGGTCAAAAATGAATAAAATACTGGTATTTGATTTGTGTGTACAGTAACCTGGGAGTTTCCTCTTTGCTCTTTAAACCAACTGATGCGGAGAGAGGAGCCGCCCCTTTTTATCTTAAAGGGTTACTGTCCCTGAAGAGTAAATCTCTCGTGATGCTATGATTACAAAAAAAACACATTTCCAGTAAGTAATATCCATGTTTCTATTGCATTCCTCTGGACAGCACCATGGAGGTTTTCCTTCCTTGACCTATAGTGGAACAGGCTCCCACAGAGGTTAAAAGGCTTCTCTCACCTCCAATGTTTTTTTTTTCCTATCCCTACAGGGGTTAATTGTATGAGGGGCTTCTCCTAGAGTGAAAATAGCCTGTGGAGCTTCGTTGTGTGGACTGGGGGGGGGTCAAGAGGTCTGTGGCTTACACCTCTCTTGAGAAGTCCCTCAGCCAACAGCCAGCGTGTACATCATCTGCAGTAATGCAGCATTCCTAATGTGACACCGCTTCCCTCCATGTTGGGCTCCTCCCACTACCAGTTCCCCCTCTTCTTCTAATAGGTTTGGAGCCAGCACAGGTAACTGCATAGTGCAATGTTGTGTTGAAGGCCTCTGGACTGATGCTAGCCTAGACATATTTGGTATCTATGAACTCATAATGACCTGGAGAATCATAATGGCAGGTCAGTTTAACATTTGGTGAACCTAGCAAAAAAAGCCAAATAATAAACAAGTGTGGGATTGCACTTTTTTTTGCAATTTCACCGCACTTGGAATTTTTCTCCCGTCTTTGAGTACATGACATGGTAAAACCAATGGTGTCGTTCAAAAGTACATCTCGTCCCACAAAAAATAAGCCCTCACACGGCCATATTGACAGAAAAATAAACAAGTTATGGCTCTGGAAAGAAGGGGAGCGAGGGGAAAAAAAAAAGCTCCGTCATGAAAGGGTTAATAACCTTACGTAATACAGACTTTTGGAGTACATATTTGTGTTTAGCATATCAAAATCTATAAGATACAATACAAATTTTCTCAGGGGACAAGAACTTCTCTTAAATTTGCTGTCAGACCGCAGCAATCTGAACTGTTACCGTGTGGTGACGGGAAGTAGCGGCACTGTATATGTACTTCGCTTTGTGGTAACCAATTTCCCACAGCGCCATAAATCTATGGTGCATGTCGTGAAGGGGTTAAAGAGAATCTGCAGGTTTCTGCTATGTAATCTGAATACAGCAAGGAGCTGTAACAGAGAATTCAGGGATGGGTCATATTGTAATGCCAGCATCCCTGTATGCCTCCTTTTCCTGGCAGGGATGCTGGCGTACTTGCCATCCCGGCCGCATTCCTGTTGCAGACATCTTGCCTAGTGTGTGCACGTCGGCTTGTCCCTTCCTCTTTTTTTTTTTTTTTTTTTTTTTTTCAGTTCCTTCCTCCAAACCTGTTGTCTGAATTAGTCCCTACCCTAAACCTGGTATAGCAGCTCCGTTTCCCAACGCTGCTGTATCGAAATCTGCACCTATCTGGTTTAGGAAAGGCACAGGTTCTGATTCTGAATCAGTACCTATCTCCAGTCTGTTGTTGCTGTGCAATGTTAGAGGATAGTGTGTACACTTCTTTGTAAGTACCCAGTATGAGCTTGGCTCTGTCTGTCCTGTGTACCTGTCATTGTATTGGTCTTGTCTGAATGTGGTCCTGTGTGAACTTATCATTGTCATTGTTTTGTGCTAACCTAACCCTGTTTGTTCCATGTGAATAAAGTCCTGTCTCGCTTGTCTGCACCTGTGGTTCAGTACCCTCCTGTCAGAGACCCAGTAATTCCTGAAGCTGTTTGTTCAGTCTGAACTGGATCATACCTGTTCCTGTATATCAGCCATACTCCCCAGCGCCTGCCGTGCTTGCCAGTATCTGTCGTTACAGCTTCCTGTTCTTTTGGGGTTCAGCTGCTACTGCCAGGTACCACCCTGGAGTGGTACCTGGCAGCTACCTGCTGCACAAGTTTGACCTCACCACTAGAGGTTCCAGTGAACACCAAGGCTGCTTATTTAGTTACGCCTCTCGGTGGGGTAAGTCCTGCCACAGTGGGTCATTAATCCACACTCTCGCATAACAGCCTAAGTGTGAGCATAACAATATGCCTTTTACTAACTGAAGGATTAATCATTAAGAGACTAAAGGGGGCTTTACACATAACGATATCGCTAACAATCTCGCTAAAGCGTCACCGATTATTATTACCACATCACTATGTACACTTTGTACAGAGAGAGCTTGGTGTGAGTGGGGTATCTTTCTCTGCTCTTCATGCTAAATCTAAAAGTTTATTGGGTGCGGCCGTTCTGATAAAGATAAGTGATGGTTGAATTTAGCTTCTCTTTGCCTACATTACGGTGCTCTCACATGAGGTAGCAAAAACCTGCCCTTTAAAGAAATTGTTCTAGCTTGGCTAGCGATCAACAGAATACACTGTGTGCACAATTATTAGGCAAATGAGTATTTTGATCACATCATCCTTTTTACACATGTTGTCCTACTGCAAGCTGTATAGGCTTGAAAGCCAACTGCCAATTATGTAAATCAGGTGATTTGCATATCTAATGAGGAGGGGTGTGGTCTAATGACATCAACACCCTATATAAGGTGTGCTTAATTATTAGGCAACTTCCTTTCCTTTGGCAAAATGGGTCAGAAGAAAGATTTGATGGACTCTGAAAAGTCAAAAATTGTGATGTCTTGAAGAGGGATGCAGCAGTCTTGAAATTGTTCGGTGATCACGCTTCAAAAGTTTGGCAATCAAGCGTTTCATGGCAAATGGCCAACAGGGTCTCAAGAAGCGTGTTGATAAAAAAAAAGGCGCAAAATAACTTCCCATGAATTGAGGAAAATCAAGCGTCAAGATGCCATTTGCCACCAGTTTTGCCATATTTCAGAGCTGCGACGTTACTGGAGTATCAAAAAGCACAAGGTGTGCCCCACTCAGGGACACTGCCAAGATAAGGAAGGCTGAAAAATGATCACCTTTGAACAAGAAACATAAGATAAAACGTCAAGACTGGGCCAAGAAATATCTCTAGACTGATTTTTCCAATGTACTGATGAAATGAGAGTGACTCTTGATGGGCCCGAGGCTGGATCAGTAAAAGACAGAGAGCTCCACTCCAACTCAGACGCCAGCAAGGTGGAGGTGGGGTACTGGTATGGGCTGGTATCATCAAAGATGAACTTGTGGGACCTTTTCGGGTTGAGGATGGAGTGAACCTTATCTCCCAGACCTACTGGCAGTCTCTGGAAGACACCTTTTCAAGCAGTGGTACAGGAAGAAGTCGATATCATTCAAGAAAAACATGATTTTCATGCAGGACAATGCCCCATCACATGCATCCAAATACTCCACAGCGTCGCTGGCCATTAAAGTCTAAAAGAAGAAAAAATGACATGGCCCCCTTGTTCACCTGATCTGAACCCCATAGAGAACCTGTGGTCCCTCATGAAATGTGAGATCTACAGGGAGGGAAAACAGTACACCTCTCGGAACAGTGTCTGCGAGGCTGTGGTGGCTGCGGCACACAATGTTGATCGTAAACAGATCAAGCAACTGACAGAATCTATGGATGGAAGGCTTTTGAGTGTCATCGTAGAGAAAGGTGGCTATGTTGGTCACTGACTTTTTTTTTTTCGTTTTTGAATGTCAGAAATGTTTATTTCTAAATTTTGTGTTGGTTTACCTGGTGAAAATAAACAAGTGAGATGGGTATATATTTGGTTTTTATTAAGTTGCCTAATAATTCTGTACAGTAAGTTACCTGAAAAAACAGCGATCCTCCTAAGATAGCCAAATCTTAAAAAAAAAAAAACCACTCCAACTTCCAAAAATATTAAGCTTTGATATTTGAGTCTTTTGGGTTGATTGAGAACATAGTTGTTGTTCAATAATAAAAAGAATCCTCTCAAATACAACTTGCCTAATAATTCTGCATGCAGTGTACTGTAGTTAAGTCAGGAAAACACTTTAAAAAAAAAAAAATTATTCGCATGTCATGCAAATACTTATAACTTCTAAAAAATTTTTTTTTTTTTTTTTTTTTTTTTTTTTTTTTATGTACAGGCAGGGAAAGCTTTCAAGACGTTTCTTCCTTTACTTGACCGTGTTCTTGTTGAACGGATTGCTCAAGAGACCGTAACCAAAGGAGGAATTATGCTTCCTGAAAAATCCCAAAACAAAGTTTTGCAGGCTGTGGTGGTAGCAGTTGGTGGTGGTTCTAAAGGAAAGGTAAATGTTCTTTTAATTATGTTGTGTCCATGAGAACTTCGAACCCAAATCATCAAGTCTTCTATGCCAGTATTCAACTTTTTTTTTTTTTTTTTTTTTTGCCAGAAGTGTCTCAAAAAAATATTAATGCAACTTGAGCCTGGTAAAAAATCTTGTCACTTTTGGCGTTCTCACATCATTATCAACAAGCTCTGACAAAGTAGGTGAATTTTGGCCAAGTCGTGGCTTTCCTTGTACCACAAATCTTAGGGTACCGTTACACATAGCGATGCACCAGCGATCCCGACAACGATATGGATCGCTGGTGCATCGCTAAGTGGTCGCTAGTGAGCTGCCACACAGGCATATCTCACCAGCGACATAGCGGGGGTCGCTACGTATCGCTTGTATTGCTAGCGATATCGCAGTGTGTAAGGCTAGTTCCACATTTGCGTTTAAGGCAGCAGCGTCGGCCTGCGCACGGCCGCTGCTAAGCCCTGCCCCCTGCCATGCCTCCGTCAGTAGCACCGCCTACGGGCGCATGACGATGCATGCGTCCCCTATCTTTAGCACTGGGGAGGCAGGCCGTGCGCAGGTATGCGTTTGGCGGCGCATGCGTCCTTTTGACGCTGCGCCGACCAGCACCAAACGCAACAGGTTGCAATCTGGTGCGCTAGGCGCAGCGTCAACACATACCTGCGCATGGCCTGCGTCCCCAGTGCTAAAGATGCAGGACGCATGTAGCGTCATGCACGGCAGGGGGCGGGGCTTAGCGGCGGCCATGCGCAGGCAGGCGCTGCTGCCTTAAACGCAAATGTGAAACTAGCCTAACGGGGGCTTTAGTCGAGTCTGACTTTCATCGCTTTCCAGATGTTCTGAGTTTTTTTTTTTTTTTTTTTTTTTTTTTTTTTTTTTTTTTTTCCCCCCCCAGCTCTAGAGGTGCTTTAAATGCAAGTTCCTTGTCATACTCGCCCTATTGAGTCTTACCCTGTTTTTCGGCGCCAACTTGTGACAGTAGCTTCTGACTTGCTGGAAGTCAGAGGCTACCTTACAAGCTCTCGATACAAGTCTGAGATCTAGATTGAGGCTCTCAAGGACATGTATTGAAATTGACCTCCTGTGCGCTCCATGAAACACTGAAGCTGTAAGCATGTCACTGGAGACTGACTGGAGCGACAGCTAAAAGTGATAACCAGCTTCCGGTGTTTATCAGACATGGGGATAGGGGACTTGCATTTAAACCACCACTCCAGCTACTCCTTTTTAACTTTTTTTTTGTTTTTGTTTTTTTTTCTTTGTGTGAGTTCCTTAAGTACTCTGCCAGCACTTAATAAATTTTAGTATGTCCGGCTGATCAGGAGGGCACAGAAGCCAGGATTAATCCTGGGTGTTTAATCCTATAAATGCCACGGGCCAATAACTACCGCAGCTTTAGACAATGGAAAAACAAGAGGAAAGAAATGATCATCAAGTCCAAAAATAATTAGAAATATGGAAAAAATTTTATTAACTACAAAACAGGAGTTAGGGGTAGGGAAAAACCATGGTGTACATATACAGTTCCCGACACGGGACATGGGTGTCAAAGCCTACCAACAAATGTCAAAAAATTGCAACTAGTTATAAAGGTACACAACCATAATAAAATGTATAGTAAATGTTTCCCCCAATAGTATATAATTAATGCCTATTTAGGAACAAATTGCTAGTAGGTATCATATAACAAGTAAGTATAAATTATATTATCACCATCTGGTGGTAATATTCATACATAAACCAAGAAGGCAGTATTTTACTGACTCCTAATGAAGAGAACCATGAATGAATGACAAATAATTTTATTTAGCCTATTAAAATACATAAAATGCTACCTGTATTCATAACAAACAAACATACCCCAGGGAGAATGGCACGATGCAGAAACACAAAGACCTCAAAAAATTCCCTTAAGCACACCATGTATGAAATGAAATAATAAGCAAGTCAATATTACATATAGAGAGAGGGCCAAAAACGTCTTTATTATTACTTGCCAAACGGCATTGAATTACTAAAGTGCCCTTTTTCCTATAAATGACCATTTATAATAAAGTTATACCACGATAATATTGCAAATCGCATAGGTGCCAATGATCTAAGAGGTGTACTTACTGAAGGGAAAAGAGGTGAATGCAGCCCGCAGTGCTGACCCCGCGCCCCAACGCGCGTTTCGCCCGCTTGCTTCTTCCGGGGGCGTAAACCAATGAGTTAGGGAGGTGCTTATATATGGTGAAGGACCAATGGAAGTAACGACGTGGTGATGAGTCATACGTCAGCTTAGAGATATCTACGGCGCACGCGCGAGTTATACTACTCCATAAACGTAAATAGCACTTCCTGACAAGCGCTTAAGTGAATGGCGTGACGTGACTCACGCCTATCACCATAGCAGCGCTGCCGGAAATGCTTGGAGAGATGACCCACAGCGCGTTCGCACCATCTCACAGCTCCATATATTGGATGGTGAAAAGAAACCAAATGCGCCTGCGTCCCAATAAAACAAGAAAGGAGAAAAAGGAAGAAGTCACCACGAGTGCCCGTGCTAAAAGAAACATTTTAATCTTGATAATACATATTATAATGATAGTGAATTGTGTATATATCAATTGTAATTCGAGTAAAACTCATGCTCAATACTACCATGTAGTGAAATAACTAAATTGTTGCATATGAACAAATATCATACTACAATACCTATATAACCCATATACAGATATTTGTACAATTAAAGTGACCAGTGCTGTACTCATAATAAAACATAAAAATAAATGAGGAACAATTCAAATACAATAAAGTGCATAAGTGCCTATAAAAAGGAACCTATGTGCCAGCCATCATAAAATCCATAGATTAAAGTGCCAAAAATATATCCAATCTAATAATAGTCCATGAGAACAATCCACTCCAGAATGATTCCGAAATGGATTTCCATCATAGCCATGATCTTCTTCTCTTGAAAAAAAAGGCAGGTCGACCTTCGAGTCCTCCTCCAGATATTTTATAACCAAGTAGTACCACTATACACTGTAATAATAAAACATAATTAAAATATTAAAAACCTTAAAAAAACTATAATTTTCTACAACCTAACCCATAAAAATACCTCATATGAAACTATTTCAAAGGAATGCTGAAAAACCCAAGGTTTCATTAAGTCCATTGGGATTGAGGGTACCCAAACAGAATATCCACCTACTCTCACATTGTGCCAGAATTTTGGCCAAATCCCCACCCCTGGAGCCCAAATTGACTTGATCTATGGCTTTAACTTGTAATCCCGTAGCACTGCAGTTATGATGGAGTTTAAAATGTCTAGGGAGTGGTTTTAGAGAAGAGATTTCATCCACCTTTTTTCCTTTCTCTATATCTCTCAAATGCTCTCTAGTTCTTACCTTCAATTCTCTTGTAGTAAGTCCCACATAGATTTTTCCACACGGACACTGTGCATGGTAAACCACTCCTACTGAACTACAGTTGAGATGTTTTCTTATCCTAAATTCACGTGATCCATCCGCATTGCAGAAGGTGTTGCTTTTAACATGATTTAAACAGCCCTTGCAAAGGCCACAGGGAAAGAAACCTGGCGTACCAATCTCCATTGCCTTCCTTGAAGGTTCAAAATGGCTATGAACCAAAGTATCTCTGAGATTGCTAGATCTCTTTGCAACAAAGGAAGGTTGATTGGGTAAAATATTGGACAAAACCGGATCAACCAAAAGAACATCCCAATGTTTACGAATGATACCTTTCAAATCGTTCCATCTATTGCTGTACGTACTGATGAACCGTATTTGATCCGTTTCTTCATGTTTCTTGGGACATGAAGGTCCATACAATAGTTTATCTCTAGAGGTGTTTGCTGCTCTCAGATAACCCTTTTTAATCATCCTTTTGCTGTATCCTCTTTCAGTAAATCGCCTGGTGAGGTCAATGGCCTGTTTTTCAAAATTACTTTCATGTGAACATATTCTTTTAGCCCGAAGAAATTGTCCTATCGGTATTCCACGAATGGTAGAAATCTGATGAGACGAATCTGCAGATAGAAACGAATTGGTGGCCGTGACTTTTCGAAAAATGTCAGGATTGAGTAAACCATCGGGATCAATTTTTAATTTTATATCCAAAATATCTATTTCCCTACCATGTTGAAAACTCAATTTTATATTTTTATTATTGTTATTGAGATGATAAAACAATTTCTTCAAATCATCCACAGATCCATCCCAGAAAAAAAGTACATCATCAATGTACCTCATCCAGTTATGGACATAGTCCATCTCCTGGATGAGGTCCCCCTGAAATGTGTCTCTCCCATGCTCCCAAAAATAAATTCGCGTAGGAGGGGGCACAGGAAGCCCCCATGGCTGTGCCCTGTGTTTGCAAATAATGTTTGCCATTGAAAATAAACACATTATGTGTTAATAAAAACTCAAGCAAAATCATAATCAATTCTATCAAAGAACCATCCATCGAACTGGTCTTTAGAAAAAATGCACTGCACTTAAACCATCAGAATGGCGAATTGATGTATACAGGGACTCCACGTCGGCCGTCACAATCAAAGTATTGTCATCCAGACATAGTTGGTCCAATCTCTGTAATGCCGACGTGGTGTCCCTGATGTAAGACGGTAACTCAACAACCAATGGCTTGAGAAAATGATCTATAATGTGTCCAATCAATTCACAGGGTCCATTATTACCTGAAACGATGGGGCGACCCGGGGGGTCCATCGGGTTTTTATGTATTTTCGGTATTAAATATAACGCAGGCAATTTTGGTTTATTGTTACGAATATGGTCCAACAATTTCTTAGATATAATTCCTTGCATAAAAGCTTTGTCCAAAATTTCCACCAACAAATTCTGAAAAGAGGAAAGTGGATTAAACGACAACCTACGATAACATTTAGGATCGTTTAGTAATTTATTAGCTTGATTTTCATATTGTACCGTTGGCCAAATTACTATATTGCCCCCTTTGTCAGAGGGTTTGAAAACTACATCTTTCCACAGTTTCATTTCATCAATGGCTTCCCTCTCCACCCTTGTTAGATTGGAGCCACCTTCTTGTTTTTTGGCCAGAAGTTCAACATCATGTGACACCAATCTAGTAAAAATATCCACCGCGGGGCATAACCCCAATGAAGGAAATGTCTTGGATTTAACAAATGGATGAGTCGGGATCATACTCACCTCTGATGATACCCGATTTTCCTCCTCCAAAGAGATGAGGGTCTCTAGAGCCTCTTTTTCTTTTTCTGTCCTAGTCATAACGTGTTCTTCAGGTTTGGCAGCATGAAGTCTTTTCAATATTAATTTTCTTGCAAACAAATGGGTGTCTTTCACCGATGTGAACGCGTCTAATTTTTTGGAAGGGGAAAAAGTTAATCCTCGTTTTAACACTGACAACTGTGCCTGGGTCAAAACCCTATCTGATAAATTAATTACCTGATATTGGTCCCTAGTGTTTCTTCCTTTTTGTGCTTTATGAAACATTTCTGGAAATTTTCTTGCTCTTTCATTACCCTTAGAAGTAAACTCTCGTGATGTCGCCATATCACTATTGGATGCATTACTTTCCGATTCAGAATTACTAGAGATGTCAGAATGTTTTTTCATTGTTCTCATCTTTTTAGCACCTGTTGTTTTACCCAGTTGCCATCTATAAATTCTATTAGAATCATAGTCCTCCACATCACGTTGGTATTTTTTCAATTTTTCTTGAGATACTTTATCTTCCCATTTCAAGACATCAGTTTCAAGATCCTTACACCACCTATTGTACTGGTCGCTAGGCATGTCCTTAGAAATTTATGTTTATGTTTGTGTTTTTTATGTTTATGTTTGTGTGTTTGTGTGTTATGTTTGTTATGTTTTAAAATTTATGTTTATGTTTGTGTGTGTGTGTAGCCCATTCACTATCTCCATCTAACCCCCACCCCCTGAAGATGGCTGGACCGTCATTGTAAATACATCATTGTAAATACAAACCTATGCTTTGTATCTCCCCCACCTCATTGTAGATTGTAAGCTCCACAAGCAGGGTCGTCTTATTTCGCTTTAATTATTGTATTGTTAACGTTGTTACTTATGACTGTTGTGTTTGAAACTGTTCAACTGTAAAGCGCTGCGGAATATGTTGGCGCTATATAAATAAAGATTATTATTATTATTATTATTATTATTATTATTATTATTATTAGAAATGGATTTAGACAAAGACTCAAGTTCCCCATCCATTTCCAATAAGGATGCTGTATTACTATCAATTAAAACTTGTATAAATTCAAAAGAACATCTGGCTGCAGCTGTCATCCATCTTTTACTTAAATCCTGGTCCCCAAGTTCATAGGTAGGGTACAATTGCACTCTCAATCCTCTAGGGACTATTTTTTTTATCCAAATAATTCTCTAAAGAGGATCTATTCCACCATAATCTTATCTTTTTTAGTAAAATATTCCTATTCTTATGCATATAATCCTTGGTTTCATGAGAGGTATCTTGCGAAACAATAGGGGTGTTTTTTGAAAAAATATCGGTAGCTTTAGAACGCCAGGCACTTTCCCTGGCTTTTAAATCCATAATGAGGACCACCTGTTTAAAAAAACAGTAACAGACTGAATTAACCCAAAAAAGGTCCACCAATGCTACAATGGCACTTCCTTAACAATATACATAAACCAAGAAGGCAGTATTTTACTGACTCCTAATGAAGAGAACCATGAATGAATGACAATTTTATTTAGCCTATTAAAATACATAAAATGCTACCTGTATTCATAACAAACAAACATACCCCAGGGGAATGGCACGATGCAGGAACACAAAGACCTCAAAAAATTCCCTTAAGCACACCATGTATGAAATGAAAATTGGTTTACGCCCCCGGAAGAAGCAAGCGGGCGAAACGCGCTTTGGGGCGCGGGGTCAGCACTGCGGGCTGCATTCACCTCTTTTCCCTTCAGTAAGTACACCTCTTAGATCATTGGCACCTATGCGATTTGCAATATTATCGTGGTATAACTTTATTATAAATGGTCATTTATAGGAAAAAGGGCACTTTAGTAATTCAATGCCGTTTGGCAAGTAATAATAAAGACGTTTTTGGCCCTCTCTCTATATGTAATATTGACTTGCTTATTATTTCATTTCATACATGGTGTGCTTAAGGGAATTTTTTGAGGTCTTTGTGTTCCTGCATCGTGCCATTCCCCTGGGGTATGTTTGTTTGTTATGAATACAGGTAGCATTTTATGTATTTTAATAGGCTAAATAAAATTATTTGTCATTCATTCATTCATGGTTCTCTTCATTAGGAGTCAGTAAAATACTGCCTTCTTGGTTTATGTATATTGTTAAGGAAGTGCCATTGTAGCATTGGTGGACCTTTTTTGGGTTAATTTGGTAATATTCATAGAAGTAATCAGGGCTGTGGAGTCGGTAAGCCACAGTTGCGACTCCGACGCCTGGATTTTATCAGGCTCCGACTCCTTCATAAATGGCCAATTCATAACAACAAATTTACTGTTGTAAAATATTAAACATCGTGCTTATTCAGTTTCTCACCATCATATAAGTAATCAGACCACTTAGAGCAAAAACTACATTTATTAGAATACAATTAGAATATGGCAAATAACTTTTATAAACTCTTCTAAACTGTAAGTAAATATGCAATAAACACTTTTATGCAGTTAATAAGAAGAAATCTATAAATTTGTCCTCAGAAAAAGTATTGCCTCTGTCAGATCCTCCTTCATGGATGCCCTCAAATCTGATCTAATTATTTTGAGAGCAGAGAACAACCTCTCTACACTAACTTGTGTTGGTGGCAAAGCAGTAACCACTCGGGCAACATCTCTGACAATGTCAGGATACAGAGGAATCACTTGTCGCACTGTTATTTTTGATGAACGGTCAAATTTCTCAATTTCTTTTAGTGCACATGAAAAATTCTGCTGAAATGTACTGGCTGTGTTCCTTGATGGGGATGACTCTTCTATGCGGGAACGCTTTGCACGGTCCTTGAGATCCAAATATTTTTTGAAATTAAATTCTTCATCAGTTGATGATGAGGGTGAAGATGTGGCAGGACGACGAAATTCTTCTTGTTCCTCCTGACTGTTCTGCAACCCTTTCATCCTTACTGCTATTTCAAACAGAGCTTCTTTTCCTTTACTTAGCTGTTGATCATCTAGAAGAATCCGATGCATTGGGTCTACATAAACAGCTGCCAAAAGAATGTTATTTTGTAATAGTAGCTCCTCTCTCCGTTTCATTGATGTAGTAATGCCACTTGCAATTAACCCTCCTCTTTGGGACAGGCGAAACATCAGGTTCTTCCACTCCTTTAAGAAAATACCTGGAGTTAAGTCCTCTGCTTGTAATTTTTTTTAGTCACTGTAAATGGGTGCTCTAGCAATTTTTCCAGCTCAGTCACCTGATTCCACTGACTTTCATTTAGCGTCAGTTGAGGGTTAGCCATGTCTACAAGAAAGGTTTTCAGTTCAACCAAGCGCTGAATCATTAAGTAAGTACTGCCCCATCGTGTGGCTTGATCAATAATTTCCCCTTTTCCAGCACGTCTCTTCAAAATTGAGTCAACTTTAGGGGTTCTGGCAACAGTAGCCAATTTTCTCACCTTGCCAATCAGTGCAGCAGCATGTCCTTCTTGCAGATTGTCTCTTATAGCCAGCTGTAGCGTATGCACAACACAGCGCATGTGATGAATGATAGAACATATTGACACAGTTTCAACAAGATCATCTAAACTATCATGTTGCTGTTCATCTGAAGCAACTTCAGTTTGCTCCTCAGTTACAATACTGTGTTCCTCTATTTCAAACATTTGTGTCTGTGGACCCAGAATGTTCTTCTAGCTGCTGGTCACCATCATTACTCTCATTCATTAGCTTAATAGTACTTATCATATTTGAAGCATTGTCAGTTACGACAGAAAGAACTTGCTCTTTTTTAAGTTCATAGTCTTGCAGAACCTTTTCTACCAAGACCTGGAGAAACTCACTGGTGTGATGAGCTTTGGTGTCTTTTACTGCCAATGTCTTGGTAACTATTTCATTTTTGTCACAAACAAATCGGACATTGATGGCAAAATAGTTCACTCTGTGACGTGTGCAGGCATCCATTTTAAGAAACAGAAAGCGTCCCTTGAGAGTTTATTTAAGTTCTTCCTTTTGTTTAAAAGCTTCTTCGATTACTAATTTTCTAATACTCTCTCTCTCCAGAGAAACACCAAGCTTGCGGGCCATTTCCACATTCAGACACACAAAAGCTGGTCGTGAAGATAATGAAATAGGCACACTATCCTTTACAACAAGCTCTATGATCTGTTTTTTAAATGTATCTACTGTCATTGTCACAGTAACTTTGTCACTGACAAAATATCTTGAAACTGATGGCTGCAAAGTTCTCTGCTCCTTTGTTTGGCTGGAAGAGCTGGGCACTGGTTCATTGGTTTGGATGCAGTCTTTCTCATCCACTGCTTTCAGTACTTCTGGATGAAAGCGCTGTAAATGTATCTTTAGATTAGAAGCTCTGGTAGGAGCATTTTTATCTTTGCCTGTATATGCACTCATCTTGGCTTCACAGCATTTGTTTTCGTCTGGATCATTTGTCATACACTGACAGACATAATGTTTTCTATCTTGAGTGATGGTGAAATGTTCAAATACAGCTCTGCGGAATATGTCGGCGCTATAAAAATAAAATTTATTATTATTATTATTATTATTATTATTATTATACAGCTGATTTAATGTGATGCTTCTTTGACATTCTCGGGTTTATAATTCTGCATTCACAATCCAAATGACAATTGTTTTTCCTAAAAACAATTGTACAAAATTATTGCCAGGTCGTACAACTGATATAGTGGTCAGTAATACTGTTATTATTCCTCATGTACTCACAGTTAACTGATGCAAAGTTTGTTGAAAGGATAATACTTCTTCCAGTCTTCCTCTTCTGAGTAGCAGGCAGCTGTGAGATGCTTGGAAGACGCACACCTAGTATGATCTAGTCTAGAGGAGGAGCTTTACTACTAAGAATTTGCAACACATTTTCACTTTCAGTTTCATACATTGTAAGTAGGGGGGTTGGGGCAGCATGAGGTTAACCAAGTATAAGATTAGATAAGGGCAGTGGAGAACAGTGACACACAAGAAGTAAGAAATGTCTCTATCTCCAGCAGAACTGCTTATCACTGTTGTTCATAGTTTGATAGAACATATATATTTGAGTAACATTTATAAAATTCATATGAAAGTTCAGTTATGAAATATTAAAAAAAATGTATTAAAGTCGGAGTCGGTACATTTCTACTGACTTCACGACTCCGAATCCGACTCTACAGCCCTGGAAGTAATTCCAGACATACCTGGGTTAATCTTTTTGTTCACACAGCAGTGTAAGGGTATGTGCACACGTAAGCGGATTTTTTACGTTTTTACCAAATAAAACGCTTAAAAGAAGCATCCCATTCATTTTAATGAATTCCGCACTTTTTGTGCCTATTGATGCGAGTTTTTTTCCGAGAAAAACCGCATCGCGGAAAAAAAACGCAGCATGCTCATTAATTTCGCAGAAAATTCTGCATTTCTAGCTATTTTCTATGAGACTGGGTACGCTCCGGGAAAAAAAACGCATAAAAACGCGCGTTTTTTGCGCAGAAAAAACGTGTGTTTTCTGGGAAGTAGTCCGGTTTTCATGCAGAAATTTTCTGCATACGTGTGCATATAGCCTAAGAGGGGGAAGCAGGAGAGGACGCCACACACCCACGATACGTGTTGGGAACTGTATATGTACACCATGGTTTTTCCCTACCCCAACTCCTGTTTTGTAGTTAATAAAATTTTTTCTATATTTCTATTTATTTTTGGACTTGATGATCGTTTCTTTCCCCTTGTTTTTCCATTGTTGTTTTTGCGATTAGTCCACAATACCGTCCAATATTATCGGTATCATTATGCTATTATTTTATTTATTTCTTGACTACCAGCCATGATAACGTTTTCTTTGTTGTGTTTTTAACAGCATTTAGACAGTAGAGAGATATGTGACTACCTCTATAATCTTTAAATATCTAAAAGCATTCCAAAATATTACATAAAGCTAAACATGTCAAATTTGATAAATGGGGCTTTATCAGAAAAACCAAAGCTAGGTGTAAAAGGGGGTTAAACTTGGCATAAAATTTGGTGGCAAACATCTATCCTTTAGAGCAGACCTGGGCAAAGTGCAGGCCACGTTCGGCCCTCTGGCTGTCTCAGACAGCCGTGGAGCTGAAAACGAGAGGTCCACAGGCCGCATCGTGCCCGCCCTTTCGCTGTCTCCATCTGCGCTGACTGCATTGGTGGAGGAGGGGCCTCCGGCCACTTCCTCCACCAATCAGCATGTGAAACGACTGATGAGATAATGTGATTTCATTGCGTCAGTTGTTTATTGCGGAGAGTCAGCGCACCAGAGACCGAGGTGAGTATGTGGGGGTGTCCGTCCCCCCCCCCCTCATATGTTTGGGTGGGCACGGGGAGGCTGTGGGGGTGACATGCAGCCCATGGGGAGGCTGTGTGGGGCTCATGCCACATATGGGGGAGGTTGTGTGGGGGCTTGACAGGAAAACCCAACTTTTGTCTCAGTTCCAGTTAGGAACTTGCAGCTCTTTGGTGCCCCCTTTACCCTCAGTTGAGTCAGGGAACTGCACCTAGGATAAGTTGCCAGAAAGGCTGCCTTGTCACGTACTGGCTATCGGGCACTCTGCAGTGAGGGCATTATGTGTATCACCAGTCCCAGGCCGGGAGTACACACATTAACCTCCAATCTGTCACTGCCAGGGTTCCTAATAACACCAGGATGCTATGCTGCCACCAGTCCCTGGTTTGATACCAAAGCCTATATCTGATCAGGAACCAACCCAAGGTAGCGGGATTTTGCGCGGAGTACGTGTAGGTTCGGTCATAGAACAAAAATAATGAATATTTATTTTTATACAGCGCTAACATATTCTGTAGCGCTTTACAGTTTGCACACATTATCGTCGCTGTCCCCGATAGGGAGTTTAGATTGTGAGCCCCATCAGTATGTCTTTAGAATGAGGGAGGAAGCCCACGCAAACACAGGGGGAACATGCAAACTCCTTGCAGATGTTGTCCTTTGGTGGGATTTGAAACTAGTATTACTCCAGAAATATCGGCAGTGTTTACAAAATACAAAAGATATTACAAAAAGGAGACAAAATACAATATGTACAACAGTTAGAAATAAAAGGGATTAAAATATGAAACTTACTCTGTCACAGGTATGACTTGTTGATAAAAGGGAGGAGAGACTTACCAAAGAAATGGTTCAGCAGCACAGCATGGTGTTCTTGGCTGACTCTCCGGCACCTGAACACGTCCCAAAATGTGCGGTTCTGTTTTATGCTTTGCCGGGTCATTCCATATCAAGTGATCCAAAAATGAATATTTTTTTTTTTTTTACCTGACTTCTTTAGATTTTTTTTTTTTTTTTTTTTTTTTTTGGTACAACTTTAGTTAATTACAAATTAAAAGTTTTGAATTTTTTTCTTCATCAGTTAATTTTTTACAGACTTCTAAAGTGAAAAAGAGCGAATTTTGGCCTGGTATGGCTTTACATTTTTTATCATATCTTGGGCTAGAATTAAGATACAAAGGTGGGAGAGGCATCATTTTTCTCAGAACGGTAACGGCTTTCATTTGATATGTCACAAGACTGTTTCTTTACATTTTGTTTTTGAGAAATCAAATTCATAATTTTGATGCGCAATTGTGAAAAAAGTATGTTTTAAAATGGTGAAAAAATGCATGTGCGTTACTTGTGTTCTTGTTTTTATATTTGTACAGGGATTCAACTTGGGACCTATCAAATCTGTATTTTTCTTTCTTAAGCCTTGAATCATCTGATTTTTATGTCTGTGAATTTATTCCTTTTTTCTTTTCCAATTACAACGTATTGAACTCAACACATTTATATGTAACAATAAAGAAACACAAAAAACAAATCCCGAAGTGCCAGAATAAATCCATCTTAATCATCATAACACCACTTGCTCAGCATTTTCAACCTGAATACATTGAACAAACCAAAAGAAAAAAGGTGATCATATCCTCAAGTATGATTTTCTAAGTGGTCTCATCCTAATTTTATGTTAAAAACAAGATTAAAAGAACCAATATTTTTACCACCTATTTATACATGTAACAATTCATCACTAAACATGTCATTTATGAAGTGTTTAAGAAGAATAGTACAGTAGTTAAATCCTCGTTCTATAGAATATGAACTAATCAAACAGTTAATAGTACATTTTTAAACTGGCCTTTTATCAATTTGTCCCTTCTAGTGGGTGAAATGTAATCTGGTCCATAAGCGCTTACTAGCAATGGCCATTTCCTTTTGTGTCAAAGAGTATGTGCGGCCGGTCATGGTGTTGGGCTCCACCTGAGTTAATATCTGATTTTTGTTAACTTTTAAAATGTCTGGTTTTCTTGGATACACAAATGCAAAAAAAAGTCACTTCTACTTCATTTTCACAATTTTTGGAGAGTACAGTAGCCAGCCACTAGTGCCGATCATATTCACAGGTCACATACCGTATATACTCGAATATAAGCCGAGATTTTCAGCCCAAAAAATTGGGCTGAAAGTCCCCCTCTCGTCTTATATTTGAGTCATATACAAAGGGGGTCAGAGGGGGAGGGGGGCGGGGGTGTCAGGTCATACTTACCCGTCCTGATGCTGTGTCTTGAGCCCCCAGCTTCTCCCCGTGCTCTCTTCCTGCCTTCAGCGGTCATGTGGTACCGCTCATTAAAACTCATGAATATGCGCATATTCATGAGTTTTAATGAGTGGCACCACGTGACTGCTGAAGGCAGGAAGAGAGCACGGGGAGAAGCTGGGGGCTCAAGACACAGCGTCAGGACGGGTAAGTATAGCGATACTCACCTGTCCTGCGTCCATGGCTGCTTGCTGCTGTCTGTCATCTGTCAGTGACTTCAGACAGCAGAGGGCGCGGTGACGTGGTTAGTGCGCGCCGCGCCCCCTGCATTCTGAACGTCACTGACTGATGACGTGGCAGATATCGGTGAGCAGCCATGGACGCAGGACACGTGAGTATCTCAGGTGGCAGCAGTGACACCGGCACCTGACACCCAGCGACGGAGAGGTGAGTATGTCATGCAGCAGCATGACGGCAGCATATGGGGGAACAATCTATGGAGCTTCTTATGGGGGTAGCATATGGGGAAATAATCTGGAGCTTCTTCTGGGGTCAGCATATGAGGGAACAATCTATGGAGCTTCTTATGGGGACACCATATGGGGGAATAATCTATGGAGCATTTCCCACCCTAGGCTTATACTCGAGTCAATAAGTTTTCCCAGTTTTTTGTGGCAAAATTAGGGGGGTCGGCTTATACTCGGGTCGACTATACGGTAACCAGTTATGTCATCCATTGCCAATCTTGTGCCGCCTTCTACCACTTCATGCACTTCACTGTCTTTGCTGAATGAAAAAATCCTTGTTTTTATTTATGTTTCACTACATGGAATGACAGTGTGGTATTGCTGAGTCCCTTTGATGCGTTCTGTTTCCTGTAACCGATGCTTTAACAAACTCTCCTCTTTGTAGTCCTGGTTTGTACAATACATGAACTGGATGTTAAGAATATTTTTCTCCATTTGAAAAGTTGCATGGGTGTTAAGATTTGGTCTGAATATGGCCTCTGGAGGCTAGCCCAGGCTGCAAGTCGTTTCATGGTGCCTCCTAAACCATCACATACACCTTTGCCATGAGCAGTGGCAAAAAAGTAGGCACTCCGATATCATAACTACACTTTTGTACTTTATTTCTCCATTCTCATTGTAATAGATCGCAAAAGGGTGCACATTTGCTTGTTCATTGTTCCAGTGAAATGACTGCTTCATCCTGAACAACAAAGGAATAGTTCTCTGAAAAGTCTAAGCTTATTACTGCCTCATTCTGTTTGATGCTTTCTTTGAGGTGATTGTAGTAGTCAGACTGTTGGCGAGCTATAAATGAGTGTTTCTTAAGGACTATCAGCTGTTCACAAAAACATTCTACAAAAAGTTCTGCACTTTTAAAAACCGTGTCAAAAGTACATCTGTCAACAGATATCCACTGTTTATAAGTTATATTATCTAACATAGCCTCTTCAAAATAATGTAATATTTTTTCTTTGAGTGCCAAATACTGAAGGACATTTTTTGCAAATATTGATATAACAACTTCAACTCTTTTCTGGACACAATATTTGAGACAGACATACTTTGTAATCACCAAGGTTGGACTCGCCAATCTGAATATTTTTCAGCTTACCCCCTTCAATCATGAGCTTAGTGTTCTGGTGTGTTGTACATACGCATACTGAGTGTGTACCACTACCACCAGCCAGGACACAATTCTTTGGTTGCAGGTAAGCAAATTTTGAAAATCCTATTTTGGCAGAAGTGGAATTTTTTTCTTTAAAAAGTTCATAGGTTTCTTTCAAATTGGTAAGAACCAGCCTCTTCTGGACAGTAGTTTTCTTACCGTTCACTTTTTATAGACACACAATCTTTCTTGCCAGGCATAATTCGGCTCAGTTCATCACTATTGTAAAAATCTTACACTTTACCCACTATAGCTTCATCTAATGTTTTGCCTGGTTTAGGATCAGGACAAGACATGAAACCTTTTTGTTCAACTAGAGATTTGGCTTTTCTAGGCATTCTATTGCTAATGTTAAATTCATTTTCTATTCTTTTGCATGACCAACTCTTCCGTAGTGTAGTCAGTATCATGAACTGTTCACTTCTGCTATGGGTGGATTTAAATTTATCTTTAAGCTGCAGAATGATCTCTGAATCAGTGTCATTTTTTTCCTTTACCTTCTACTGTTTCACCTGCCAGCTCAAGGGTCAATTTTTTTGTAACTTTATCTATTTTTTTTTTTTGGCAATAACCTGGATAATGGATTCTTTTTTTGCAATGGGTGATTCTTCAATGTTAGAAAGTGATTTATTCAAATACTCTAATTGTTAAATCAGGATTGATAAAATCCTCTGTGTTGGAAGTTGCAGGTTCTTGGAAATTTTCTGCCTGCTGAGCATTTTTCTCTTTTGCAAGTTGCTTTCTACAACTGTCACAAATTTTCATGCCTGCATTGATTGATGGATTTATATGAAACATCCAATCTTGTACCGGCCTAAGATTTTTTTCTTGTTGCGTGTCCAGTTTTTTCAAAAGGATTGCAACAGCATATATTATAAAATGCTGTTCTTTGAGAAGTAGCAGCCATTGCTGTGTGAGAAAAATACAGTTAATATTATGTAAAGAAGATGGGTAATAAAAATAAAGATTTACAGTATACTTGAGATATAACTGTTACTATAAAGTGAGTATTAGGGCTAATGCACACACAGCTTTTTCTGTCTGCGGATAAACGCTGCGGTTTTGGCACATTTTTCTACCGAGTTTTCACTATATCTGCATTAGTCTTTTTAATCGCTAGTGAAAACGATGGCAGCTTATTATATAAATAGTGATAAATGCGTTTATTGCAGATCAAAAAGTAGTGCAAGCAGTGATTTACTCACTGTGTTTCAAAAAACACTGCATGTGTTTAACCCCATTGAAATCAATGGGGGGCATTTTTCTGAACGATCACTCAGAATAGCGCTCTGTGTGTATTAGCCCTTAATAAGAAAAGCATTAAACTATTAATATAAGTTTACTCAAACTTTAAACACACTCGCCAATATTGTAGCACACAGACTCCCTTGATGCCGTAGAGACTATTGTTTGTTCAAGAGTGAACATGTTAGGACATGAAAGCTCTGTCTTACTTCCTGACTCTGCAGTGGGCAGATACTCAACATGACTGACAGAGCTGCTGGCCTGTCATTTGCTCTGCATTCACTGTCTACCCCTGTTCATTCTCAGGTTGAGCCCTAACAAAGCTTTCTACTCTGTCCTCTCCTGCTTCTAAGCTGTAACATAATAAAAAATACAGTAATATCTAAAAATCATGGATTACTTGGTAAATATAGACCCCACACTTCTAGACCACAGGCTGAACAGATCTGAATTCCAGATTTTGGAATTGACACTGTATAGTTTAATTTTTTTAAAATATGATCCTATCATGATCCCAACTTGAATTTTGGTACAGATGTGGCTAGGAGCATAGCATGTACATGTGCATTTTTTGAAATTTCTAAATTAAACTTTTTTTTTTTTTCAGAAATGCGTTTTAAACTTTTGCATTCGCATGGGTAAAATATTAACAAAGACACTCTTGTGACATATCTGGTCAAAGCCTGTACAGTTGTTGTTGTTATTATTATGCATTTATATAGCGCCACTTATTCCATGGCGCTTTACATGTGAAAAGGGGAAATATAGACCAGTATAATAAATAAATAATAAATAATCTTTATTTTTATATAGCGCTAACAAATTCCGCAGCGCTTTACAGTTTAGTAAACATGTGTAAGACAAGGGACACACAAGTACATAAGGAGAGGGGACCCTGCCCGCGAGGGCTCAGTCTCCTGGGATGGGTGAGGATACAGTAGGAGAGGGTAGAGCAGGTCATGCGGTGGTTCAGTAGACCGAGGATCATTGCAGGCTGTAGGCTTGTCAGAGCAGGTGGGTCTTCAGGTTCTTCTTGAAGGTTTCCGTTGATGGTGAGAGTCTGATGTGTTGCGGCAGGGAGTTCCAGAGTATGGGGGGAAGCACGGGAGAAGTCTTGTATGCGGTTGTGGGAAGAAAAGATAAGAGGGGAGTAGAGAAGGAGATCTTGAGATGATCGAAGGTTGCGTGCGGGTAGGTACCTAGAGACCATGTCACAGATGTATGGAGGAGACAGGTTGTGGATTGCTTTGTCATGGTTAGGGTTTTGAATTGGAGCTTCTGGGCGATAGGAAGCCAGTGAAGGGCTTTGCATAGGGGGAGGCTGGGGAATAGCGGGGAGACAGGTGGATTAGTCGGGCAGCAGAGTGTAGGATAGTTCTGTCATCCCCTCTGCCTGCTTTTGGAATGCTGCGATCGCATTCGATCACATCATTTAGGGGGTGAAAGTGCCGAGAGTGGCGCAGGACTTCTCCTGGCACTTAATGCTGGGTGTCAGCTGTCAGAATCATATTATAGAGCCTATAAATATGCGCACATATATAAAATCAGATGATAAACTCTGCAAGTCAGGGCGTAATACATGTGTGTATGTTGAACAATTGACTTATGCTTGGGTTTTTTTTGTTTTTTTTATTCTCTACATTTTGTAGTGACTTTGTTTTCTTCCCTTAGAACGGAGAGATCCAACCTGTTAATGTAAATGTTGGTGAAACAGTTCTTCTTCCTGAATATGGAGGAACCAAAGTGTTGCTTGATAATAAGGTATATACGTCTGTTTGAAACTTGTTTTTTGTTCTCTCAATTTATAAGTAAGATGCTATTATTTTTTATTTTTTTTTATACAGGAATACTACCTTTTCAGAGATGGTGACATTTTAGGAAAATTTTCGTCATAACCACTATTCATATTCTCCATTCCAGAAGCTAGTAGAAACTATGTATGTAATTAATATAATGTATTTGCTACAATAAACTGAACGTGTATTTCACTTTGCATTGCGTACGCTTCACTTATTTCATCAGTAATTTTCATCTGTTCTTTAAATAACCCCTTAACATTGTATGTACCAGTATGTCCTATTTTGGTGTGTGTGTGTATATATATATATATATATATATATATATATATATATATATATATATATATATATATATATATATTTAAAAAAAAAAAAAAAAAAATTTTTTTTCAATGGCCAACTGGATATTTATACCTTTGTACGGCCCCCGAAGGATAGTGTAAAGTTGGAAATTTCCCTTCTATAGTTAAAGGGAATCTGTCACCCCTTTTTTTGAGATATCATATAATGATATCATTTGTGTGTCACATAAGGCCTGTTTCACACTTCCGTTTTTGTGTCCGCCAAATGGATCCGTTTCCGTTTTTTTTGACGGAAACGGATGCCAACGGATCCGTTTTTAAAAAAACGTATCCGTTTTTTTGACGGATCCGCGGTAACCGTAATGGAAGTCTATGGGACAAAAAAACGGATCCTGCAAAAAATGGCGGATCCGTTTTTTTACGGAAAACAACGGATTTTGACGGATTTGAAAAAACGGAAGTGTGAAACAGGCCTAAGGATTCTCTTAGTACTTTTGCTTCCCCCTGACCCCACACCTTTCATGCATAAATACCTTTTTTATATCGGTTCAGATGTATGTAAACTGCCACGGTCTGGTCCGATGGGCGGGGCTTATTCAACTGCTCCCCCCCTCCCTGTCTTGCTCTACACAAGAAGAAATGCGTAGAGCAAGACAGGGAGGGGGAACAGGTGAATAAGCACCGGACAGCGGCAGTTTACATACATCTGAACCGATATAAACAAGGTATTTATGCATGAAAGGTGCGTTGTCAAGGGGAAGCAAAAGTACTAAGAGAAACCTTATGTGACACAACATATAATGATATCATTCAATTGTATCTCAAAAAAGGGGGGACAGATTCCCTTCAAATGTTTTACATGCCCCTTTATGTGATGGCTGTAATTGTTTTTCTCTTTGGTTTGGTATTGATGATGATACTACTCATAACTGATTTTCCAGATTTGCAACAGTCTGGAGCGCTGGTGACACTTTGTGATAAGTCTGGTAAAGAACTTGCAACAGTAAGTCGTACCGAATACAGATGTATTTTACACTGCAGGTCTCCTCACAGTGGGAAATTCATCACTGGCCACGTTACATTTATAGAACTCAACCAGTTGTAAGTCTGCAGTATACATCACATGGAAGACACACTGCCGTATACAGGTCAGAGGAGATGTGCGTCTGCGGCATAGATTTTGCAGGAGACTTGGTCACATCGCGCACTAACTCCACCCACAGGGTACATCCAGGCACTGACCAACGTGAGGATGGAATCTTTCATTGCGTACTTGCAGAGTAAAATGAAACTAAAGTGCCAGCAGACATCAGAACTCAGCTGCTGTCCCGAGCGCTAGGGTCCTCAGGAATCTGCTTTGGGGCTGGAGAAAAGGTCACTGTGGGCAATAAATGGTAAGGGGCTCCCTCTATCAATATATTTGCGGGCTGCCGATGGTTGCCATGACAGTAGGACATCAAATAATGACCTTCAGGTCTGTCAGCTACAGTGGCTTGTTAGACTGTCCTATGAACCGGGTTTGAAAGGAATTTGGTTAGTGTGAAACTGACAGTTCTAAGGTATTCCAGTGCATGTGATCAGAGAAACAAAAGTTAGTTCCATCAAGGGCTAAGAAAAGTAAAAAACAAAAAAAGACTGTAACAGTATATAAGCTTACATATGCACGTGCGCTAAATTAAATTTAAACCAATAAATAAGCATTTTTATGTTAAAATCAGGTTGAGTACTTAATCTTTAAAACTGTCACACTAATCTAGGAGTGGGGAACTTTTTTTTTTTTTCTTCCTTTACCAATGGCTATTTGGATATACAGGGGTTGGACAAAATAATGGGAACACCTGGAAACATAAATAAAAGTTAGTTTAATATGGTGTAGGTTCACCTTTTGCGGCGATTACACCCTCAATTCTCCGAGGTATGGATTCATACAAGGTGTGAATTGTTTCCAAAGGAATTGTAGCCCATTCTTCAGTTAACCCCTTCACGACCAATGACACCACATAGGCGTCATGAAAACTGGTGCCAATCTGACCAGTGACGCCTATGTGGCGTCATGACTTTAAAGCCCCCCTGCGGGTCGGGTGACCTAGGTCACTGAAAGGTCACCCGACCCGCAGATACAGGGGGCTTTGTTCACCATAGGGGGCGTGGCTTCGCCCCCACGTGACTACGATCGCTCCGATTGGCTGTTTCACTTTTAACAGCCAATCAGAGCGATTGTAATATTTCATCAATGAAAATTGATGAAATATTACAATCTAGCCGTGTCGGATGCTGCTGTAGCATCGGACATGGCTGGTGACAGCGATCTGCCCCCCGCCACTGAATGACAGCGGCGATGTGCCGCTGTTGTCATCATCTGCCCCTCCGCCTTCCCTCCGCTCCCCCCGGCTTCCGATCGCCCCTCCTCCCACCCCCCGGTACTCACCGAGTGCCGTTATGGCTCCCAGTGTCCCGCGGTCCCGGACCATGGGCGCCGCCATATTGCAGTGCGCCCGCCGACTGCAATTTCCATTCATTTTGATCACTGTGATAAACTCTCACAGTGATCAAAATAGAATGAAAAGTAAATAAACCCCCCGTTTATCACCCCCATAGGCAGGATCAACTAATAAAATAAAGAAATTAATTTTATTTTTCGGTCAGGGTTGGAAAGAGGGTCAGGGTTGGAAAGAGGGTCAGGGTTGGGGTTAGGGTTGAAGTTAGAATTGTGGGGTTTCCACTGTTTAGGCACATCAGGGGGTCTCCAAACGCGACATGGTGCAACCATTGATTCCAGCCAATTTTGCGTTCAAAAAGTTAAACGGTGCTCCCTCCCTTCCAAGCCCCGACGTGTGCCCAAACAGTGGTTTACCCCAACATATGGGGTATTAGCGTACTCAGGAAAAATTGCACAACAACTTTGGGGGTCTAATTTCTCCTGTTACCCTTGGGAAAATAAAAAATTGCGGGCTAAAAAAAATTTTTGTGGAAAATTTTTTTTTTTATTTTCACGTCTCTGCCTTATAAACTTCTGTGAAGCACTTGGGGGTTCAAAGTGCTCACCATGCATCTAGATAAGTTCCTTGGGAGGTCTAGTTTCTAAAATGGGGTCACTTGTGGGGGGTTTCTATTGTTTAGGCACATCAGGAGCTCTGCAAACGTAACGACGACCGCAGACCATTCCATCAAAGTCTGCATTTCAAAGCGTCACTACTTCCATTCCGAGCCCTTATGTGTGCCCAAACAATGGTTTCTCTCCCCCCCAATATATGGGGCACCAGCGTACTCAGGACAAACTGTACAACAACAAAGTTTGGGGTCCAAATTATCCTGCTACCCTTGTGAAAATAAAAAATTGCTGGCTGAAAATCATTTTTTTTTTTTTTTTTTGAGGAAAATTATTTTTTATTTTCACGGCTCTCCGTTATAAACTTCTGTGAAGCGCTTGGGGGTTCAAGGTGCTCACCACACATCTAGATAAGTTCCTTGGGGGGACTATTTCCAAAATGGGGTCACTTGTGGGGTGTTCCACAGTTTAGGTACATCAGGGGCTCTGTAAATGTAACATGTCCGCGGACCATTCCATCAAAGTCAGCATTTCATAATGTCACTACTTCCCTTCCGAGCCCTGACGTGTGCCCAAACAGTGGTCCCCACCCACATATGTGGTACCAGCGTACTCAGGACAAAGTGGACAACAACTTTTGGGGTCTAATTTATCCTGGTACCCTTGTGAAAATAAAAATTGTGCACTAAAAAAAATTTTGAGGGGGAAAAAAATATATATTTTATTTTCACGGCTCTGCGTTATAAACACTTGTGTGAAGCACTTGGGGGTTCAAAGTGCTCACTATGCATCTAGATAAGTTCCTTAGGGGGTCTAGTTTCCAAAATGGGGTCATTTGTGGGGGAGCTCCAATGTTTAGGCACCCAGGGGCTCCAAACACGACAAGGTGTCCGCTAATGATTAGAAGTAATTTGCATTTCAAAAAGTCAAATGGCGCTCCTTCCCTTCTGAGCCCTGCCGTGTGCCCAAACAGTGGTTCCCCCCACATATGTGGTACCAGCGTACTCAGGACAAACTGGACAGCAACTTTTGTGGTCCAATTTCTCCCCTTGTGAAAATTTAAAAATAGTGTGCTAAAAATCATTTTTGAGGAAAAAAAAATTATTTTCACTGCTCTGTTATAAACTTTTGTGACGCACTTGGGGGGTTCAAAGTGCTCACTACACATCTAGATAAGTTCCTTAGGGGGTCTAGTTTCCAAAATGGGGTCACATGTGGGGGAGCTCCAATGTTTAGGTGCACAGGGGCTCTCCCAACTCGACATGGTGTCCGATAAGGATTGGAGCTAATTTTCCATTCAAAAAGTCAAATGGTGCTCCTTTCCTTCCGGACCCTGCCGTGCGCTCAAACAGTGGTTTATGACCACATATGAGCTATTGGTGTACTCAGGAGAAATTGCCCAACAAATTTTAAGGTCCATTTTGTCCTGTTGCCCATGTGAAAATGAAAAAACTGAGGCTAAAAGCAAGGCCTTTTTTTTACGGATCAATTTGTGAAGCACCTGGGGGTTCACAGTGATCACTATGCATCTAGATAAGTTCCTTGGGGGGTCTAGTTTCCAAAATGGGGTCACTTGTGGGGGAGCACACGGGCTCTCCAAATGCGACATGGCAACTGCTAAATATTCCAGCATATTTTCCATTCAAAAAGTCAAATGGCGCTCATTCCCTTTTGAGCCCTGCCGTGCACCCAAACAGTGGTTTATGACCACATATGAGGTATCGGTGTACTCAGGAGAAATTGCCCAACAAATTTTAGGATCCATTTTATCCTGTTGCCCATGTGAAAATGAAAAAATTGATAGTAAAAGAAAATTTTTGTTGGAAAATTAAAATGTCCATTTTTTCTTTCCTCGTTGCTTTAGTTCCTGTGAAGCACCTGAAGGGTTAATAATCTTCTTGAATGTAGTTTTTAGTAGCTTGAGGGGTGCAGTTTTTAGAATGGTGTCACTTTTGGGTATTTTCTGCCATATAGACCCCTCAGTGACTTCAAATGTGAGGTGGTCCCTAAAAAAAAAAAAAAAAAAAAAAATGGTTTTGTAAATTATATTGTAAAAATGAGAAATCGCTGGTCAACTTTTAACCCTTAACTTCCTAACAAAAAAAAATATTTTGTTTCCAAAATTGTGCTGATGTAAAGTAGACATGTGGGAAATGTTATTTAGTAACTATTTTGTGTCGCATAACTCTGGTTTAACAGAATAAAAATTCAAAATTTGAAAATTGCGAAATTTTCAACATTTTCGCCAAATTTCTGATTTTTTTCACAAACGCAAAAATGAGCGACCTAAATTTACCACTAACATGAAGCCCAATAAGTCACGAAAAGCCAATCTCAGAATCGCTAGGATCCGTTGAAGCGTTCCTGAGTTATTACCTCATAAAGGGACACTGGTCAGAATTGCAAAAAATGGCCTGGTCATTAAGATCAAAATAGGCTTGGTCATGAAGGGGTTAAAACACCCTCCAGTTCTTTGAGCGACGATGGCGGCGGAAATCGACGTCTAACTTGAGTCTCTAAAATCGACCATAAATGCTCAATAATGTTGAGGTCTGGGAATTTTGGGGGCCAGATGAGATGCTCAACTTCATTACAATGTTCCTCGTGCCATGCTTTAACGATTCTAGCTGTATGAATTGGTGCATTATCCTGAAAGATGGCGTTCCCCTCCAGGAACAGTGCTTGAACCATAGGATGCACTTGGTCGCCCAAAATGCCTACATAATCACGGCTGTTAATTCTTCCATGAAGGGATATCATTGGCCCGGCTTATCTCCACAAAATAGCACCCCAGATCATCACAGAACCTCCGCCATGTTTTACGGTTGGGAGAAGGCAGTCTGGATGGAATGCTTATTTCGGCTGTCTCTAAACGTACACTCGGCCGGAGGTTGGAAATGGGGTAAACGATGATTCGTCTGAGAATATTGCGTTTCCACTGCTCGAGGGACCAATTCTGGAGATTTCTACACCACTCTAAACGCTTGGAAACATTTGTCATTGAGAGCAGCGGTTTTCGAATTGCAGCTCTTCCATGGAATCCAGATTTGTGCAGCTCCCAACGAACAGTTTTCATGGAAACTGGGTTCTGTAGGTGTTCATTGAGCTCAGCAGTGATTTTCGGAGCCGTGGTCTTACGATTCTCCCTCACAATTCGCTTTAGAGTCCGACGGTCTCTCTCAGTCAACTTCGACTTTCTGCCGGACCTGTGCTTTGCTGCGGACGTTTTTCCTTCTCTTTCGAACACAGTCATTACTTTGGAGACAGTACCGCTTGACACGCCAAGCATTCGGGCACTTTGTTAGACTAGCGCCTGCCATACGAGCACCAACAATTTGGCCTCTTTGAAAATCCGAGAGGTCTGCATTGGTATCAGGTTTTCATCAATGTTCTTACAATTCTGCAAAACAAACAGTTAATTTACATACACATATCACAAAACATTACCATATGTCACGGTTTGCATGTTTATAATATGTTCAAAGATTATGATGCCAAAATGTTAGGTGTTTCCATTATTTTGTCCAACCCCTGTATATACCAGTGGTGGACAACTAATTTTCCCAAGGCTCCACATGAGACGTGACTGTTGTGGAGGGCTGAACCAATAGGCTGAAATTAATTCTGATTAACATTTAACTTATTGTATCGCTTAATGAGCAGCATTAAGTATGCTATTTTTCTGCGGGCTCCACTTGGCTTACATATATACAGGGTGGTTCCCCCACTACACCACAAAATAGCCATCATACATACATATAAATATCCCATACACTAAAAAAAGACATGTACATCCTTTTCTCCTGTCACCTTGCCAAATCAGATCTCATAGTTTGCAATTATGAGGGGCAGTACCCCAAAATGCTGTGGCTACAAAAAATGATTCTGGTTTGGCTTTTATACTAAGTCATATTGCAAGGCTCGGTAAAGGGTTGATGGTGACTTTTAGGAATGCTGCTGCCAACAGGTGGCACTGTAGAGTTCTAGTCCTCTACCTCTCTGAAGAGACAATTTGCACAATATACAGTGTAAAACACGTTATAAATATCCATGAGCTTTTGTATACAGCTATAGACTGTTTGGTTTATGAGAGAGAAAAGGACAAGGGGTCTAATATGGTGATTGGGGGTGGATGCCATTCCATAAAGAAAGGAGTCTCTTACAACATGATCTCCAGGTAACCAACTATCCAGCTGTGCATAATGATTGACATTTTAGGCTACACTTATAGATCAGGCACAATATAATACAACTGGAGCTTTACGATTGTGCGTATACTTTGTATATTACTCCCTATATAAAATTCTGTATAGTTGTTACTATTGAATATATATCCTTTTAATTTTGTGTATGTCCCCCTCCCCCTACCTACTGAACCTTCAATAACATTTAATTAGTTGAGAAGTACCAAGGACAGTTTTTTGTTTGTTTTTTTTGTTTTTTTTTCTTGTTTCTGCATTTATGATTTTAAGTAGATCAGCTGAAGGTATATCCAGGGTAGTTAGTCATTGTTCCCATATTTTACATACTTTTGAGAGAGCTTTCTTTTAATGTATGTTAGTCTTTACATGCAAAGAAGAATTTTATATTTAAATTCCTCCTTTGTAGGGGAGATGCCATCTACCCTATGTAATAACAGCAATTTACTAGCTTTCGATAATACACCGGACATGGTTATATCTTTAGTAGTCTGACTCTACGCCCTCTCCCAGAAGGCCAAGAATGCATGTTTTGGTTCCAACTATAAATGCACCCCAAATACCAATTTTATAAGAGCAATCACCCCCCCTTCATTATCTTTTGATATTCCCACATCATGTGCATCAAATGTGCCCCCTTGTCTACATTGCAGATAAATGTCATCTACCTGTATTCCAGCCTTTGTATACCCTGTGGATGAGAAACAGCTGAGATAGTCTTTGAGATTCAGACAGCGATATTTTCGGTGTTAAGTCAGGTATCTCATTCCACTGTTACTTGGATAAGTGACCTACGTCTTCCTCCCATTTTATCCTGATTGTCGGGATGTTTAACTTGGTACTTGAGCATTAATTGTTTATATATGTAGGTTATGAAGCATATTGTATCCACCGCATTAGCCATGGTATTCACTATGAGGTGTTTATCAATAGATGTGTGTGCAGCAAATGCATGGCACACTTGCAGATATAAAAAATTGTTGGTTTAAGTCAGTAATTGCTGAAAACTTATGAGTTGATCCACCACTCCTCAGGTGGCATAACAGGAAAATACCTGTATCTTCCCAATTTCTTAAACCTACTTTATATATTTCAGATAGATTGGGATTATGCCATTAAAGGCGTGTTTGTATATTGTCTAAAATCTAAGGTACCTTTTGCCTCTATCCCATACTTTGTATATCAAGTTTAGGGTAGGACAGTGAGGGTCTCGCTTCCATCACTGATTTTGGGAGTCTCCATATAGCTCCTTCTCTGAAGGAATAGTCTTGATATTCCACAACGTTCATCACTATTACCCCAATCATGGAGCTGTTGTAATTGTGAAGCCAGGAATTAAATCCATGTGTTTGGGATAGCTAGGCCACCATCTGACGAGAAGGACTTGGGGATCCTTGTTAATGATAAATTTACCTGGAGCAGGCAACGGCTGCCAACGCAAACTGGATCATGGGGTGCATTAAGAGGTCTGGATACACATGATGAGAGCATTATACTGCCTCTGTACAAATCCTTGTTTAGACCGCACATGAAGTACTGTGTACAATCTTGGGCACTGGTGCTCAGGAAGGATATAATGGAACTAGAGCAAGTACAAAGGAGGGTAACAAAACTAATAAAGGGGCTAGGGGAACTACACTACCCAGAGAGATTAGCAAAATTAGGATTATTTAGTCTAGAAAGATGACTGAGGGGCGATCTAATAAGTATGTAAGGGGACAATACAAATATCTCTCCGAGGATCTGTTTATACCAAGGAAGATGACGGTCACAAGGGGGCATTCTCTGCGTCTAGAGGAGAGAAGATTTTTGCGCCAACATAGAGGATTTTTTACTGTTAGGGCAGTGAGAATCTGGAATTCCTTGCCTGAGGAGGTGGTGATGAGAACTCAGTCAAGGGGTGCAAGAGACGCCTGGTTGTCTTCCTGGAGCATAACAATATTGTATCTTACAGTTATTAGGTTCTTTAGAAGGATGTAGATCTGGGGATTTATTCTGACAGAATATAGGCTGAACTGGATGGACAAATGTCTTTTCTCTAGTAACCCCCCACAACAGCACAGCTGGAGGATGTTCCCCTTTCCTAATAGGGACAGGAAATGACAAAGGGGAAAAATACCCCTCCCACATCCTCCCCCTTCATCCCTAGTAGGGACATGAAAACACACTGAAGAGGTCATCAGGTGTACTGTGCCGGCAGCGGTCCCAGGGGGAAAGCGCCTGCCCCCAGCTATAGTGAACTGCGTGTGCGGAGCTCAGCTAGCAGGTCAGCTCATCAGACGCTGCTGAGGGAGGAAAGAGAAGGGAGATGGGGTCAGGCGCAGCTATAGATGCTCACTGCGCCGCAGGTGCCAGATTCCCAACCCCGCAGGGTGAATACATCATAACACACTGCGGGGTGGGATCGGGGACCTTCGCAACATGCAGGCACAATGTCAGTTTCCAGGCAGCACGCAGTGCGCATGCCCGAGAACTGTTGGCACAGCGCAGGTGCCGGGCATGTAACAGCAACACAGGAGATGGTGCACAGACGCAAGAGGGGGATGATGCACGGTTGGGAGGGGGGAGACATACCTCTGGGACTCAATACAGGTATGGGGCGCAATTTATAAAAGGTGGCTCTTTTACTTTAAAATGCCCTGGGGAGGGGTGACAGGTTTCCTTTTGGAAGTGCATTGAGCAGCAGGGTGGTGTGCTGGTAAAAGGGGGGAAAAAAAATCTTTTAAATCTTCTGCCTGAGCAAGTGTGAACGAGCGGAGTGTGACCTGAGCTTAAGTGCGAACTGTGGTAAGTGTGTGACTTGTGATTCAGTGACTTTGGATTCAGGGAGTTTCCAAGGTAGGTATTACTGAATTGCTGTTATATTTTATTAATACTTTTTATTTATTTTTGCTTATTGTTTTGTCTGGTGCAATCCCCATTTGGATGTGCTTCACTATTGCCAATGCCATCCAGTGCATGTCTTGCCACATGTATGAAATCCTTGAGCAGCCGGTCGAGGGTGCATACTGCTGTGCGAGATGTGAGCACGTTGTGCATTTGGAAGCCCAGATACTGGATCTAAATGTGCATCTGGCAACACTGAGATCCATAGACAATATGGAAAGGAATCTTCTGCTCACTGAGCAGACGCTCAATGGGATAGATGAGGGGGGATGCTAGGTTGGAGCTGCAGGACAATGAAGCAGCTAGCTGGGTGACAGAAGGTGGGGTAGAGGGAAGAGCACCAGGGAGGTTAGTCCTGATCTGGCACACCCCGTTAAGTTTGCTAAGTTGGCAGATGAGGGGAGTGTTAGTGCAGGAGTAGCACTACTGCAGCAAGGCATGTCCTCTGAAAGCCGGAGGAGTGTCTGCTCCAGTAAGGGGGGAAATGGGGAAGGCCAGACAGGTTCTGGTAGTGGGAGACTGAATTATTAGTGGAACAGATGGGGCAATCTGTCACAAAGACAGGGATCGTTGAACGGTGTGCTGCCTACCTGGCACTCGAGTCCGACATCGCTGATCAGGTTGACAGATTACTGGGAGGGGCTGGTGAGGATCCAGCGGTCTTAGTGCACATTGGCACAAATGACAAAGTTAGAGGTAGGTGGAAGGTCCTTAAAGATGATTTCAGGGAATTAGGCTGTAAGCTTAAAGCAAGGACCTCCAAGGTGGTATTTTCGGAAACCACCATGGTTACTTACCGGTAGCCGTTTTTTCCGGAACCCATGACCGCACCACATGAGAGAGGGATCCGCCCCGCCAGGACAGGAACCTACTGAAACATAAGGGGCGGCACCTCTCCCCCGCTTCAGTTGGATTACAGAGCATTTGAGAGGACTTCCCGGTTAGTTACATATTTATCCAACACCACATCACACAAATACACCCGACTATTGTGCACACCCAAACGGTGAAAAAAAGGGGGGGAAATATACGGGTGCTGTCATGGGTTCCGGAAAAACCGGCTACCGGTAAGTAACCATGGTGGTTTTCCCTTCACCCATGACAGCACCACATGAGAGATTCTGGAGACTTCGAACACCTTAGGGAGGGACCACCGCTTGCAGCACCCTTCTACCAAAGGTCAAGTCAGCAGAGGAGGATAGATTTAGTCTATAGTGTCTAAAGAAAGTTGAGGGTGAGGCCCAGGTAGCGGCCTTACAAATTTGCTCTATTGATACCTCTGCTTTCTCAGCCCAGGAGGTCGCCACGGCTCTGGTGGAATGAGCCTTGATGCTGTCAGGAACCGGGACGCCACTAGCTGAATAGGCTACACTAATGGCCTCCCTAATCCATCGGGCAATAGTCCCCTTTGACACTCCATAACCTTTCCTAGCACCCTGAAAGGCTACAAATAGGGACTGGGACCTCCTCCACTGGCTGGTTATAGACATATACTCTACTAGGGTTCTTTTAACGTCTAGGCTATGAAATTTCTCCTCCCCTGGGTTTTTCGGATTCTCGCAAAAGGAAGGGAGGACAATCTCTTGGTTTCGGTGAAAGTTAGTTACTACTTTCGGCAAGTAAGCAGGGTCTGTTCTCATAACCACCCTATCCTGGTATATCTGGGTATATGGTGGGTTGACTGAAAGGGCCTATAAGTCACTAACTCTACGTGCCGACGTTAGAGCTACCAAAATGATGGTTTTTAGGGTGAGATTTTTAGTTGAAATCTGCTGTATGGGTTCAAACGGCTCCTTCGTAAGGGCTTCCAGTACCAGATTTAGATCCCATGGAGCTATTTTCGGTAAGGAAACTGGCCTAGATCTGTGGCAAGATTTTATAAATCTGGCTACCCATCTGTTTGCCGCTATATTGCAATTGTATAACGCACCCAGCGCTGAAATCTGTACCTTGAGGGTATTAACCGCCAGGCCTAGCTGTAGGCCTGCCTGCAAGAACTCCAAGATGGACTCGATTGGGGGTTCTTGACCTAACGGTTTCCCTAGGAATTGTAGGAATTTTTTTCACGTTCTGCCATATATGTTGGTTGTTATTGGTTTTCTACTTTTCATTAGAGTAGTCACCAACCCCGGGGAAAACCCTTTATCTCTCAAAAGTGCCCTCTCAAATTCCACGCCGTCAGATGGAGCCCCTTGACTTGTTTGTGGAATATCGGCCCCTGAGCTAACAAATCTGGAATCTCTGGCAGTACCCACGGGTCCGAGAGAGACATCATTTGTAGTAGTGAAAACCACGGTCTTTTTGGCCAGAACGGGGCTGTGAGGATTACTCTGGCTTGCTCGTCTCTTATCTTTTTTACTACTGCCGGGATTAACGCTACTGGGGGAAAGGCATAGCTCAGTTTGAACAGCCACGGGATTTGTAGAGCGTCTACTGCCCACGGGTTTTCCCCTGGGTTTAATGAGCAGAACCTTCTCACTTGCCGGTTGCTTTTGGTGGCAAAGAGGTCGATTACTGGCTGTCCCCATAACTGTACTATCTTCTGGAATATTACACGATTCAAGGCCCACTCTCCCTGTTTTAACTTGTTGCGGCTTAGAAAGTCGGCTTGAACATTTTCTGTCCCTTTGATATGTAGGGCTGTTAGGGAGGTTAGATGTTGCTCTGCTTTGAGGAAGATTCTTTTGGCTTCGTCCATTAGGGAGTTTGACCTTGTCCCTCCCTGGTGGTTGACATACGCCACTGCCACCCTGTTGTCTGACATAATTCGGACGCTTTGACCCTGTAACATGGGAATGAATGCCTCTAGGGCTCTGTTTATCGCTCTTAACTCTTAAGTTGGAGGAAGCCTTCTGCTCTGTGACCCCAGGACCCTTGGGCCATATGTTCTCTCAGGTGTGCCCCCCATCCCGAGGAGCTTGCGTCCGTCAATATTACGTCGGACACTGGCCTGTGCCACAAAGTTCCCCCTGCTAAATTTGTGCCGTCTAGACACCAAGTGAGAGAGTTTTTCCCCCTTTCGGAAAGTTCCAGCTTCCCTTCTAAACGCCCTTTCAATCGTCTCTGGGCTGACAGGATTTCCGCCTGCAGTTGTCGGGTATGAAACTGTGCCCAGTTGACCGCAGGGATACAGGCTGTTAGCGTGCCCAACAGGGACATTGCCCTTCTTAGGGTCATGTGAGGATGCTGTATTGCCGTAAGGGTCATTTCTCTCACCTTCTCTAGTTTTTTCTCTGGCAAGAGGCAAACTTGACGGTCGGAGTCCAAGAAGAAACCTAGAAACGTTTGTTTCCTTAGGGGTTGAAGTTTTGATTTTTTTTAAGTTTACCATCCAACCCAGTCTTTGCAGGGTCTCTGTTATCTTCTCTACCTGCTGTGCGCAGTGATGTTCTGAATTGCCAATGACCAGAAAATCGTCCAAGTAAGGCACCATAATCATATTGTGGATTCGAAGGAAAGCTGTCATTTCCGCTATTACCTTTGTAAAAATCCTTGGCGCTATGGAGATGCCAAACGGAAGAGCTGTAAATTGAAAATGCCTGAGGTCGCCCTGGATGTATAGGGCTACCCTCAGGTATTTCTGGTACTCTTGGTGCACCGGGATATGGTAATAGGCATCCTTCAAATCTATTACGGCCATGAAGCAGTTGTGGTGTAACAGCTTTATGGCCGAAGTCACTGATTCCATTTTGAATGTTTGGTTCATGATCCATTGATTGAGGCGCCTGAGATTTATTATCGTTCTGAAGGAAAGGTCGGGTTTTTTTATTAGGAAGAGGGGAGAATAGAACCCCCTTCTTTCTTGATCTTTCGGGACCTCTACCAGAACTTGTTTCTCCAATAGTCCTAAGATTTCTGTTTCTATGGCTGATTGTTCTCCTGGTTCCTTTCTGACGGGGGTCACCACAAATGAAGCTCTTGGATACTGGAAGAAGGGGATTTTTAGGCCATTCTTTATAATTTTCAGGATCAAATTGTTGGCCGATATTTTCTCCCATTCTTGAGAAAAGAGCCTCAATCTTCCCCCCACAGGAGGGCTGGTGTCATTGCGGGGATTTTTTGGCGGTTGAGGTATTTCCCCCAAACATGAAGCCTGGTTCTTTTTTCCTCTTGTCGTCCCACCTCTTCCGTTCCCCCGGGGGACGGCCTCGATTGAACCTTCCCCTCCGAAAGGGCGGTCTCCTTTGATCACCCATGAATCTGGGGAAGCCCTTCTTTTTATCACCGGCTTTTTCCAGGATGTCATCCAGGTCTTTTCCAAACAAGAACTGCCCATCACATGGTAACGAGCATAATTTTGCCTTAGATTGGATGTCCCCAGGGCAGCCTTTGAGCCATAACGCCCGTCTTGCGGCGTTCGACAGCCCCGCTGCTCCTGCCGTCAACCTCATCGAGTCGGCGGAGGTGTCAGCCAAGAAGGCGGCAGCTCCGTGTAGCAGGTACATTTCTCCTAATATTTTTTCTCTTGGTACTTTGGAGACCAATTTTTCTTCCAGTTGTTGCGACCAGACCATTAATGACCGGGCTGTGCAGGTGCCGGCTATTGCTGGTTTCAGACCCCCTGACGCTGCCTCCCAAGTGTGCCTTAGGTATGAGTCCGCTTTTTTATCCAAGGGATCTCTCAAAACCCCTGAATCCTCCAGGGGCAGGGCCGACTTCTTGGAAGACCTAGACACTGCTGCGTCAATCTTTGGGACCTTGTCCCAGATGTCCGTGTCCTTAGCCTCAAAGGGGTATCTTCGCTTTGAAGAGGAGGGAAGGCTACCTGACTTCTCCGGTTTCATCCACTCTCTCTCGATTAGGGCCTGAATCTTGTCATTGACCGGAAAGGTACGCTTTTTCCTTTCTTGTAGGCCGCCAAACATCAGATCCTCCAGTGATCTCTCTACTTTCTCCTCCTGCAGGCCCATCGTGGACCTGATGGCTTTAAGGAGGGCGTCCGTATCTTCTGCGGGAAAGCAAGGTCTGCCCCCCGTATCACTGTCTGAGGATGAAGATGACCCGTGCTCGACTTGATACTCCGAAGAGGAGGAGCCTGACGAGGAACTCGGGGAGGCTTTCCTACTCTTACTTTTTCTTTTTTAATAATTTTTTAAGTGAGCCCTGTACCTCCGACTTATTGATCTGAGGTTTGTTGCCAGGCTCGGTGCCTCTTCAGCCATAGTCCGCTGGATACAGCTGACACATAAGTCCTTTGGGTAGTCTTTCGCTAAAGGGCTGTGGCATATGGCACATACTCTATTTTTCTTTTTGCTAATAGCTTTTTTTGCCTCCCTAAAAAAAAAAAGACATAGGAAGGCCTATTACAACATTGTCTACTTTCACGGAGATCACTCACCACCCAGGAAAGACTGATACCGGGCTCTGGGGCTGCGAAGGAGTGTGCGTTCTGTGTTCTTTTGACCTCGAGGAATCCCTCGATCGGTGACTTGGACGGCTGCTGCTTTTGCCGCTCGAGCGGCTCTTGCGACCAGAAGCTTGCGATGGGGCAGGGACAATGGGGACGGTGAGCGATCCTCCTGAGACGCCATTGTCACCCCTGCAGCCGCTTCTGCTCCTTCTTTAATCTGTGAGTGCCCCTCATTACCCCTCCCCCCCCCCGCGACCGCCAGCCGCTTCTCCTGGCCGGTGTCGCGCCCGGCGCCATGACCGTCGCGCCCTGATGACGTCAGCGGTCGCGCTCCCAGAATCCTCTGCGCCGCTGACGTCGGACGCCGGTCTCCGCCCCCGGCTTCCCCTGCATGCAGGCGAAGGACGGGCGCGCGCGCAGGGGGAGGGCGGCACGTGGAGGAACCTCCGAAGGGAGGACATCGGGACGTGCCCGCACGAACCCGGGGCCCGGATCAGGCAACACCCCGGGGACTGCGCTACCAGCTGCCGACGGCCGGCGTCGCAGGTAAGTCAGCCCTGCAATTTAAATGCTGGGACGGCCCTGGATCTTTCATCCTGACAGGCGCCGCCGCTGTCAGAGGGATTCCTTTCCTAGGACAGGAACCCAACTGAAGCGGGGGAGAGGTGCCGCCCCTTATGTTTCAGTAGGTTCGTGTTCTGGCGGGGCGGATCCCTCTCTCATGTGGTGCTGTCATGGGTGAAGGGAAAATACTTCCTGTGCCACTCCAGAGAGGCAACGGGAGATTAGGGAGGTTAATAAGTGGCTCAGGAATTGGTGTAGGAAGGAGGGGGTTTGGGTTCCTGCAGAACTGGGCCGACTTCTCAGTTGGCTACAGGTTCTACGCTAGGGATGGGCTGCACCTCAATGGGGAGGGTGCAGCTGTGCTGCGGGAGAAAATGGCTAGAAGGTTGGAGGAGTGTTAACCCACACCCCCCCCCCCCATCCATAGTTTATTCCTTTTATAGGAGGGGAAGACAGTGCAGATAGAGACCTGGGCACAAATAATGAAATTGGGGGTGGCATGGGGGGTGGGGTTACAACAGTTAATAATAATTTAAGAAAGAATAGAGGCACAGAGGGATACATAAAGTGCATGTATACTAATGCCAGAAGCCTTGCCAACAAAATGGAAGAATTGGAGTTAATGTTGTTGGAACATAATTATGACATGGTGGGGATATCTGAGACATGGCTGGACGAGAGCCAAGACTGGGCGGTTAATTTACAGGGCTATAGTCTGTTCAGAAATGACCATACAACTAAGCGAGGGTGAGGCGTGTGTTTATATGTAAAATCATCCTTAAAAGCCATCCTTTGTGATAATATATATGACTCTAATGAAAATGTAGAGTCCCTGTGGGTAGAGATAAGGGGAGGGGGGAAAAATAATAAATTACTGATAGGGGTTTGTTATAAGTCTCCAAAAATAATGGAAGCAACAGAGAATATCTTCATAAAGCAAATAGATGAAGCTGCGACTCGAGGAGAAGTCATTATTATGGGGGACTTCAACTACCCTGAAATACATTGGGGAACTGAAACCTGCAGTTCCAGCAAAGGTAATAGGTTTTTGACAACTATGAGAGACCATTACCTTTCACAACTGGTTCAGGACCCAACAAGAGGGGGGGCACTGCTAGACCTAATATTAACCAACAGGCCAGACCGCATATCAAATGTAAGGGTTGAGGGTCACTTGGGTAATGGTGATCACAAATTACTAAGTTTTCATGTATCCTTTAATAATATGTGTAGTAGAGGGGTTACAAGGACACTAAACTTCAGGAAGGCAAATTTCCAACGGATGAGAGATGATTTTGGTGCAATTAACTAGGACGATATCCTGAGACATAAAAATACACAAAGAAAATGGGAGACGTTTATTAGCATCCTGAATAGGACCTGTGCACAATATATATACCATATGGGAATAAACATGCTAGAAATAGGAGGAAACCACTATGGCTGTAAGGGGTGCAATAAGAGATAAAAATAAAGCATTTAGAGAATTAAAGCAAGTAGGTAGAGATGAGGCATTAAATAAATACAGAAAATTAAATTCTGTAAAAAGCAAATCAAGACAGCATAGATTGAGACAGAGAGACTCATTGCCAGAGAAAGTAAAAATAATCCCCAAATATTCTTTAACTATATAAATAGTAAGAAGCTAAAAAATGATAGTGTTGGCCCCCTTTAAAAATAGTCTGGGTGAAATGGTGGATGAGGAAAAAGCCAATATGCTAAATGACTTTTTTTCAACAGTATTTACACAAGAAAATCCCATGACAGATAAACATTATCAGGGATAAAAATTCTCCATTAAATGTCACCTGCTTAACCTAGCAGGAAGTATGGCGGCGGCTAAAAATCACTAAAATTGACAAATCCCCGGGCCCGGATGGGATACATCCCCCGAGTACTGCAGGAATTAAGCACAGTCATAGGCCATTATTTTTAATTTTTAAAGATTCCATAATAACAGGGTCTGTACCACAGGACTGGTGTATAGCAAATGTGGTGCCAATATTCAAAAAGGGGACTAAAACTGAACTCGGAAATTATAAGCCAGTAAGTTTAACCTCAACTGTGGGTAAAATCCTGGAGGATTTTCTAAGAGATACTATACTGGAGTATCTGGAGAAGAATAACCTCATGACCCAATATCAACATGGGTTTACAAGGGACCGTTCCTGTCAGACTAATCTGATAAGCTTTTAGGAAGAGGTAAGTTCCAGACTGGACCAAGGGAATGCAGTGGACGTGGTGTACATGGACTTTTGAAAAGCTTTTGATACGGTGCTATACAAAAGGTTGATACATAAAATGAGAACAATGGGGATAGGGGAAAATGTGTAGGTGGGTGGCTCAGGGATAGGAAACAAAGGGTGGTTATTAATGGAGCACACTCGGACTGGGTCACGGTTAGCAGTGTGGTACCACAGGGGTCAGTTTTGGGCCCGCTTCTTTTTAACATATTTATTAAGGACCTTGTAGGGGGCATAGAGAGTAGAATTTCAATATTTGCAGATGACCCTAAACTCTGCAGGGTAATCAATACAGAGGAGGACAATTTTATATTACAGGAGGATTTATGTAAACTAGATGCTTGGGCTGATAAATGGCAAATGAGCTTTAATGGGGATAAATGTAAGGTCATGCACTTGGGTAGAACGAACAAGATGTATAATTATGTGCTTAATTTTAAAACACTGGGCAAAACTGTCACTGAAAAAGACCTGGGTGTATGGGTGGACGACAAACTCACATTTAGTGGTCCGTGTCAGGCAGCTGCTGCAAAGGCAAATAAAATAAAGGGATGCATTAGAAGAGGCATAGATGCTCATGAGGAGAACATAATTTTACCTCTATATAAGTACTAGTGCGACCACACTTAGATACTGTGTACAGTTCTGGTCTCCGGTGTATAAAAAAAAAAGACACAGCTGAACTGGAGCGGGTGCAGAGAAGAGTGACCAAGGTTATTAGGGAACTACGGGGGTCTGCAATACCAAGACAGGTTATTACACTTGGGGTTATTTAGTTTGGAAAATCGAAGGCTTAGGGGTGATCTTATTACAATGTATAAATATATGCGGGGACAATACAAAGCCCTTTCTAATGATCTTTTTACTCTTAGACCTGTGACGGGGACAAGGAGACATCCTCTACGTCTGGAGGAAAGAAGGTTTAAGCATAGTCACAGACGCGGATTCTTTACTGTAAGAGCAGTGAGACTATGGAACTCTCTGCCATATGTTGTAATGCAGGGGTGGGGAACGTCCGGCCCGCTATATCATTTGATCAGGCCTGCAGCCGCTCCAGAGCCGCGATCGGATACCTTGTTGCAAGAGCCAGATGAGCAGAGGAGCACTCCTAGCCCCGCCCGCTGGATACCTAGCCCCGCCTGCTGGATACCGCGCACTGATACGTGCACGCACTGATACGTGCACGCACTGATGGGGACTGAGCACATGCCGCTGGACCCCAGCAGCCCCTGCGCACTAATACTAATGAAGATGACGAGTAACCGCGCGCCAGAGTGTGCTGCGCTGGACTGGTCTGCAACCTGCCTACCCGGCCTGCCTTCATCACCCCGGTCTGCCATCTTCATCACCCCGGTCACCGGTGCGGTGGTGACCGTGTGCTGCTGTGTGTGCGGGGCCATCCAGGAGTCACTGTGTTCTCACTGGACCACTCCAACACCAGGTCAGTATGTGCCTGCCTATTGGGGACATGTGCCTGCCTATTGGGGACCTATGCTGCCTAATGGGGACCTTTTTTCAACTGTTTGACTGTGCCCCTACTGGTATATGTTTGTATACCTCAGGTCCCAGAAATGGGGTTAATCTGCAGGTTAGTAGCATTCTGAACCTGCTTGGCTCCTGCATATAAAACCCCACTGCTGGGAGGAAATGAAGTCTAATCCTCCCGAAGGTGTTCAGTCACAGCTTTGTAAATCTAGAGCAGCGGCTGTAACTGCGCCCCCCCTTCATGGTTTCCAATGCAGAGCAGCTGTGAGTCAGTGCGGAAGGCTGCGGTTACAGCCGCTACTCTCCATACACAGAGCAGTGACTGAACCCACACCGGTGCTACCTCCATGACGGAAACCATAACGCTGCTGGGAGAAATAAAGTTCAGCGGGGTTCAATCTTCAGGCGCCAAGCAAGATTCAAACGCTATTAATCTATATCTGCAGGTTAATAGCGTTTTTACAGGTGATCGGTTCCCTTGAAATTATTTTGCTCAGTCATGCTTTTTATTTTTCAAATAGGTTCAGGTAGTGGTGAGACATCATAGAAATGGCCAGTGTAAAGAAAAGAAAAGTTGATGCAGAGTGTCGAGCTTTTCAAGATAAATGGACAAATGATGATTTTTTTTTTTTTGTTGAAGTCAAAGGCAAACCTGTGTGCCTGGTTTGTGCTGATGCAGTCGCAGTATTGAAAAAAAACAATCTGGAGCGTCATTACAGTACAAAACATGCAAAGCTCAATGAATTGAAAGGCCAACTGCGTGTGGATAAAATCAATGCTCTTCGACGGAGTTTGGAATCGCAACAATCCAATTTTACTAGGTCGCATTGTGACAGAGGCAATGTTATCGAGACCGAGCTATGTAGTTAGTGAGCTAATTGCAAAGAAGCTGAGACCTCATGTAGAGGGAGAGTTTGTGAAAGAGTGCATGGTGGCTGCTGCAGAGCTGTTAGCACCAGACAAAGTAAAATTGTTTCAGAATGTTAAGGTACCGTTACACTTAGCGATGCACCAGCGATCCCGACAACGATATAGATCGCTGGTGCATCGCTAAGTGGTTGCTAGTGAGCTGCCACACAGGCAGATCTCACCAGCGACATCGCAGGGGTCGGGGGTCGCTATTTACCTGTCAGACGCGGCGATCCTGACGTCCTCCCGCCCGCGTCCACGCGTCGCTCGTCGGCGCCACAGGAAGCACCCGACAAGAAATGATCCAGGACCTTTTCGCGCGACCAGCGATAATCAGCGGGGGAGCCGGTTGGAGGTAAGTATCACATGTAGCAATATCGCTGCTACGTCACAAAATCGGTGACATTACAGCGATAATTGCTAGCGATATCGCAGTGTGTAACGGGGGCTTTAGTTTGTATCGGAGAACCTTCTCTGGTCGGATTGGTGATTTGGCACAAGATATTGAAAAAACGCTCAAGGATTCAGCAGGAGATTTCCAATTTATCTCTGGCTTGTGAGGAGACAACAGACATAACAAATACTGCCCAAATGGCCATTTTCATTCGAGGAATCACTGCAGAGTTTGACACACGAGAAGAGCTGTTGTCACTGGAAGCCATGCATGGCAGTACAAAATGTGAAGACTTGTTTGAGAGACTTATTTCATCAATGAAGAAACTTCAACTACCATTTGAAAAGTTAACTGGCCTTACTACAGATGGAGCTCCAGCCATGGTTGGCTCGCAAAAAGGGTTAATTGCATTTGTCAAGAAAGAAATGAATCGTCTTAGTCTTCATCCAAGTGATTTAGTTTCATACACCAAGAAAGTCTCTGTGCACAGTCATTGCGGCTCAACAATGTGATGTCAACAGTAGTGTCATGCATAAACTTTATCAAAAGCCGAGCTCTGAACAGTTGCCAGTTTAAGGAATTACTGAATGATCTTGAATCGGAGTATGGTGATCTTGTTTATCACTGTGAAGTGCGGTGGTTGAGTCGCGGGAACATGCTCATGAGGTTTTACGAATTGTGGGAAGAAGTCAAGCAGTTCATGGAGATGAAAGGGAAACCTATCAGTGAACTCAATGATGGCAAGTGGCAGTGTGATCTAGCGTTCATGGTAGACATTACCAAGTACCTCTCAGAACTGAACGTTAAGCTGCAAGACCCCAATCAGCTTCTTGGCTCTCTGCTTTCAAACGTGAAATCATTTGAAGCTAATCTAAGGCTGTGGAAAGTGCACCTTGAAAGGAATAACACAGTTCATTTCCCCACTCTGGAAAGACAAAATACTTCCACGACACTTGAATATGCTGGTGAATGTGCAAAACTAATTGAAGCATTTGATGAAAGATTCAAGGATATCAAAAGTAAACAAATGGAACTGGACATCTTTGCTGCACCATTCAATGTGGAACCAGCTGATGTGCCTGATGGCCTACAACACGAAATCATTCAGCTGCAAAACAATGCTGAGCTGAAAGCTAGGTACAATAACCTCCCATTACTTGACTTTTATAAACATTATGTGAACAATGATGATTTTCCCACTGTGAGGAGACATGCATTGACATATGCATCTGTGTTCGGAGCAACGCATTGCAGTGAGCAGTTCTTTTCAAAACTTTCCATTGCAAAGTGTTGCCTTCGCTTAAGATTGACTGATGCAAACTTAGAAAACCAGTTGCAAGTAGCAACATCATCAATACCTCCCAATATCAAACGCCTCACCAAAGAGAAGTCATTCCAGCCATCACATTAGGTAGGAGTTATTTAACCCCTTAATGTCCAATGACGCATCAAAGCCGGGACATGTCAGCTGTTATGAACAGCTGACATGTGCCCGCAATAGGCGCCAGCGGACTCGCGTCCGCCCGCGCCTATTGACTAGTTAAACCCCGCTGTCAAAGCTGACAGCGGGCATTTAAATAGCATTTCCGGCCGCCGGGCCGGAAATGACCTCATCGCCGACCCCCGTCAAGTGATCGGGGGTCGGCGTCATGTTGCCTGGGCAACCAGGGGTCTCTCTGAGACCTACTATGGTTGTTCCAGGCATATGGCTTTCAGCGTCACCCGGTGGTCGGCGCTGAAAGCACAGCAGTAAATCTGCTACATATGGGCGATCTGCTCATTGCCCACAAGTAGCAGAGCCGATCGGGTTGCGCATGCTTCTAGCCTCCTATGGAGGCTATTGAAGCATGCCAAAAGTAAAAAAAAAAAAAAAAAGTTTAAAAATAAAAAACCTAAAAGTTCAAATCACTCCCCTTTCGCCCCAATCAAAATAAAACAGTAAAAAAAAATCCCACATACACATATTGGGTATCGCCGCGTTCAGAATCGCCCGATCTATCAATAAAAAAAAAAAGCATTAACCCGATCGCTAAACGGCGCAGCAAAAAAAAATTTCAAAACGCCAGAATTACGTTTTTTTGGTCGCCAAGACATTGAATTAAAATGCAATAACGGGCGATCAAAAGAACGTATCTGCACAAAAGTGGTATCATTAAAAACATCAGCCCGGCACGGAAAAAATAAGCCCCCATCCGATCCCAGATCATGAAAAATTGAGATGCTACGGGTCTTGGAAAATTGCTCAAATTTTTTTTTTAGCAAACTTTGGAATTTTTTTTTCACCACTTACATAAAAGAGGACATAGACATGTTTGTCTATGAACTCGTAATGACCTGGAGAATCATAATGGCAGGTCAGATTTAGCATCTATTGAACCTAGCAAAAAAGCCGAGCAAAAATCAAGTGTGGGATTGCACTTTTTTTTGCAATTTCACTGCACTTGGAATTTTTTTCCCGTTTTCTAGTACACGACATGGTAAAACCAATGGTGTCATTTAAAAGTACAACTCGTCCCGCAAAAAATAAGCCCTCACATGGCCATATAGACGGGAAAATAAAAAAAAGTTATGGCTCTGGAAAGAAGGGGAGGGAAAAATGAAAATGCAAAACCAAAAATACCCCTGGTCATTAAGGAGTTAAATGTTTGAATAAATATAGTTGGCTAATGTTTAAGTTTATTAATGAGTGATGAGCGAGTATACTCATTGCTCTGGCTTTCCTGAGCATGCTCGGGTGTCCTCCGAGTATTTTGGCGTGCTTGGAGATTTAGTTTTCGTCGCCTCAGCTCCTTGATTTGCGGCTGCTGGACAGCCTGAATACATGTGAGGAATGCCTGTTTGTTAAGGAATCCCCAAATGTATCCAGGCTGTCCAGCAGCTGCAAATCATGCAAATGCGTCGACAGAAACTAAATATCCGAGCACGCCAAAATACTCAGAGGACACCTGAGCATGCTTGGGAAAATCCTAGCAACGAGTATACTCGCTCATCATTATTAATAATTTTATGTGGCCCCCGAACACTATTATAAAATTCCAAATGGCCCTTGGCAGAAAAAAGGTTCCCCACCCCTGTTGTAATGAGTGATTCCCTAATAAAATTTAAGAAGGGACTGGATGCCTTTCTTGAAAAGTATAATATTACAGGGTATATGCACTAGTTTCCTTAATATTGCGTTGATCCAGGGAGCTAGTCTGATTGCCGTATGTGGAGTCGGGAAGGAATTTTTTTTCCCCAATGTGAAGCTTACTGTTTGCCACATGGGTTTTTTTTGCCTTCCTCTGGATTAACTTGTTAGGGCAAGTTGGGATAGGATGGGTTGAACTACATGGGCTTAAAGTCTTCCTTCAGCCTTAATAACTATGTTACTATGTTACTAAATGAAGAACTTCATCTGCAAATCTCCTCTGAACAAAAGACTTTACTGGCCACATTTCAAAGGGAGAATAAAAAATAAAATTGGCAAAATAAGTTTTGAAGGTGTCTAAAATTACATAAATTTTTAGTGACTGCACAGTTCGTCATTTTTGGCACATTAAAATAACTTCTTAACACTATATTCTTAGAAATAGATTCTAGCAATATATACTTAGAAGGGGGGAGCACTTATCTATCCATTGTATAGGTTATAGGTCTCAAACACGCGGGCCGCATGCGGCCCCTGAGGCAGTCATCTGTGGCCCGCTGTGCACCACATGTCTCACCCCCTGAGGCAGGTAGAGGGGTGAAGGCACTCCGCCATCCAGGAGCGCGCGATGGCTGTGTTTTCTGTGTGCACAGGACCTTTGATGAGGTCACAGGAGGGGGAGGAGTCAGGGGGTCACATAATCAGGGGCCTCAATGTATGCAGAATGCTGCGGTCTTTGTACTGGTTGTCATGATGCTGGGTAAGTTTCTGTGTGGGGTCAGGAGGGGTTTACAGGGTGGATGTAGCAGAGCTGTGTGTGTATGAGGTGTACGGAGAGGAGCAGTGTGTGTACGAGGTGTATGGAGCGGAGCCATGTGTGTACAAAGACCAAGGTGTACGGAGCGGAGCTGCTTGTGTACGAGGTGTAAGGAGCAGAGCCATGTGTGTACAAAGACCGAGGTGTACGGAGCGGAGCCGCGTGTGTACAATGTGTATGGAGCAGAGCCGTGTGTGTGAGGTGGAGGGAGTGGAGCTGTGTGTGTACAAGGACCGAGGTGTAGGGAGCGGAGCCATGTGTGTACAAAGACCGAGGTGTATGTACACACATGGCTCCGCTCCCTACACCTCGGTCCTTGTACACACACTGCTCCGCTCCCTCCACCTCACACACACGGCTCTGCTCCATACACATTGTACACACGCGGCTCCGCTCTGTGCGGCTCCGCTCCGTACACCTCGGTCTTTGTACACACGCGGCTCTGCTCCTTACACCTCGTACACACGCGGCTCCCCTCCGTACACCTCGGTCTTTGTACACACGCGGCTCCGCTCCAAAGACCGAGGTGTACGGAGAGGAGCCGCGTGTGTACAAGGACCGAGGTGTAGGGAGCGGAGTCGTGTGTGTGTATGAAGTGGAGCCGCGCATGTACAAGTTGTGTGGAGCAGAGCCGCATGTGTACGAGGTGTGCCGAGCGGAGATGTGTGTGTATTTTGGCATGGGGGGGCCCCATTTGAAAGTTCGCACCAGGGCCCATAACTTTGTAGTTACGTCACTGCTCACGCTAGAAGAGGGGAGTGCGCACTCTAGTGGCTGTGGCCCTGCGTGATGACATCCCTCTGGCGCTGTGTAATGACATCACGCCAGTGCGCAGAGAGCGGAGACCTGACTTTCCCCCCATTGCTGGATTTTGCAGGTGACTGTGACTGTGCGTATACAGCGAGATGATAGCGCCGGCTCACATGCAGAGCCGACACTATCATCCGCTGAGGTAAGCTGTACATCACAGCTGACAACCTATTTGAACAGTCATGATCGGTATTGGCACTGATCGTGGCCGTTTAACCCCTTAGATACCGCTATCAATTGTGACTATATTAAATTTAAAAGGAATGTGGCCCGCCAGCTTAAATTTTTTTCATGTGCGGCCCATTTACTCTGCCGAGTTTGAGACCCCTGGTATAGGTTATATATCATACATCAGTGAAGGTCCAACATCTAGCACGGCAATTTGTCGTTTCCAATTTACAGAAGCGCTCCTCCTTCCATCAAAAACATTTATCCTCTTAATATATTGCAATCATATTATATAGCACGGTGCATTTACAATTGCTCATTTTGCCTTTCTACCCAGATAATTCTCTTTTCCGTTAGGTCTATGACATCACATGATTGAAAACTGACTAGCTGAATCCTTCTAAGCTTTATGTAGAAACAGGGGGTCATTCTTCCCTGTATGAGTCATCACTGTAAAAGTCTATGGCAGGGGGGAGGAAGGAGCAGCTGGGTCAGGATATGATGAGGAGAATGATAAATGCAGGGACATGACACTTTCTGTTTCTACATGGAGAAAAGAAGAATTATCTGGGTAGAAATGCAAAATGAGCAATTGTAGGTACACAGTGTTATATATTATGATGACTTCTATATATTACGAGGATCAAAACTTTCATGGGAGGAGTGCTTCTTTAACAGCATCGGTCAAGCAGTAATTTCTAGCTGTCTCAAAGAGAATGAAGTTAACGTTATGCTGACCATACATATTAGGTGACTGATGGTCAGAGCTGTGTGTGTATGAGGTGTACGGAGAGGAGCAGTGTGTGTACGAGGTGTATGGAGCGGAGCCATGTGTGTACAAAGACCAAGGTGTACGGAGCGGAGCTGCTTGTGTACGAGGTGTAAGGAGCAGAGCCATGTGTGTACAAAGACCGAGGTGTACGGAGCGGAGCCGCGTGTGTACAATGTGTATGGAGCAGAGCCGTGTGTGTGAGGTGGAGGGAGTGGCCGACAGCCATCTCAGCTGACACTTCCATGCACAGAACTCGTTCGGCAGAGCATTCCTAGGTTCTCAGTGAAAAAGTCTCACATCGACTGGCGAAATATCTCTGAGAGAACAAAGCTATCAGCTAAACCCATCGATATTAGAGGGTTAAGTGTATGGGGGCCTTTAAAAGGAGTGCCGGTCAAGCATGAGCACTGAAGAATGAAGAGGAGCTCAGAGAAGAGCTACCAGGAAGGTGAGCGGACTGCAAACTATGCCCTACGAGAAACGGTCGAAAGAACTGGGAATGTTAATCTTGCCAAAAAAAAGGGCCAAGAGAAGACTTAATAGCTGTCTACAACTAGCTGAAGGGCTGTCACATTGTAGAAGGATCATCATTCTCATTTGCACATGGAAACATGAGAAGCAATGGAATGAAACTGAAAGGGAGATATAGATTATACATTAGAAAAAACTTTTTAACAGTGAAGATGATCTATGAGTGGAACAGGCTGCCACGAGAGGTGGTGAGTTCTCTTTCAATAGAAGTTTACAAACAGGCAGGACAGACATCTGTCTGAGATGGTTTAGTGAACCCTGCATTGAGCAGGGGGTTGGACAAGATGACCCTGGAGGTCCCTTCCGACTTGACTAACATTCTATGGTTCTATAAGTCTTCCATTCTGTTGACCAGTGTGGGTCCGAGAAGCTAGACTTCCACCCATCTAATAGATAACTTCCTTCTACCGATACACGTATTTGAATATATCTTCACAAACCTACAGTATAAAATTTCACATTGAATGAAACCTTCTGTACTGCTGCCTTATCAAAATGTCATTAAAAGATAAATCATGAGAAATAAGGCTATGTGCACACCGTGCGGATTTGCCTGTGGAATTTTCTGCGCAGATTCTTTAATAAATCCGCGCAGATTTGATGTGTTTTTCATGTGGATTTGTATTCGTTTTTGTAAGCTAAATTAACCCCTTCACTACCAAGGGTGGTTTGCACGTTAACTACCGGGCCAATTTTTACAATTCTGACCACTGTACCTTTATGAGGTCATAACTCTGGAACGCTTTCATGGATCCTGGTGATTCTGACATTGTTTTCTCGTGACATATTGTACTTCATGTTAGTGGTAAAATTGCATTCAAATAACTTGCGTTTATTTGTGAAAAAAACGGAAATTTGGCGAAAATTTTGAAAATTTCGCAATTTTCCAACTTTGAATTTTTATGCCCTTAAATCACAGCGATACGGCACACAAAAAACTTAATACATAACATTTCCCACATGTTTACTTTACATCAGCACAATTTTGCAACCAAAATTTTTTTTTGCTAGGAAGTTATAAGGGTTAAAAATTGACCAGCGATTTCTCATTTTTGCAACACCATTTTATTTTTAGGGACCACTTCACATTTGAAGCCACTTTGAGGGGTCTATATGATAGAAAATACCCAAAAGTGACACCATTCTAAAAACTGCACCCCTCAAGGTGCTTAAAACCACATTCAAGAAGTTTATTAACCCTTTAGGTGAGTCACAGGAATTTTTTGAATATTAAAAAAAAAATGAACATTTAACTTTTTTTCACAAAAAAAATACTTCAGGTTCAATTTTCTTTATTTTACCAAGGGTAACAGGAGAAATTGGACTGCAAAAGTTATTGTGCAATTTGTCCTGACTACGCTGATACCTGATATGTGGGGGGGAACCACTGTTTCGGTGCATGGCAGAGCTCAGAATGGAAGGAGCGCCGTTTGACTTTTTCAATGCAAAATTGGCTGGAATTCAGATCGGACGCCATGTCACGTTTGGCGAGCCCCTGATGTACCTAAACAGTGGAAACCCCCCCAAGTGACCCCATTTTGGAAACTAGACCCCCCAAGGAACTTATCTAGATATGTGGTGAGAACTTTGAACCCACAAGGGCTTCACAGAAGTTTATAACGTACAGCGGTACAATTAAAAAATCATATTTTTTCCACAAAAATGATCTTTTCACCCACAATTTTTATTTTTCCAAGGGTAACAGGACCCTAAAAGTTATTGTGCAATTTGTCCTGAGTACGCTGATACCCCATATGTGGGTGTAAATGACTATTTGGGCGCATAGCAGAGCTCGGAAGGGAAGCAGCGCCATTTGACGTTTTTGGCTAGAATTGAGATCGGACACCATGTCGCGATTGGAAAACCCCTGATGTACCAAAACAGTGGAAACCCCCCACAAATGACACCATTTTGGAATCTAGACCCCCCAAGGAACTTATCTAGATGTGTGGTGAGAACTTTGAACCCCCAAGGGCTTCACAGAAGTTTATAACGTACAGCAGTACAATTAAAAAATCATATTTTTTCCACAAAAATGATCTTTTCACCCTCAATACTTATTTTTCCAAAAGTAACAGGACCCTAAAAGATATTGTGCAATTTATCCTGAGTACGCTGATACCCCACATGTGGGTGTAAACCACTATTTGGGCGTATGGCAGAGCTCGGAAGGGAAGCAGCGCCATTTGACGTTTTTGGCTGGAATTGAGATCGGACACCATGTCGCATTAGGAAAGCCCCTGATGTACCAAAACAGTAGAAACCCCCCACAAATGACACCATTTTGGAAACTAGACCCCCCAAGGAACTTATCTAGATGTGTGGTGAGCACTTTGAACCCCCCAGTGCTTCACTGAAGTTTATAACGTCCGGGCGTGAAAATAAAAAAATCGTATTTTTTCCACAAACATGATCTTTTAGTCCCCATTTTTTTATTTTCCCAAGGGTAACAGGAGAAATTGGACCCCAAAAGTTGTTGTCCAATTTGTCCTGAGTACGCTGATACCTCATATGTGGGAGAAAACTACTGTATGGGCACACGTCGGGGCTCGGAAGGGAAGTACTGACGTTTTGGAATGCAGACTTTGATGGAATGGTCTGCGGGTGTCATGTTGCGTTTGGAGAGCCCCTGATGTACCTAAACAGTGGAAACCCCCCACAAGTGACCCCATTTTGGAAACTAGACCCCCTAATGAACTTATCTAGATGTGTGGTGAGCACTTTGAACCCCCCAGTGCTTCACAGAAGTTTATAACGACCGGGCGTGAAAATAAAAATATCGTATTTTTTCAACAAACATCATCTTTTAGTCCCCATTTTTTTTATTTTCCCAAGGGTAACAGGAGAAATTGGACCCCAAAAGTTGTTGTCCAATTTGTCCTGAGTACGCTGATATCTCATATGTGGGAGAAAACTACTGTATGGGCACACGTCGGGGCTCGGAAGGGAAGTAGTGACGTTTTGGAATGCAGACTTTGATGGATTGGTATGCGGGTGTCATGTGCGTTTGGAGAGCCCCTGATGTACCTAAACTATTGAAACTCCCCACAAGTGACCCCATTTTGGAAACTAGACCCCCCATGGAGCTTATCTAGATGTGTGGAGAGCACTTTGAACCCCCAAGTGCTTCACAGAAGTTTATAACGCCTGGGCGTGAAAATAAAAAAAACATTTTTTTCCGCAAAATTATATTTTTGCCCCCAATTTTTTATTTTCCTAAGGGTAACAGGAGAAATTGGACCCCAAAAGTTGTTTTGTAATTTGTCCTGAGTAGGCTGATACCCTACATGTGGGGGTAAAACACTGTTTGGGCACATGGCAGAGCCTGGAAGGGAAGGAGCACCATTTGACTTTTTCAACGCAGAATTGGCTGGAATTGAGATCAGACGCCATGTTGCCTTTGGAGAGCACCTGATGTGCCCAAACAGTGGAAACCCCCAATTATAACTCCAACCCTAACCTCAACACACCCCTAACCCTAATCTGAGCCCTAGCCCTAACCCTATCCCTAACCCTAACCCTAGCCCTAACCCTAGCCCTAACCCTAACCCTAACCCTAGCCTTAACCCTAGCCCTAACCCTAGCCCTAACCCTAACCCTAGCCCTAACCCTACCCTAACCCTAACCCTAGCAGGAAAATGGAAATAAATACATTTTCTTTTAGTTTTATTATTTTTCTCTAACTAAGGGGGTGATAACGGGGGGTTTGATTTACGATTTATGGCGGTTTTTATGTTTGGCGGCTGTCGCACGCTAAAAGACGCTTTTTATTGTAAAAATAGTTTTTGCATCACCACATATTGTGAACTATAATTTTTCCATATTTTGACCCACCGAGTCATGTGAGGTCTTATTTTTTGCGGGACGAGTTGACGTTTTTATTGGTACCATTTTCGGGCACGTGACATTTTTTGATCGCTTTTTATTCCGATTTTTGGGATGCAGAATGAACAAAAACCAGCTTTTCATGAATTTCTTTTGGGGGGTGCGTTTACACCATTCCGCGTGCGGTAAAATTGATAACGCGTTTTTATTCTTCGGGTCAGTACGGTTACAGCGATACCTCATTTAGGTCGTTTTTTTATGTTTTGTCGGTTTTTTGCAATGAAAACAATTTTATATAAAAAATAATTATTTTTGTATCGCTTTATTCTGCGAGCTATAACTTTTTTATTTTTTCGCTGATGATGCTGTGTTGTGGCTCGTTTTTTGCGGGACAAGATGACGTTTTCAGCGGTACCATGGATATTTATATGCGTCTTTTTGATCGCGCGTTATTGCACTTTTTGTTCGGTGGTATGATAATAAATCATTATTTTTTGCTTCGTTTTTTATTTTTATTTTTTAAGGGGTTCGCTAAAGGGGTTAACTAATGGGACAGTTTTATAGGGCAGGTCATTACGGACGCGGCGATACCAAATATGTGTACTTTTATTGTTTTGTTTTTTTTTTATTTTCAAAAAATGGATTTATTGGGGAATATTTTTTTTTTTTTTAACTAATTTATTTAGCGATTTTTTTAAAATTATTTTTAACACTTTTTTTTTTTTTTTTTTTACTTTATTACCTTGTCCCAGGTGGGACATCACTGTCCTGTGACAGATCGCTGATCTGTCACATCACAGATCACTGTGACAGATCAGCGATCTGTCACAGGCACTGCTGCAGACTTCCTCATGCCTGCGCTTTGCAGGCACTGAGGAAGCCAGCTTCCTCAGGCCCCCGAAGGCCCCCGTCGCCATCTTGGATTCGGGGGCCTGGAGGAAGGGAGTCCCCCGCAGCAGCGCTGCACATTGCGCTGCCGTGGGGGGCTCAGGGAAGCACGGAGGGAGCCCCCTCCCTGCCGATGCTTCCCTTTAACCCCCGGTACACCGCGATCGCGTTTGATCGCGGTGTGCAAGGGGTTAACGTGTCGGGGGCGGTCCGTGACCGCCCCTGACACATTGTGCCGGGTGTCAGCTATGATAATTAGCTGACACTCGGCCGCGATCAGCGGCGCTCACCACGTGGGCGCCGCTGATCGCGATGACGTAATATTCCGTCCATGGTAATTAGGTCCATGGTCACATGGACGGAATATTACGTCAATTGTAGGTAAGGGGTTAAAGATCTATTAGTTAACAAAAAAATATCGTGATGTCATTTCTTTGTCCAACCTCTTCTTTTACATTCTCCAATGAAGACCATAATATCATTACATACCATGTTCATATATAATGTTTACACACACAAAACAAATATAAGTGAATATCCATAGATAGATCAATAGATATGTATCTATCTACAGATTATTATATTTCCAAAATACAGCTACATGCCATGACTGCAGCGTCCCTGCAGTTTCACCGCACATGCCTGCGATGCCACAATGCCCCTCCCATAATCCCGAGAATGCGCATCCATGCAGCATAACACAGAATTTCCAAAGCGCCATGCTGGAAAAGGTCCCCCCAAGGTGCGCATGTCCGCAGGCTTCAAACCCACCACAACAGGACAACGGCGCCAACCACACTAATAAATGAGTTCATCCATTTAACAATAACATGGTCATACTACCAACATCCATTGTTAACATAAATATATTATTGGCGCAATATGGAAAAAAAACATTAAAGGGCTAAATTAACAAAATTATACTAGACATGGAATAACTCACGAAAATGAATTCTGTGGATGTTATGTCTCCGACACTTAATTCATAATCTTTGATTGTCTATCTGATAATATTACTAGTGAATATCCAGAACGTTCAGATTTTAATGTTTTCATTGCTTCTGGCTCCATCTAGTGACCAGAGTCATAACCGCAGTGTTATTGTGTGTTGTACTTCCTGAATCTTTCCCTCCGTTCACAATGTATTCTGGGAAGGTTGCAAGGCATCCTGGTAAGTTTTGCAAAGGATTATAGTTAGTCCAGCCCCCCTTTTCCCTCCAGTTCTCCATTTTCTCTCACCCTGCATCCTGGAAGTATCTCATTCCTCTCCTCCCCTTGTGTCAGCATCGCTGGTATGTAAACATGCTTCCTGTATCTAATTCCTGTCTCAGATCAACCTGCTCAATTAGTTCTCCCCTGCTCAGCTATGTATCCCTGATGTACCCTGTATTGACTCAGTGTGTGTATATATATGTTTTTGTTTGTATCACCGCAACAATATACCATCACATTCAATAAAGCACAGATTCAACCTACAGTCTCCTTATTGGACCCTGGTATAGCGGTTTAGCTGCATGTATAGCTACATGAAGTCTGCTTCATTTAATGAGGAAGTACAGTGAAACAGTGGCTATCCAGGTAGTGGGAATACGGAGAGAAGAGCCTTCCATCTTGCAGGACCGCAGTGAAACTGGCTATCCAGCTAGCGGGAACTCACAAAGAAGAGTCTGACATCCTGCAGAGGCCAGTTACACAGCACCATCCAGCTAGTGCAATTCAGGGTAAAGACAGCCCTTCATCCAGCTTGCAGGAACTAGTGAAACTTCAGAAATCCATCTAGTGAGATTCAAGTCACCGGCTACACAGAGACTAATACAGGTACAGCAATCTCTGCACAGCCAAGCATTCCCCCAAGACACCATGTCCCACAAATCGCACAGGACAAAATACGCTACATCCATCTCCTCAAAGACTATCCATCAGCAGCGAGGTCGCCATTGCCCGCGCAAATGCTGAAGCCGCCAAAATGCGAGTGAGCTTTGTTGTAGAAGAGATGGAACTTAGAGAAAGCATGCTTTGAAGATCAAGAGAGAAGGTCACGCACAGAGAGAGGATCAAGAGAGGAGGTTATGCTTAGAGATGAGCAAGAGAGCAGGTTGTGCTTAGAAAGAGATGAGCAAGAGAGAAAGATGCAGTTAGAGAAGGCACGTGTGGATGCCGCCTCAGAGAGTCTGGCAGTAAAAAGAGAAGTAGCCGCAGCACTAGCTGAAGCAGAATCACTAGAAGCCGTGCACAACCCTGTGCTGCATAGCCGAAGCAGTACGTCAAGTCTGAAGTTGCCACTACAAAATTCGCCACAACGCACATCTCAGTATGTTAATGAACTTCCTGATCCAAACTATAACCAAGAACATGACACATCCAGTGAAGTGAGTGTCATTATGAGGCTCAGTTCCAGGAAAACGTGAAGCAAAACAATTCTGCAAATGACTACTGTGCCCCTCACCAGGTAACCAACGTGAATCGCCTTGCTGACACACCGTACGTCAGACCGAAGCAATATGACACCAGTTGGCGCCACCCTGAGGATACTAACAGGTATGAATGCACCTCACATCACTATGAGGGTAACCAGTATACTCTGCGGACAACCGGTTCACAACAGAATTTGCTAAGTTCTTCACACAACGTGATCTGGTTGCCAAGGGACTCATGAAATTCACTGACCACGCTGAAGGTTACAGAGCTTGGAAAGCTTCCTTCCAAAATCTCACTAGAGACTTGGGGCTACAACACAGGGAAGAGATAGACCTCTTAGTCAAATACCTGGGAGAAGAGTCAGTCAAACACTCAGCAAGGATCAGAGACATTAATATAAACCACCCTCAAATTGGCCTTAAAGAGATCTGGAAGAGGCTAGATGAGTGTTATGGCTCAGCAGAGGTAATAGAGAATCGATGACTTTCCTAAAATATCTAACAATGGTCTCCAGAAACTTAGAGATCCAAGTGACCTGCTAAAGGAAGTCCTGGTTGCCAAATGTGAAGGTGACTTGCATTTCTTGACACAGCCAAAGGTGTTAACCCTATAGTCCTAAAGTTGCCCTACAACCTACAGGAGAGGTGGTTCACACGTGGTTCCACGTACAAATACAAGCACAGTGTTCAATTCCCTCCCTTGTCCATTTTGGTAGACTTTATACACAAACAAGCGACAATCAGAAATGATCCCAGCTTTGATTTTGCAATGTCATATGCCACAAGGTCACCAGCTGCAAACCCACGCAGAACGTCCGTGGCAGTGCACAAGACTTATGTTTCTTCTCCAAGTCCCAATTACAGGTCTGCTGGCTGCTCTCCATCAGAGACAAAGGTACAGGACCCTGACAAGCAGTGCCCGCTCCATCTGAAGCCTCATCCTCTCCTGAAATGAAGAGACTTCAGGAGAAAATATGCCAGATTGCAGAAGCTTCCTGAAAGAGAATGGTATCTGCTACAAGTGCTTCTCATCCACAACTCATCTCGCCAAGGATTGTAAGGTCAGTGTAAAATGCACAGAATGTGGTACCACAGATCACAACACTGCTCTACACCCTGGCCCAGCTTTTATGAAGTGCACAAAACACGCCAGCTGACTGTGAGCATGGCGGGGAGGAAAGTAACATTGATGCAGTTATGCCATAGATCACAATATACTGAAGTCTGTAAAGGGACAATAGACAGTAGGTCCTGTTCAAAATTATGCCTCCTCAGAGTGTACCCAAAGGGTCATAGAGACAAAGCTGTAAGACTGTATGTTATCTTGGATAATCAAAGTAATCCTTGGCTAGATCAACATTCTTTGACCTATTCAACATCAAAGGGCCAAGCACCCCCTACTCATTAAAGACATGTGCAGGTACTGTGACAACAGCAGGCAGGAAAGCCACTGACTACCAAATTGAGTCCTTAAACGGACAATTCTGCCTACCACTTCCTACAATCATCGAGTGTAACTAGATCCTAGACAATAGATCTGAAATTCCTACGCCAGATGTGGCAATCCATCAAACTCACTTGAAACGCATAGCACACCTTATACCGGAACTCGACCATCAGGCACAGATAATACTGCTGTTGGGAAGAGATATCCTACAGATTCATAAAGTGAGAAGTCATATCAATGGACTCCACAAAGCTCCCTATGCCCAAAAGCTAGACCTAGGATGGGTCAAAATAGGAAACGTATGCTTGGGACATATGCACGCCCCATCTTCTGTGACAAGCATGCTAACAAATACATTGGAGAAAGGATGCCCATCTCTGTTTCAACCTTGCAACAACAAGTTCCATGTCAAGGAACTACACCACAGCATCCAACTACACAATTATTTAATAGACTTTACTCATGACAACAGTATGGTGTCAGGAAGCTATGAGGATCAGTTGGGGTGCACAGTCTTCCAGAGAACTAAGCAAGACAACCAAGTAGCAATGTCGGTAGAGGACAAGTTGTTCTTAGAAGTAATGGACAAGGGACTCGTAAAAGATGAAACCAACAGCTGGGTCGCACCTCTCTCCCTTCAGAACCCAGAGACCACATCTACCAAACAACCAAAATCAGGCATTAAAACGTTTCTCCTCTCTCAAACATAATCTACAAAGGAAACCAGAGTTGAGAGATCACTTTTTTTCCTTCATGTCGAAGATTTTTGAGAACTGCCATGTAGAACTAGCTCCCACTCTCAAAGACTCTGAAGAATGCTGGTTCCTACCCATGTTTGGAGTATATCACCCTAAGAAACCGGGCCAGATTAGAGCGGTGTTTGACTAGAGTGCTAAGTTTGATGATGTCTCCCTGAATGATGTTCTACTGTCAGGACCAGACTTCAATAACAAACTGCTGGGAGTACTTATGCGCTTCCTTAAGGATTCCATTGCCTTCATCGCTGACATCCAGCAAATGTTCCATTGTTTCCTTGTGAGAGAGAGACAGGAACTTCCTAAGATTCTTCTGGTACAGAGACAATGATCCTACTAAAGAGGTCACAGGGTACCGCATGAGAGTGCACCTCTTTTCCAATAGTCCTTCTCCTGCAGTCGCCATTTATGGTCTCAAAAGGTCAGCTCAAGAATACGGATCAGATGTCAGACAATTCATAGAAAAGGAATTTTATATTGATGACTGTCTGAAAGCCATGCCTTCAAACGAGACTGCCATCAGTCTTCTCAGGAGAGCCCAAGAGATGCTTGCTTGCTCTAACCTAAGGCTTCCTCAAACAGCCAAGAACTCATGAAAGCATTCCCTTCACAAGACTTGTGTAACGGTCTCAGAGACCTGGACCTGTGGTCAGATCTCACACCAATGCAACGCAGCCTCGGGCTTCTCTGGAATCAACAGGCAGACACTTTCACCTTTCAGGTCAGTCAGGAAGAATAGCCTTTCACATGCAGAGGTGTCCTGTCTACCATCAACAGTCTGTACGATCCCCTGGGATTTGCAGCTCCTGTTACTATACAAAGCAAAGCCATACTAAAGCTGGAGTCACACATAGCGACTCACCAGCAATCCCGACAACTATATCAACGTGTCAGGATCGCTGGTAAGTCTCTGTGATCGCTGGTGAGCTGTCAGACAGCTTCACCAGCGATCAGCACAGCGACGCCGAGCGCGTGGCGTCGCTGTGTTCGTTAGTTACCAGCGCGCTGATGCAGGAAGCTGGTAACTAACGTACACATCGGGTATCCAAGGGAGGTGCGTCTCTTAGATACCCGATGTGTACGTTAGTTACCAGCTCCCTGCATCAGCGCGCTGGTAACTAACGTACACATCGGGTATCCAAGGGACGCACGTCCCTTGGATACCTGATATGTACGTTAGTTACCAGCTAATCGCTGGTCTCACGCCTGTCACACGCAGCGATGCGTGCTGGCCAGTGGGAGACCAGCGATGGAAGAAATGTCCAGCGGTTTCCAAGAGCGATCAGCGATACCGGCAGGGGGGCCGGTCGCTGATCGCTGTCACACACAGCGATCTCGTTCGTGAGATCGCTGTTGTGTGATGGGGCCTTAAGAGACTTAACTAAGGAAACATCTGACTGGGATGCACCTCTGCCACCTGATAAGAGAATCCAGTGGGAAGTATGGAAAAACTCTTTAGCAGCCCTCTCCAACTTGAATGTGCCAAGACCATACACCCCTGTGCCGTCTACAGAAATACAAAGCCAAAGACTACGCATTTGCACATGCTTCTGTGAAAGCAATTGCTGCTGTTGCCTATCTCAAAACTGTAGACTCCAAATGTCAGAGCCACATTGGGTTTGTTATGGGGAAGGCCAAACTTGCTCCACAGCCAGCACACACTATATCGAGGTTAGAACTTTGTGCTGCAGTCTTAGTAGTTGAATTAGCAGAGTTCATCACATCCGAGATGGATATCGACCTGACACAGGCAAAGTTCTACTCAGACAGCAAAGTAGTCCTGGGATACATCCACAATGAAACTAGACGATTCTATGTTTATGTCAACAAGAGAGTGCTATGAATTAGGAGGTCAGTTCATCCAAAACAGTGGCATTACATTCCCATGGACCAAAATCCTGCAGATCACGCAACTAGAGCAGTTGACACAAGTCGACTAAGGAGCACAACATGACTCTCAGGACCAAAACTATTGCACACTGAGGAACCTTTTCCAAACACCTTTGAACTAGTGAGAGAGGACTCAGATGCTGAAATCCGCCATCAGGTGTCTACACTTCATACATTGACTCCAGCTACTCTCCTAACCCAGAAAGCAAGACTATCCAGTGCACCTCTAGGAGGATTCAACGCTAAGGACCTCTACAAGCGCCAATGGAGACAGGTACAAAGTCTTGCAAACACATTCTGGGATAGGTGGCGCAAACAGTATTTGTCTACCCTGCAGCCACGGACAAAGTGGCAATCTACCAGGCCTAATCTGAGGATTGGTGACCTCATCCTTGTAAAAGACTGTCAAGTCCACCGAAACCGGTGGCCACTTGGTCTAGTGACCGCAACATTCCCGAGTAAGTATGGCAACGTCCGCAAAGTCGAACTGAGCATGGCCAAGGGGAATGAACTCAAGACATTCTCCAGACCAGTAACTTAGCTGGTCCTATTGTCTCCGGAGAATAAGTATAGTGACATCCGTTTGATGCCAGACTGGGAGTGTTCTGTCTCAACCACTTAATTCATAATCTTTGATTGTCTATTTGATAATATTGCTAGTGAATATCCAGAACGTTCAATTTCTTCCATAGATTTTTAATGTTTTCATTGTTTCTGGCTTCATCTAGTGACCAGAGTCATAACCGCAGTGTTATTGTGTGTTGTACTTCCTGAATCTTTCCCTCCGTTCACAATGTATTTGTCACGGTCAACGTGTGTCTGGACGCGGATGTTACCGCAAGGCGAACCCATAACACACGTGACCCTGGATACAGCGCCTCCAGTAGCGAATTTAAATAATACGTGCAGATGGATACACCGCCTCCACCTGGCACTCACCAACTCAGAATCAATGAATGAATGAATATCACCAGCAGTGATTACACACCCTGAGACTCATTTATAGAGCCCCACACCTGATTCATAATTATGTGCGTATTAAACCTAAAGTGCGATACCACTAACCACCACCGGGGACAGTCAAGTCACTTTGGCAACTTGCCAAAAGGAAAAAAAAGTTCACTCTGTGCTTTTAAAACTGTCAGATCAAATTCAGATCATGACAGTATTCTGGGAAGGTTGCAAGGCACCCTGGTAAGTTTTGCAAGGATTATGATTAGTTCAGCCCCCATTTACCCACCAGTTCTCCATTTTCTCAGCCTGCATCCTGGAAGCATCTCATTCCTCTCCTCCCCTTGTGTCAGCATCGCTGGTATGTAAACATGCTTCCTGTATCTAATTCCTGTTTCAGATCAACCTGCTCAGCTAGTAGTGCAGACATTGATTCTTAATGTATTATGTATGATATGTATCCCTGATGTACCCTGTATTTACTCAGTGTATATATATGTTTTTGTTTGTAGTTTCACCGCATCAATTTACCATCACGTTCAATAAAGCACAGATTCAACCTACAGTCTCCTTATTGGACCCCGGTATAGCGGTTTAGCTGCATGTACGCGTATAGCTACATGAAGGGTATGTGCACACTTTGCGGTTTCCGCAGCGTTTTTGGCTCTGCAGAAACGCAGCAGATTCTGCTGCGTTGTACAGTACCTTTATTTCCTATGGAAATAAAAAAAAGCTGTGCACATGCTGCGTTTTTTTCCGTGCGGTTTTGCTGCGGTTTTCAAAACGCAGCATGTCAATTGTTTGGTGCAGAAACGCTGCAGTTTTACACCTCATCCATTATGAGGTGTAAAACCGCAGGGCAAAACCGCAGAAAAAACGCAGATAAACCGCAGAAAAACCGCAGCACTTTGTCCTGCGGATTTCCTGCGGTTTTCTCTACAAAATCCGCAGAGACAAAAAACTATGTGTGCACATACCCGAAGTCTGCTTTATTTAGTGAGGACAGAACAGTGGGTATCATTAAATTATTACCAAATGTAAAAGATCATTTATTGAACACCAGATACTTAAAGAATCATAGCATATATAATAGGACACTCCGTACAAAAGTCCATAAGTGCCACTAGACACGGGAAAACCTCAACAACTAAGTGGGGCATCCCATGTCTATGCATAGATATGAAGGTAAGGAAGGGAGAGGGAATCCCCTCCAACCATCTACCACTGCTGTGACACCACATAACCAAGTACCTACTTTAAGTATGAAATTATTCCTTTTTACATATCATTAATGCCTTTACCCGCAAGGGTGGTTTCCACTTTAATGACCAGGCCAATTTTTACAATTCTGACCACTGTCTCTTTATGAGGTAATAACTCTGGAATGCTTCAACGGATCTTGGCGATTCTGTGATTGTTTTCTCGTGACATATTATACTTCACTTTAGTGGTAAAAATTTATTCGATATAACTTGCGTTTATTTATGAATAAAAAACGGAAATATGGTGAAAATTTTGTAATTTTCAAACTGAATTTTCATTCCCTTAAAGTAGAGAAATGTGTCCCAAAATAGTTACAATAACATTCCCCACATGTCTACTTTACATCAGCACAATTTTTGAAGCAAATTTTTCTTTTTAGGAAGTTATAAGGGTTAAAAGTTTTTTATTGTGCATTAACATACCAGGCAACCGCCCCCTCCATGTATTGGTAGACTATGAGCGGTTGTTTCATCGGTATTCTTGCACCTGAGTTGCCATCTTAATTATATGGGTCCACTGCATCCTGATAGTACATTTTGTCTGGAGGCCTGGACGGGTAAACCTTTTTGCTCTTTTGCTGTTTTCTGTTATTGGAGGATTTTTAAGTCCTCTTTCTGTGCTATTTCAGTTGAAGTTATAAGGGTTAAAAGTTGACCAGCGATTTCTCATTTTTCAGCAAAATTTAAAAAAACATTTTTTTTAGGGACCACCTCACATTTGAAGTCACTTTGAGGGGTCTATTAGGCAGAAAATACCCAAAATTGACACCATTCTAAAACTGCACCCCTCAAGCTATTCAAAACTACATTCAAGAAGATTATTAACCCTTCAGGTGCTTCACAGGAGCAGAAGCAACGTAGAAGGAAAAAATGAACATTTAACTTTTTAGTCAAAAATGATCTTTTAGCAACAATTTTTTTATTTTCCCAAGGGTAACAGGTGAAATTGGACTCCAAAAGTTGTCCAATTTGTCCCGAGTACTCTGATACCCCATATGTGGGGGGACCACTGTTTGGGCACATGCTAGGGCTCGGAAGGGAAGGAGCGCCGCTTGACTTTTTCAAACTAAAATTGGCTGGAAATGAGATCGGACGCATTGTCGTGTTTGGTGAGCCCCTGATGTGCCTAAACAGTGGAAACCCCCCACAAGTGACCCCATTTTGGAAACTAGACCCCCTAAGGAACTTATCTAGATGTGTGGTGAGAACTTTGAACCCCCCAGTGTTTCACTAAAGATTTTAATGCCCGGGCGTGAAAATGTAAAATCCTATTTTTTTTCCCACAAAAATAGTCTTTTAGTCCCCAATTTTTAATTTTCCCAAGGGTAACAGGAGAAATTGGACCCCAAAAGTTGTGGGGAAAAAACTGTTTAGGCACATGTCGGGGATAGAAAAGGAAATAGTGACATTTTGGAATGATGCAGACTTTGATGGAATGGTCTGTGGGCGTCATGTTCCGTTTGCAGAGCCCCTGATGTGCCTAAACAGTAAAAAAAAAAACACATGTGACATCATTTTGGATACTAGACCCCAAAGAACAAATCTAGATGTGCCCCAACTAATCTAATGTTTCCAGTGAAGTAAATTAGTAGTGCATAGAGGTGTACAATTTGAAGCAATATTTCATACACAGGCCAGGTTTTTCGTGGCAGGTGTCGCATTGATATATGGTGTCCTTGCGTATTCCCCTTTGTAACACACGGCACCTTTTTGCGGCTTACCTTTTCTTCCGGTTGGTGGGACCAACCCTGGAAAATGCTGACCTGGTACAATACGAGCACCTTCAGTTCCAGAAGTACTTAACTACTACCTCCTGGAACTGAAGGTACAACGTATCGGTGTGGCGTGCACATCGTGACAGCAGGAAAGCGTTGAGCATTGCCATTTGGATAATGTGCACTGCCAGCTTTTTGTACCACACCTTGGCCTTCCTCAAAGCATTGTGCGGTTGGAGGAGTTGATCGGAGAGATCAACTCTCCCCCCCCCCCCCCCATGTTTTTATTGTACCCCACTTCACAGGTCGGTTTTCTGACCCCATACAGTGCAGAGGGTGCTGCAACCACAGTGTATGGTGGTGAAGAGAAGGTCATCCCTCTAGTACTTGACCACCTGCAGGTGGTCACTACATTGGGCTCTGCTCTTACCTTAGAGTGGGATGCTGGTATAAAAGTTATCAGTGTAGAAGTGATAACTTTTAACCAGCAGTGGGTGCACCAAACCCCACACAATTTTCCCACTCACTCCCAGAACAGGGGGACACTTAGGGGGTTCAATCCTGGTGTCCTTCCCTTCGTAAATTCTAAGCCTGTGGGTGTACCCTGAGGTATTCTCACAGTTTGTAGAGTTTGATTCCGTACCTGACCCTCTTGCTGGGCAGGTATTGACGGAATTGCAGCCTTCCCTTAAAATGAACCAAGAACTCATTCATGCAGATGTCCCTTTGGGGCACGTATACTTCAGCAAACTCTTTGTTGAAGTGTCCGATGACCAGCCGAACTTTGAACAGACGGTCAAAGTTGGGGTCATCTCGTGCGGGACATTGTGCATTTTCAGTATAATGCCAGAATTTGTGGATGGCCTCAAAACGCGCCCGGGCCATGACCAATTCGGAACACTCCAATATTGCCAAAATTCTGACTTCTTCAGGATCCCCATATGAAGGACCAGGCCCCAAGACTACATAATTTCAACGGCGTCTACAGGAAACCAGTTAGAAACTGATGAACGTGGGTTTTGTTACAAAAATTGACAAGCATACAAATTAGTTTGCTCCACCATGAGGTTAACAAAGTGCTCAGAGAAAAAGACTTTGAAAAAGTCTATTTTTGTGAGGCAAGTGGTGTCAAACTTGATTCCTGATTCTGCCACAAAATCAGGAATCAGTGGCTCTTAATTTTTTGGGGGCGAGCTCCATACGGGTTGCGCTGGTTCAGCTGCGGAATGGTGGGTGCTGCCTCATCTGTCGTGGGGCATCTGTGTGGTGGTTCCACAGGACCCGAGGAGGAAGATGAGGAGGGGTAGGAGGATGAGGATGAAGAATCCGAAAAGTACAGAAATGTGGGATCCTCTCACTGAATAGCGCTGTTGGGACGAATTTGATGAGGAGGACGTTTTTTTGTGTGAATATGGTGCTTTGTGTGTACTTTATTGATAACTGTATGTGTGGGGGGATAGTGATTGGTGTAAACTATTCTGAAAAGAAAAAGCTGGGAGAAAAAAATGCCTGTGGGAAAAAAAGTCTAAAACAGCAGGCCCTAGCTCTGATAAGTGAACTTCGTGTCACTCATCAAAATTCAGCGACTGCTGGATGTGCGCACGGGGGTGGCACAAGGGGAGGGTGAAAAAAAAGGAAAATGGCAGGCACAAACTCTGGTAAGTGAACTGCATCACTTATCAAAGTTTGGCGGCTGCACAAAGAGGGGTGAGGGGGTAAAAAGAGGGGGAAGGGCGATTGGGGTGGATGAAAAGAGTTCGGGCAGTGATCACTTAGGGTTGTAGTTGGGTGGCGCAAAGGGGGGGTAAAAAAAAGGAAAACGGCAGGCACAAGCTGTGATAAGTGAACTGCGTCACTTATCAAAGTTTGGCGGCTGCGGGATCTGTGTACGGAGTTGTCGCAAAGGGGGCTGAGAAAAAAGCGAGCACGAGTATTGATCGGTGAACTGCATCACCAATCAACGCTCAGCGGCTGCGCAAAGGGGGGATTGGGATGGATGAAAAGAGATTGGGCAGGGATCAGTTAGGGTTGTAGTCAGGTGGCGCAAAGGGGGGGTGAAAAAAATGGAAAATGTGCGCAAAGAGGGGTGGAGGGGGTGAAATTCCCCTGTGAAATTCTGGATAGCCCTTATAATGAGGCCCTCTTTGCCGATAGGCAATCCCTTCAGAGAAAAAGGATGTGTCAAGGAAAAACCTTTATTAGTGCGGCAAGTGGTAGGGTCTTTACTGTCTGGGATTTTGGTAATTGTAGATCTTCGGGCCTCGTTTATAAAGCTACCTGTACCTGCCCCATGGACTATGTTGGGAAAACCATAAGGGAGCTGAGGGTCAGGGTGGGTGAGCATATATGTGATATAAAAAATAAACGAGATTAACCCCGTTGGCCCGTCATATGAATGAAGTACATGATTGACGCTTGAGTGAGATCACATTTAGTATGATAGAACTGGTCAAGCCTAAAATAAGAGGGGGGGGATTTGGATAAGATCATACAGAGACGAGAGGCTGAATGGATATTCAGGCTACAGTCCCTTACCCCGAGGGGTTTGAATGAGTGTCTATCGTATACTTGCTTTACCTAAATAATAGACTGTACAGTTTTGAACCTCTGGTTTGGTTATTGCCTGTACTTGTTGATGGATTTGTGCCGAGAAGCTGCATATTCTGCATGTATTTGGATTTTTCTAACATGCACTCGATTGTGGGACTTTGTATTTTATTAATAATCTATGGATTCTGATTTTCAGTCTGAAAGAAAACTAGGCATGCTCTACTCCCTTAGATTAAACTATGTCGGAGGAAAAAATAGAAATATATATATACATCATGATTATCCAATCTCTAATATTGCCTATGGTGAGATTGAGTATTAACCCTTTGAAGGAGATGTTCACCTAAATATGGGTAATATCCGGGGGTTATCATCCTTGTTCATATGTATGTACCAGACATCGCTTATTTTATATTGTTTAACTCTGGGCTATATCTATGAGCCGAGATGGATGAGAGACTTTGCGATATACGATCGCTATTATTATGATGCTGTAAATCATGAATGTTAAATATAATGATGGTCATATGACCGGAGTGCAGGATCCCCGAGACCGGAAGTGACGTCGGTCACGTGATTGGAGCCTGTCCCGTAACTTGATAGAGTGCCTGGGGCTGAGGTGTGGGACGCACGCCAGCGTGGACCGCAGATGGAGGGGAAGTGGAGCATGTAATAACAGCGCGACCCGAGTGTGTTTACCGCCGATTATAGGTAGGCGGAGCCTGATAATGGGATTGATTAAACGGGGGTTATTTAAATCCCCTGTCTAAGAGCGCCGGTCATGCCTTACATCATCATGGCATCCGGCATCAATATGCATTCCTCCTGATGAATCGTGCAAACGGGGAAACGCGTCGGGGTGGCCTGAACATACGCTAAGTTCCAATTATTTGCATCATTGTATATTGCTCTATTTTTAAGGCCTTACGTCCCTACGATTGAGGGGCTACCTATTGGTATTACCATATCTGATTAAGTTTTTTATTAATGAGGGAGACTATTGCTCCTAGATTAATGAATATGCCACTATGTGTGTAACACTCTTTGAGGTAGCTTAAATATATGTCAAAATTTAATCATTTGTATTATTATATATGACTCTAATTCAAAGGCCTTAGGTCCCTATGATTGAGGGGCTGTTACATTGATATTATCATATATGAATAAGTCCTTTATGGGGGAAAAATTGTTGCTCCTAGGATGTGAGAATGCCGCTGTGTGTTTAACATTTTTTTCTGGATTTGGATCATTGTGGCAATTATGGGCCTTAATGTTGTTTGGCCTTTTTATGTTGCCTGCTAATTCTGGGTTTGAACCTACTAAATGAAATGTTATATATTGTGTAAGGATCTATTCCTTTCATTTCTTTTCTATATTGTTTTCCCCCCTATATTGATAGGGTGATATTAGGGGAGAGAGGGACAGTCCACGGTGAGTGGGAGCGCCAAAAAATCGTTTCTTAGGGTGCCAACCTCCACGGCAAGGAAGGAGTCAGTGAGGCATATTGGAGGGTTATTGCAGGCAATTTTTGTGTGTTAACATTGTGGGTTATATGGGTTTTTTTTACCCTACACACTGGGATAGGTGTTTTTTACTATAATAAGGAATTAAAATTGTTTTTAAGGGAAATATATGTTCACTATTTGATTACTTCTCTCAGAATAATTCTGTTAAAGTGGAGGGGGTGAAAAGGGGATTGAGGGATGAAGATAGATTGGGCAGGGATCAGGCAACACAGTTGTAGAGTTTCTTTTTTCTGTCTTCTTTCTTCAGCAGGGATTGTGGTGGTACAGGCTGCTGTGGCACCACAATACCCAGCACAGGAGCTCTTGCTGTTTGACTGCTCTGCAGGAATCTTCAGCTAGAGTAAGGACCCCTGCAGAGCAGTCAGACAGGTCACTAGCAGGTCAGAGACAGGTCACAGAGTGGTCACACCGCTGCTGTGTCCTGTCATTGGTGGGATTGAATGATCACATCAATCCCACCAATCACTGCAGGCCCTGGTGACCATGGCAACTGCCTAAGATCGGAGCTCACAGCTCTGATTCCTAGGCAGGGCACAGAGCGGTCACAGCATGACCGCAGCTGTGCCCTGTGATTGGTGCGATTGACAATGACATCGATCACGCCAACCAGCTCCTGCAGGCCCTGCTGGGCCTGTCCTAGGCTCCGGCCTAGGATTGGTGCTATTACAGCACCGGGCCGGTACTGGCAGGGCACAGCGGCGGTATACCGCCGCTGTGCCCTGCGATTGGCGAGATCGGCGATCGCGCCAATCCGGGGGCTTTTCACTGGTGCCTAATGTTGCCAGGCACCGGCCTAGGATCGAGTACATCGGTACTCAATCCTAGCCTGAGACATCATTGTTTCAGCCAATCTGATTGGCTGAAACAATGAGAAAGGCTGCGATTGGCTGTTTAGAATTGAACAGCCAATCACAGCGCTCGGGAGGCTGGGGGGCGGGATCGAAGCACGGGAGGACGACATCATCTTCCCTAAGGTAAGATGGCATCAGAATTTTAATGCGATCACCGTGACTTAAGTCGCGGCATCTCAGTAAAGGGCATGACGTACTATCCCGTCCACGGTCATACGGGCCAAATTTCAATCGTAGTATATACAGAACCATAACAGATCAATCAGGACAAAAGTCCATAAGTGCCACTAGATAAGGGAAAACCCCATCAACTAAGTGGGGAGTCCCGTATATATGCGTGGATATGGTGGTATGGAAGGGAGAATGAATCCCCTCCAACAATCTACCACTGCTGTGACATAATATGACCAAGTACCTGTTGTAATTGTAAAATTATTTCTTTTTTTCATATTTATAAATGTATAATGACGGCCCAATGTTAATTTAAAGGAACCCAATTTCAATTGTAGTATATACACAAAATATGAAATGTTTTATATTTTTGTGTATATACTACAATTGAAATTGGGTTCCTTTAAATGAACATTGGGCCGCCATTATACAATTATAGAAATGAAAAAGTAAATAATTTTACAGTTACAATAGGGACTTGGTCATATTGTGTCACAGCATATATGTATAGATAGAAAAAAAATCTGCGTTAGGCCGGGGTCACTCTTGCGAGAATCTCGCACCTCAATACCCGGCACTCGGACCGGAGTATTCAGCTGCATAGAAATACATGCAGCTGTGTACTCTGGTCCCGAGTACCGGCGGCAGTGCCGGGTTTTGAGGTGCGAGACTCATGCGAGTTTCTCGCAAGTGTGACCTCGGCCTTAAATGCAATATCTGTTTAATTTTAAAAAATAACTGCGTGGGCTCCCGCACAATTTTCAAAACCTGAGAGAGAAAGCCAGCGATTGGGGGCAGATGTTTATAGCCTGGGAAGGGGGTAATACCCATGGATCTCCCCAGGCTATTAATATCAGCTCACAGCTATATAATTAGCCTTTATTGGCTTTTAAAATAGGTGAGCCCCAACAAAAAAATGATGTCCCTCTATAATTTATAGCCAGAAAAGGCTATGCAGACAGCTCTACAAGGCCTCCAGTAACACCCTGACATGAGATAATGGCTCCTGCAGTGTTATCACTGAGGGTTCACTTGAATTCATGCTCTCACTTTTTGGCACTGCTGCGTGAGAATTTTCCCACACAGCGAGGCCGCAAGTGACAGCATGAACTCAGGTGACCTCTGATAGCGGAGTGATCCACTGCGGGAGGATACCTTCCATCATTGTATCACCGGAGGCCCCTGAAGAGCGGTCAGATCTCCTTATGTGACACCTCTACATGGCAGATCGTCATGAAACAATTGTTATTAAATGGATTACGTTGGAACAGGAAGTATACTGTTGGTTTATTATTAGCTATATGGTGAGTACGTACTGTATGTGGTTTTTTTTTACTATTCAACACAGTAGCCGGATGATGGGGCTACTACTGTCCCATCATCGGCTAATGCTGTCACTGTAGCATACACAGCCGGATGGGACTAGTAGTCCCATTGGACGATGCCTGCCAACATATAGACCCACACACACACAGAGATACACAGACCCGCACATATTCACTGCACACACAGTCTCTGCCCACACTTAGTCTCCGCCTACACACTCTTCCTCCCTATCTGCAGCATTTCTCATTCACAACTCCGCAGCAAAACTGCAGATCTTTTTAAACCTGTGGATTTGACTGACTCAATGGAAGTCAATGGGTGCAGAAACGCTACAAATCCACAAAAGGAATTGACATGCTGAGGAAAGTAAAGCGCTGCAAATCCGCGCTTATTTTTTCCCTTCCCCATGACAGCACCGTACATGAGAGATGGCATCTGCCCCCAGGAACAGGAAACCTGCAACAGAGATAAAAGGAGGGGGCGGTACCTCTCCCACTCAGTTTGGTTTCCTGTTCTTGCAGGATGGATGCCTGCGGCACTTCATACCTCCAGAGGGATCCCCCTCTGATGATTTCTGGTCCGGAGACCAAGGTCCGCGGTGTGGGGGAAGCTGGGCATGGTGGCGCATGCCCCTCATCCCGACGTCTCCCCATCGGCCACTCCTGTCCGGAGGCTAGGCCGGGGGGCGTGTCCTTCATGACGCTCACGCCAAGTTGATGGGATGGCATCTGGGTCACACAGGAAGTAACGTCACACGCCTGGGAATGCAGTGTGCTGAACACTTCCGGGGAAAGTTGCTTCAGAGGCGTGCACACCGCTCCCACCAAGTAACATATAAGGGGCGGAGTGCAGTTAGTGTGGTGGCAGCAGCTTCTCAATGAGCATGGCGGACCCCGCAGCAGAACCATTTGTACCGATTGAGGAGAAGAACCCACAGACTTACGTGGTACTCCAGGGCTCTGGTGGGTGAGTGCCTTTGCAAGGCAAACATATCGCTGATAATGTTTTCTGTGTCATGTTTTTTAGGAAAAGAAAGCCACATCTAAACAGAAAAACAGGGCATGTGCACTGTGTGGCAAAACCCTCCCTATAACATATGGAAAGCAAATTTGTCGTTCATGTATTGACAAAACCGTGGCTGTGGAATCGCCATCCTTCAAAGTATAAAATCTATTATTAGGGATGAGGTAAAAACCACAGTAAAGGAACAAATGAAGCAGCATACTGCTCTCGGTTCCACCTCCTCCTCCTACAGACATCCCAAACCCTGATATAGAGTCTGAGAACGAACAAGGAGAATTAGCTCCCTCTGATGACTCAGATTTGGAGTCTTCAGATGAAGAATATGGCCGCCCTTGTTTTTTAACCGAGGATATCGGAAAATTACTTAAACTTATCAGGTCTACTATGGGGGTTGAAACACCTACAGAGCAGCGATCAATCCAAGATTCCATATTTAGTAAACTGGAGGGGAAAAAACGTAGAGTCTTTCCCTTTCATGATAACCTGTTGAATTTGATTAAGAGGGAACGGAAAAAGCCGAATAAAAATGTCAGTTCCACAAGCCCTGAAACGCAAATATCCATTTGATGAAGAAATCTGTGAGAAATAGGAAAAAGCTCCTAGGCTGGATGCTGCTATTGCCAGTACCTCTAGGAGGATAGCTCTTCCATTTGAAGACATGGGTACCCTAAAAGATCCCCCTGATAAAAAAGCTGATGCCTTCAAAAAATCAGCTTGGGAAGCATCAATATGGTCATTTAAACCTGGGGTAGCTGCCACTTGTACAGCTTGTGCTATGGTCAAGTGGTTGGAGGAGTTAAGTGAGCAAATAAAGGACAAATGTCCAAGAGAAAGACTACTGCAGGCAATACCTTTGTTACAAAAGGCGGCAGGATTCCTAGCGGATGCTGCAGTTGACTCTGTCTGATGTGCCGCCCGTGAATATGCCCTATCAAATTCAGGTTGCAGAGCACTGTGGTTAATAAACTGCTGCAGACTTTCAATCAAAAGTTAAGCTCTGTGCGGTCCCTTGTGAAGGACAGTATCTGTTCGGGAAAGCATTGGATGAAATCTTGAAGAAAGAGACAGACAAGAAAAAACGGTTCCCACCGCCCCCCTTCTCTAGAAGTAGTTGGGGGGTACTCTCAGCTGCCCTTTCGGGGGTCAGGGAATAGAGGAGGTTGAGGTCGCTCAGACGACAGGCCCATGCGAGGTAAATCCTGCAGAGAGAGGAAAGACAGAGGTTTCCTCTTCAATAAGCCTCCCTCTAAACCAGACCCCAAGCACCAATGATGCCAAATTTCCGGAGGGGGGGAAGACTATGGTTTTTTGTGCATCATTGTTCAACATTACCAGCCTCACAGTGGATAACCAACCTGTTATCCGAGGGCCTATGTCTAAATGTCATCAGCCTCCCACCTCAGAGAATGATAGTAACTCAAGTGGCCAAGAAAAATCAAGCCACACTAGAGAAGGAACTTTGTCTCCTCATACAGAAGGAAGTGCTTATAAGAGTACCAGACCAAGAAATAGGGAATGGATTCTACAGCACTTTGTTCCTCATGCCAAAACCAGGCGATTCACTAAGGACAATCTTCAATTTGAAAGCACTGAATCGTTATATCTGGGTAGAGAAATTCAAAATGGAAACTCTAAAATCAGCAGTAAGGCTACTTTACCCGGGCTGTTACTTGGCAGTAATAGATCTGACAGATGCTTACTACCATGTATCAATTTGTGGGGAACATCAGCAGTACCTAAGGTTGGTGGTAGATATGGGACAAGTTCCCACTCATTTACAATACCAATGTCTTCCCTTCGGGGTGTCAGTGGCCCCTCGGATTTTTATGAAGACAATTTCTGAAGTAGCATCCTTCATGAGAAAAGAAGACATATTACTGGTACCCTACCTGGATGACTTTCTCATTGTGGCAGACAGCAAGGAAGACTGTGTAAAGGCAGTCATGAGAGTACTGGAGGTTCTGCCAGATTGGGGTGGATGATAAATTTAAAAAAATCAAGGATAGTTCCAGCTCAGGTACAGGAATTCCTCGGGATCTAGTTAAATTCGGTCAGGCAAGATTGTGTCCTTCCAGAGAGGAAAATTCGGATCATCCAACAGAAGATAAAGCAGGTGCAGCCCGGTCAGGCCATTTCAGTGAGAGGGGCAATGTCTCTTCTGGGTATCCTAACAGCAACAATCCTGGCAATCCGATAGGCGCAAGTCCATACGAGAGAATTACAGCGGCAAATCCTATCCGAGCAGGTGAAGGATCCTTGCAATTTAAATTGGAAAATTATCTTATCACTACAAGTGCAGGACTCTTTAAAGTGATGGCTGAGCACCGAGAATCTGAACAATGGCGTACCTTGGTCAGTTCAGAACCCACTGGTGCTGACCACGGATGCAGGTCCGTTAGGTTGGGTAGTATATCTAGCAGGCCAGATTCTACATGGCCAATGGGGACCCTCAATGAGAGCAGCATCCTCCAACTTAAAAGAGTTGGTGGCTGTAAGACGGGCAATTCTCCATGCAGAGGAAGAGATCAGAGGAAAACATTTGGCAGTTGTGTCTGACAGACAACAGCACAACCGTGCCATAAGTCGACAAGTAGAAACAAGGTCAAGGTCTCTGATGGAAGAAATCAAGAACCTGTTCATGTGGGCAGAAAACAATCTCTTGTCCCTGTCAAGCACACACTTGAAAGGGGCGGACAACCTTGTGGCGGATTTCTTAAGCCGGCACGTGTTACACCAGGGAGAGTGGTCCCTAAATCAGGAGGTATTTGGAGAAATTTGTGCCACCGTGGGTACGCCAGAAGTAGATCTGTTTTCCAGAAAAGAAAATCGGAAGGTAAACAGGTTCTACTCCCTAAATCCAAGGGAGAGTGGATGCGCTGCTGCACCGTTGGAAGTTTCAACTGGCTTATGCGTTTCCCCCGGTTCCGCTGATCCCGATAGTCCTAAAGAAAATTCGGGAAGACAAAGCACGAGTAATTCTCGTCGCGCCCTTCTAGCCAAAGAGGGCATGGTTCATGTGGCTCAGACGCATGTCCATCTCAGACCCATGGATCCTTCCAGTGTCCCTAATCTCATGCACCAGGATCCAGTAGTACATCCTCAGGTGCACAGACTCCATCTCACCGCTTGGAACTTGAGAGGGTACTCCTACTAGTGAAAGGATTCTCAAACTCTTCAGTTACCACTTTGCTCTCTAGCAGAAAGAAGGTCACATCGGACAAATATCAGAAAATCTGGGAAACATTCCTGGAATTTTCGGGATGACAGTTGTCCAATACGAACCAGGAAATCCCAATAACTGAAGTTCCAGCGTTTCTCCAGAAAGAACAATATCTCCTAGCACCCTAAAATTGCAAGTTGCCCTGGGTGCATTGTTTGACCAAAAACTCGCTGATCACCCTTGGGTCTATAGATTCATTCGAGCCTCCTTTACGTCCAGACCCTTGAAATCACTGCCTAAGGTAGCTCCCTGGGATCTAAATTTAGTTTTAAATGCCCTAACTTCTCCTTTCGAGCCTCTTACTTCTATTTCGGTAAAGGCCTTGACGCTAAAGACAGTTATCCTGGTTGCCCTGACGTCTCTCGGTATACCCCCCATATACTACCTTCCTGGATGACAGAGTAATTATAAAAACTGACCTGGCCTTCCTTCTGAAGGTCAATTCAAAATTTCACAGGATCCAGGAAATAATCTTGCCATCCTTTTGTGCCAACCCAAAATCCCAGGGAGAACAAACTATAATCGGGCTAGGTACTCACATTGGCCAATCTGCTGGGGGAAGCTGACCAGAGTAGGTGATATTGGAGCTGGAGAGCGACAATGCACAGACCATGTGCACCAAACTGCAAATATCACTGGTTGCTGTGAACAATAACTGTCTTGCTTGACAGAACTGGGTCTAGTTCAGCTGTATATTAGTAGCCAGGGACTATTTTTTTGAGTTAGCGCCTGTACAAGGCTAGGCATTTATGTTTATAGTTTTGTTTTTTTGGTGCTGTGCAACCTGTGGAAATAAATGTCACATTGTTTCACAAGAATTCATTACCTGCGTGAATACCACCTGAGTGTTAAACCCTACAGTGTGTGTGTGTGTGTGTGTGTGTGTGTTTGTATAAAATTAGTATTTCCGCACTTGTACACCCAGAGATCTATACAGTAGCATAGCTACTGGGGGGGCAGGGGCCCAGTCACATGCAGGGGCCCACTGGGAGACATGGCCAGTATCTGAGATGTCAGGGAGAGAGCAGCACACTGCCGACTCCCCTGTCTGACAGACTGCACAGTGGCAGGTTGCAGAGCCTGTCTGTGTGTGCAGTGTATGGTGCTGCTGTCTCACCGGAGAAGCTGTTTCCTGGCCGGCAGCAGCTGCAGTCTCTGGTTGTCTCAGGCACGCTGGGTCCTAGTGCCCTCTGTGTGCATTAAATTGGACACTTCCTGGTCATGCCTTAGTTACTGCCTGCAAACTCATGGTAAGTGGGGATGGAATTTATTAAACTGTGAATCTGGGGGAGGGGGTACAGGGCACTGGAGGTGAATGTGAGAGGATGGGGGTACTATAAGGCAGTGGGGACAGGGTACTGGGGGCGAATGTGAGGATGAGGGTACTGTGAGGCAGCAGGGACAGGGCACTGGGGGTGAATGTGAGAGGATGGGGGTACTGTGAGGCAGCGGGGACAGGGCACTGGGGGTGAATGTGAGAGGATGGGGGTATTGTGAGGCAGCGGGGTGATAGGAACTGAAGGAGTTAAATTGAGTTCTGTCTATGTTGCATTCTCTTGTTTAAAACCTTATCTGTTCTTCGAGGAGATGTCTCAGACATCTCCCTTGTGAACCAAGGTCAAATACCTCTGCTTTTTCGCCTAAATGACTTTCTTTGTTGAAAACAAGTTGTAAAATCATTTGTACTGCGCATGTCTGTAAAATGTTTAAATTCTTTACTATAAAAGACGGAAGCCTAACTGATAAGCCAGAGGCGTCTTGGCAGGCATCCCGAGTGGTATTATACAGCTGGTGTCTGTGTAGTTCTTCTCGACGGAGCTGATTTAATTAGAGACATATGATGCTTCACACCTAAGAACATCGGTCCTTCAGATGAAAGAGTAATCTGAGGGATCCCGACAGTTTCCTGGCGCCCGAACAGGGACCTGATATAGGCACCTCTCCAAGACTACCCGATCTACAGACCACTCCAGTTACTGATGAAATTGTGAACAGCAGACCTAAACACCTGGCCAGGTAAGAGATCAATTTTTCTCTTCTCTGCTCTTCATAATCTATCATTATAACTAAGGTCCATATAAAGGGGAATCTAGTAGAGGAGGGGGCCGTAAAATCAGGTCCATATAAGAACTCTGAGGAAATCGGGTGTGACACGCATATGTAATTTCTGCTCGAATGAGAGGTTACTGTAGGTTCTGTGTGTGCACAGCTATTTTTAGAAAAAGAGCTGATGCAAATCAAAATGGGAGAGGTCTGACATTACGGAATATAAGGCTGGGTGAACAGTTCATACTGCGCAGCCCGGACGGACAAGTTTTTCACAATAGACGGTTCCGCACTAGGAATAGAGGAGGTTGTTGAATGGCTACTTTGATTTGAAAGGTTGTGGAAAGTAGAAAAATAAGCTGCACAGTAGGTATTCGTTCAAAGAGTGGTGATATTGCCTAACTGGGTCATGTGACAGCGTCCTTTCGGGGAGGTCACCGCCTAAGCTTAAATCAACACCCTTTACGAATAAACCTTGTGACAGATAAGAGTGTGACCGAATGAGCACAGGACCGTGAAATGAGCCTGTGACAGGATATGACTGAAGAACCCCAGTAGATGGACACTTTATTTACAATCCTGTGTGTTGTGGGAGTATTTCTGTTCGGATGCTACATAGCATATAAGTACACGAAACACGTAGTACACCAAGGAACAGACACTCCATTTAGCCTGTTAGCACCTTAGGAAGAAGGTAACGAGGTATAGTAGAGCCTAGTCTTGAGCTTACCCAATACACCACCTAAGGCAGGGGACTAACAGGAAGACAACAAGAGAGACAGGATAAGAATAAAAGATAAGATGGGGAACAGTCAGGGAAAGACACCTGAAGAAGGAAATCGGTTATGTGATATAATTGAGGATAGATATGGAAGTAGTGCAGCAAAGAACCTGGAAAAAGTATTAATCAAATCCAAAGTGCAAGATAGGCAGGCTGTGTGAATCCTTGTATATATGTCTATGAGAACCTCTGAATAAGATGAGAGATGAGTAATTGAGTAAAAAAAAAAAAAAAAATCAGTGAATGAGCACGTATGAATGAATCATCACACATCATTTTTGTGTCAAGAGATTTGTGACCTTTCTAGTTGTGGTGGAATCCCGGACAGATGCGTTATAGATATTTCAAATCTACATCTGAGACTGAATGAATTGAGTAATGATATAGTTCGTGTTATATGTGGCATTACATTGTAAAGTTTCCTGAATGCATTTGGCCAGAAAAAGGGCAAGGCATGGTTAATCTCATTATACAGTTATCTGCCCTTACAGTGAAATCCCGTGATTTTGAGTTTCTTTGTAGAAATTGATTTTGATAAGTCTAAAGAACTACAGAATTCTGTGAAGGACGACGCTGCATTCTGACGGGAGGGGTGAAGGATGGAGCTGCGCAGTTTCTTCTCCCTTCGCTCTTATCTCTGCTGAGTGTGAGTTGTGCTCAAAATTCTCTGTAATTCTATCCGTAAGGTACGCGCTGAAAGATTTGTGCATTTTAAAGCAACAGTACTTAATTGAAGATTGGAAGTTTAAAGTAAGATATGGTGCCTAATTTAGAAGGGAATTGTAAGTGATTGCTTGGTCATTAATGTGTTTGAACCTGCTTCTAGTTGTGTGATTGATTTGTATAGCAAATTGTGTCAAATTACAAAAGACAGAGAAGGAAGGAAGCAGTAAAACAAGTGGGACAAATATTGAAAAAGGCAAAAATACCAGAGTGTGAATGTTTGGATGTACAAAAAGGCACAGACAAGGGAAGAAAATAGCAAGTGAATAAATGATGCTTGAGAATGTGCAGCAGTGTGGAAGGTGTATTATGAATGTTTGATTGACAAAGTGTAACCAGAGACCCAGACAAAACAGATGGACTTGTAAACACTGTGGTCAGACTCAGACAAACCCAGACTGAATAGCTACTTGTGTGACCTGTGCTACTGACCTAAGAGAATTGCACTAAATCCTATCCAGACAAGATCATAAGAAGCTGACATAATAGTGTGGATAGTGGGTAGTGGGACATTGGCCCTTGAGGAGTAAGCTGACAGTAGACATCAGACGGCCAACCCCATCAGGACCTAGAAGTGTGACTAGAATAAGAAAGATACAGGTGTATTATCCCTGGAGCCCCTCTGACCAGCTAGCTTTGCTGAAGCAGCTGCCTGCCCCTGAAGACCAACCATTCCCGTTTTACAGACACATAAAGGAAGTACAGCAGACATATAAGTGTACCTGGGCAGACCTAGAGAGGTTGATGAGTTTAAAGGCAGGTGACGCACTAGATCATATAATTAAGACACACACAGATGTGACAAAGAATCAGGCTTGGGGCATGGATGATAAATCTGCACGATCTGGGGAGACGTACTGTGAGTCACTAAGACAATGGGCTGCAGTGGAACAATCAGAGCAGTCTGTACTCCTGACTAATGTGACACAGCAAAGAGGAGAGAGAGTAGAGATATACCTTGGACGGTTACAGCTGAAATGGGCAGACATAGGGTACATTTGCATAAACCCACTTGATGTTAGAATACTGGTGAATGCATTCATTGACGGTATGAACAAAGACTTACGAGACGCAGTACAGACAGCCAGACCTGAATGGAGACATGTAGATCCGAAAGACCTCCTTAAGGTAGCTAAAGAAATTGAGCAAACAAGGACAATAAAACGACCTGTCATGTATGCTGGAGCACAAGGAAAAAAGTGGAGACGTAATAGGGAAGGCATGTGAGATGACACTGACGTTTCTTTTGACAATCTATTCCCCACATGACATCCATGCCATACTCCTACAAGTTCAACCAAAACATCTGTCTATGGCCAGACAGCTCCGACTTGAGTGTGCTCTACTAATTCCTGAGTATGTCACTCCTCAAAAGATGTAACGTTCTGAATCCAGCCACCCTCCTGCCTATGGATTCAGAAAAGGGGGAATTGGTGACCGTATTGGCAAGTGAGGAAGGATACTTTGACATGACGCATGAACATGTCTGCATAGAACTGATGAGTCAGGAGACAGTTGGGTTTGCACACATTCATGAAAAACCTGTTCCTAATGCAGACTTTGAGTTTCTTTTTTGTAGATGGCCCCAGATACCACCAGGATGGACGATTCTACACTGGATATGCAGTAGTATCCTCACATGAGGTAATCCGAGCGGAACCACTCTCTCCTCACATGTCGGCGCAGGAGGCAGAGTTGAAGGCACTCACTGAGGCGTGTAGAGCCGCTGCAGGTAAAGTCGCTAATATTTTCACAGATTCGAAGCCCATTAAAAATGCAGAGCTGGTGAAACAATTGATGGAGGCATTGATGTTACCAGTCCAGGTTTGCATTGTCAAGGTAAAAGCACACACAAAGGTGACTCCGTGGAGGTAGAGGGCAATAGAAGGGCGAACGAGGCTGCTAAAATAGCACAAGGCGGCCTAGAGAGAGCAGTGGACGGTGGCGGGGAGTCAGCGTATTCCAGCCACATTGGGTCTAGATGTCCTGAAATCCCTCCAGCAAAAGGCTGCCCAAACAGAGAAGGTACACCGGGGGAGACTGGGAGCTGAGCTGAACTCAAATGGAGTATGGGAGAATAAGGATAAAATGTGCCCACCAAAGTCCCTGTTCCCAATCATGGCGCAAGCAGCACATGGCCCCAATCACACCTCAAAAAGTCACATGTGTGCCATGGTAGATACCTTCTGGATCGCTCCTGGCTTCAGTTGCGCAGCCGCGAAACTTGTACAATCATGCCTCATCTGTGCACAGCACAACCCAGGTAAAACAGTAAAAGTCCCTAAGAAAGCGACACCTAGGCCTCTCTACCCGTTTCAGAGACGGCAGATTGACGACATACAGCTACCAAGGTAGGAGTGTATGCAAATATCCTAGTATGTGTAGATCTCTTCTCTGGATGGCCAGAGGCCTACCCGGTGAAAACGGCTACAGCTCGAGCCACTGCAAAGAAACTGGTGATGGAACTAGTACCACGATTCGGTGTCCCTGAAACAATTGAATCAGACAGAGATCCAGATAGTGTGGAAGGAACTCACTGTCTACAACCTGGTGATTACGTATATGTCAAGAAACACTCCAGAAAGACCCTTGAACCCCGATATCAAGGACCTTACCAAGTACTCCTAACAACGCCTACTTCTGTTAAGTTGGAAGGACGACCAACCTGGATCCACGCATCGCATTGCAAACTAGCCACAGGAATTAACAAAGCATAAGAGTGCATAATGTTTTGGTTTGGTTTTGTTGCATTATCTGTAATAATGGTAGCTGCGTGGGATAGTCTAAATTCTCCAATGTCCTTGAACAATAAGTTTATACAACATCATGAAAAATTACTGAATGATTGGTCAAATCATTTGCTGGATCTGCAGACATTCACCAGTATCAGCCACTAGTATTCCGTTCCTTGTTATTCCTATGCCACCCGAGGAATTATTTGCCTGGACCAGTTGTTCTGATACACTTGCTAATAATGCCACAAATAATGTGAACTTATGGAACACAACTGTTGGAATACCTATTGTGGGATGGGTAGGATACCCTTGGTGGCAGGGTAATCTTTCAGGAAGTAATACATACCTTCAATATCTGGCATATAAAGGGGGGGCTTGGGTACCCAGGAATAGAACTCGATTAACCTACCTGGGGCAAATTCCAATGTATGGCCTACAAGTTAGTTTTAATGTAACTTCCCACTCTACTGATGCCTTCAAACCAATACTGCTAGAAAGAAGGTTGCATAACACGTCCTGGGAGTATTCCAATTTATTTCCCAAGGGCAATAATGAAACTTGTTTTAATATTTCAGGTAATATACCTTGCAACGAGTCATCTGGATATGAGAAAGGAACTCCCACCTGTAGAAATCCCGATGTAGGGTATTGTAGCCCTTTAGGACAACTTCCAAATTGGTGTATGCTTCAGAATGTATCTGCGTTCATAGATTTAGTTCATAGACTGGTATTACAACATTCAGCCCTATGGGACCTACCTAGTGACATGTTCTGGGTATGTGGAGACAATGCATATAAATGGTTGCCAGTAGGGGTAAAAGGTGCTTGTACTCTGGGTCGTTTGACTCCAGCTACCTTTGTTATTCCGAAGGACCAGTTAAATACTCAGAGCATAGCTAAACACACGTTGTACAAAAGAGCTGCTGACAATACACCGCGCCTCTCTGGGAGACCACATATAGTGCAGATGAGTGTGGCTAATAAAATTGTCAGCTCTATTTTTATTTATCCTATGATTACTCAAATGTGGGATAAATTAGTCAGGGCTACAGATTACTTAGATGACCAAATATGGGATATATTGGATATATTGAACACCACCGTTGCTGTCCAAAATCAGCTCATCATAGCCACTAATCAGCATACCATAGTATTAGATTATTTAACTGCAGCACAAGGAGGTATGTGTCAAGTCATCGGACCAGCTTGCTGTCATTATATAGATCCCAACAGTAGTTTAAAGTTAAGATCAAAAATAGAGGATGTTCAAAGACTTAGAGATCAGTACGATAAAGACAATGATCGTACTAAGGATAGTTGGTGGTCAGATACATTCTCCTTTCTTAATCCAGCTAATTGGTTTAAGGGTATTGGAGGCTGGATAACTGGGATTATACTAAGTCTATTACGTATTGTTGTTTGTATCTTCGTAATATATGTGCTATTGAAACTTGTTTTTTGGTGTATCTCTGTATGCAAGAAAAGATGTAGAAATAGATAAGGAAGTTTGACTGTAAACAACAAGAATTTAACTATTATTCCTTTGAGTCCTAGATTGCCATCTCATTTCTGGCATGAAGGAGCGTACTCTTGCAATGATGGACGTGGCTTCAGTATCTGGGGGATGGAGAAGGTAGAAGACCTGTCTCCCTTGGGCAACCCGTCGGCCTGGGATAGTACCTGGTGAACGAGCCACTATCCGCTGTTGTTGCAGGATCCAGTGTTCCAGATTGTGGAAAATGAAGATGTCAAAGGGGGGAATGATAGGAACTGAAGGAGTTAAATTGAGTTCTGTCTATGTTGCATTCTCTTGTTTAAAACCTTATCTGTTCTTCGAGGAGATGTCTCAGACATCTCCCTTGTGAACCAAGGTCAAATACCTCTGCTTTTTCGCCTAAATGACTTTCTTTGTCGAAAACAAGTTGTAAAATCATTTGTACTGCGCATGTCTGTAAAATGTTTAAATTCTTTACTATAAAAGACGGAAGCCTAACTGATAAGCCAGAGGCGTCTTGGCAGGCATCCCGAGTGGTATTATACAGCTGGTGTCTGTGTAGTTCTTCTCGACGGAGCTGATTTAATTAGAGACATATGATGCTTCACACCTAAGAACATCGGTCCTTCAGATGAAAGAGTAATCTGAGGGATCCCGACAGTTTCCTGGCGCCCGAACAGGGACCTGATATAGGCACCTCTCCAAGACTACCCGATCTACAGACCACTCCAGTTACTGATGAAATTGTGAACAGCAGACCTAAACACCTGGCCAGGTAAGAGATCAATTTTTCTCTTCTCTGCTCTTCATAATCTATCATTATAACTAAGGTCCGTATAAAGGGGAATCTAGTAGAGGAGGGGGCCGTAAAATCAGGTCCATATAAGAACTCTGAGGAAATCGGGTGTGACACGCATATGTAATTTCTGCTCGAATGAGAGGTTACTGTAGGTTCTGTCTGTGCACAGCTATTTTTAGAAAAAGAGCTGATGCAAATCAAAATGGGAGAGGTCTGACATTACGGAATATAAGGCTGGGTGAACAGTTCATACTGCGCAGCCCGGACGGACAAGTTTTTCACAATAGACGGTTCCGCACTAGAAATAGAGGAGGTTGTTGAATGGCTACTTTGATTTGAAAGGTTGTGGAAAGTAGAAAAATAAGCTGCACAGTAGGTATTCGTTCAAAGAGTGGTGATATTGCCTAACTAGGTCATGTGACAGCGTCCTTTCGGGGAGGTCACCGCCTAAGCTTAAATCAACACCCTTTACGAATAAACCTTGTGACAGATAAGAGTGTGACCGAATGAGCACAGGACCGTGAAATGAGCCTGTGACAGGATATGACTGAAGAACCCCAGTAGATGGACACTTTATTTACAATCCTGTGTGTTGTGGGAGTATTTCTGTTCGGATGCTACATAGCATATAAGTACACGAAACACGTAGTACACCAAGGAACAGACACTCCATTTAGCCTGTTAGCACCTTAGGAAGAAGGTAACGAGGTATAGTAGAGCCTAGTCTTGAGCTTACCCAATACACCACCTAAGGCAGGGGACTAACAGGAAGACAACAAGAGAGACAGGATAAGAATAAAAGATAAAATGGGGAACAGTCAGGGAAAGACACCTGAAGAAGGAGACCGGTTATGTGATATAATTGAGGATAGATATGGAAGTAGTGCAGCAAAGAACCTGGAAAAAGTATTAATCAAATCCAAAGTGCAAGATAGGCAGGCTGTGTGAATCCTTGTATATATGTCTATGAGAACCTCTGAATAAGATGAGAGATGAGTAATTGAGTAAAAAAAAAAAAAATAATCAGTGAATGAGCACGTATGAATGAATCATCACACATCATTTTTGTGTCAAGAGATTTGTGACCTTTCTAGTTGTGGTGGAATCCCGGACAGATGCGTTATAGATATTTCAAATCTACATCTGAGACTGAATGAATTGAGTAATGATATAGTTCGTGTTATATGTGGCATTACATTGTAAAGTTTCCTGAATGCATTTGGCCAGAAAAAGGGCAAGGCATGGTTAATCTCATTATACAGTTATCTGCCCTTGCAGTGAAATCCAGTGATTTTGAGTTTCTTTGTAGAAATTGATTTTGATAAGTCTAAAGAACTACAGAATTCTGTGAAGGACGACGCTGCATTCTGACGGGAGGGGTGAAGGATGGCGCTGCGTAGTTTTTCTTCTCCCTTCGCTCTTATCTCTGCTGAGTGTGAGCTGTGCTCAAAATTCTCTGTAATTCTATCCGTAAGGTACAAGCTGAAAGATTTGTGCATTTTAAAGCAACAGTACTTAATTGAAGATTGGAAGTTAAAAGTAAGATATGGTGCCTAATTTAGAAGGGAATTGTAAGTGATTGCTTGGTCATTAATGTGTTTGAACCGGCTTCTAGTTGTGTGATTGATTTGTATAGCAAATTGTGTCAAATTACAAGAGACAGAGAAGGAAGGAAGCAGTAAAACAAGTGGGACAAATATTGAAAAAGGCAAAAATACCAGAGTGTGAATGTTTGGATGTACAAAAAGGCACAGACAAGGGAAGAAAATAGCAAGTGAATAAATGATGCTTGAGAATGTGCAGCAGTGTGGAAGGTGTATTATGAATGTTTGATTGACAAAGTGTAACCAGAGACCCAGACAAAACAGATGGACTTGTAAACACTGTGGTCAGACTCAGACAAACCCAGACTGAATAGCTACTTGTGTGACCTGTGCTACTGACCTAAGAGAATTGCACTAAATCCTATCCAGACAAGATCATAAGAAGCTGACATAATAGTGTGGATAGTGGGTAGTGGGGACATTGGCCCTTGAGGAGTAAGCTGACAGTAGACATCAGACGGCCAACCCCATCAGGACCTAGAAGTGTGACTAGAATAAGAAAGATACAGGTGTATTATCCCTGGAGCCCCTCTGACCAGCTAGCTTTGCTGAAGCAGCTGCCTGCCCCTGAAGACCAACCATTCCCGTTTTACAGACACAAAGGAAGTACAGCAGACATATAAGTGTACCTGGGCAGACCTAGAGAGGTTGGTGAGTTTAAAGGCAGGTGACGCACTAGATCATATAATTAAGACACACAGATGTGACAAAGAATCAGGCTTGGGGCATGGATGATAAATCTGCACGATCTGGGGAGACGTACTGTGAGTCACTAAGACAATGGGCTGCAGTGGAACAATCAGAGCAGTCTGTACTCCTGACTAATGTGACACAGCAAAGAGGAGAGAGAGTAGAGATATACCTTGGACGGTTACAGCTGAAATGGGCAGACATAGGGTACATTTGCATAAACCCACTTGATGTTAGAATACTGGTGAATGCATTCATTGACGGTATGAACAAAGACTTACGAGACGCAGTACAGACAGCCAGACCTGAATGGAGACATGTAGATCCGAAAGACCTCCTTAAGGTAGCTAAAGAAATTGAGCAAACAAGGATAATAAAACGACCTGTCATGTATGCTGGAGCACAAGGAAAAAAGTGGAGACGTAATAGGGAAGGCATGTGAGATGACACTGACGTTTCTTTTGACAATCTATTCCCCACATGACATCCATGCCATACTCCTACAAGTTCAACCAAAACATCTGTCTATGGCCAGACAGCTCCGACTTGAGTGTGCTCTACTAATTCCTGAGTATGTCACTCCTCAAAAGATGTAACGTTCTGAATCCAGCCACCCTCCTGCCTGTGGATTCAGAAAAGGGGGAATTGGTGACCGTATTGGCAAGTGAGGAAGGATACTTTGACATGACGCATGAACATGTCTGCATAGAACTGATGAGTCAGGAGACAGTTGGGTTTGCACACATTCATGAAAAACCTGTTCCTAATGCAGACTTTGAGTTTCTTTTTTGTAGATGGCCCCAGATACCACCAGGATGGACGATTCTACACTGGATATGCAGTAGTATCCTCACATGAGGTAATCCGAGCGGAACCACTCTCTCCTCACATGTCGGCGCAGGAGGCAGAGTTGAAGGCACTCACTGAGGCGTGTAGAGCCGCTGCAGGTAAAGTCGCTAATATTTTCACAGATTCGAAGCCCATTAAAAATGCAGAGCTGGTGAAACAATTGATGGAGGCATTGATGTTACCAGTCCAGGTTGGCATTGTCAAGGTAAAAGCACACACAAAGGTGACTCCGTGGAGGTAGAGGGCAATAGAAGGGCGAACGAGGCTGCTAAAATAGCACAAGGCGGCCTAGAGAGAGCAGTGGACGGTGGCGGGGAGTCAGCGTATTCCAGCCACATTGGGTCTAGATGTCCTGAAATCCCTCCAGCAAAAGGCTGCCCAAACAGAGAAGGTACACCGAGGGAGACTGGGAGCTGAGCTGAACTCAAATGGAGTATGGGAGAATAAGGATAAAATGTGCCCACCAAAGTCCCTGTTCCCAATCATGGCGCAAGCAGCACATGGCCCCAATCACACCTCAAAAAGTCACATGTGTGCCATGGTAGATGCCTTCTGGATCGCTCCTGGCTTCAGTTGCGCAGCCGCGAAACTTGTACAATCATGCCTCATCTGTGCACAGCACAACCCAGGTAAAACAGTAAAAGTCCCTAAGAAAGCGACACCTAGGCCTCTCTACCCGTTTCAGAGACGGCAGATTGACGACATACAGCTACCAAGGTAGGAGTGTATGCAAATATCCTAGTATGTGTAGATCTCTTCTCTGGATGGCCAGAGGCCTACCCGGTGAAAACGGCTACAGCTCGAGCCACTGCAAAGAAACTGGTGATGGAACTAGTACCACGATTCGGTGTCCCTGAAACAATTGAATCAGACAGAGGTACACACTTTACTGCTGAGGTAATGCAAAATGTCATGCAAATGATAGGTGTAGAACAGGCATTTCATACACCCTACCACCCACAGAGTTCAGGGAAGGTAGAGAGAATGAACGGGACACTAAAATTGAAAATACAGAAAACCATGGAGCAGACCCATAGACCATGGCCAGAGTGTCTCCCATTAGCATTATTCTCAGTAAGGTACACACCAACGGGGAAAACTAAACTGTCACCCTTCGAGATACTGTTTGGAAGACCACCGAACACAGGGTTGTACTACCCACAGGTCTTAACACTCAATGTGGATAATTTGACAAGTTATGTAATCCAGTTGCAAAAGCATTTAACTCAAATGCATTCTCTAGTTTTCTCTTCCACTCCAGATCCAGATAGTGTGGAAGGAACTCATTGTCTACAACCTGGTGATTACGTATATGTCAAGAAACACTCCAGAAAGACCCTTGAACCCCGATATCAAGGACCTTACCAAGTACTCCTAACAACGCCTACTTCTGTTAAGTTGGAAGGACGACCAACCTGGATCCACGCATCGCATTGCAAACTAGCCACAGGAATTAACAAAGCATAAGAGTGCATAATGTTTTGGTTTGGTTTTGTTGCATTATCTGTAATAATGGTAGCTGCGTGGGATAGTTTAAATTCTCCAATGTCCTTGAATAATAAGTTTATACAACATCATGAAAAATTACTGAATGATTGGTCAAATCATTTGCTGGATCTGCACACATTCACCAGTATCAGCCACTAGTATTCCGTTCCTTGTTATTCCTATGCCACCCGAGGAATTATTTGCCTGGACCAGTTGTTCTGATACACTTGCTAATAATGCCACAAATAATGTGAAGTTATGGAACACAACTGTTGGTATACCTATTGTGGGATGGGTAGGATACCCTTGGTGGCAGGGTAATCTTTCAGGAAGTAATACATACCTTCAATATCTGGCATATAAAGGGGGGGCTTGGGTACCCAGGAATAGAACTCGATTAACCTACCTGGGGCAAATTCCAATGTATGGCCTACAAGTTAGTTTTAATGTAACTTCCCACTCTACTGATGCCTTCAAACCAATACTGCTAGAAAGAAGGTTGCATAATACGTCCTGGGAGTATTCCAATTTATTTCCCCAGGGCAATAATGAAACTTGTTTTAATATTTCAGGTAATATACCTTGCAACGAGTCATCTGGATATGAGAAAGGAACTCCCACCTGTGGAAATCCCGATGTAGGGTATTGTAGCCCTTTAGGACAACTTCCAAATTGGTGTATGCTTCAGAATGTATCTGCGTTCATAGATTTAGTTCATAGACTGGTATTACAACATTCAGCCCTATGGGACCTACCTAGTGACATGTACTGGATATGTGGAGACAATGCATATAAATGGTTGCCAGTAGGGGTAAAAGGTGCTTGTACTCTGGGTCGTTTGACTCCAGCTACCTTTGTTATTCCGAATGACCAGTTGAATACTCAGAGCATACCTAAACACACGTTGTACAAAAGAGCTGCTGACAATACACCTCGTCCCTCTGGGAGACCACATATAGTGCAGATGAGTGTGGCCAATAAAATTGTCAGCTCTATTTTTATTTATCCTATGATTACTCAAATGTGGGATAAATTAGTCAGGGCTACAGATTACTTAGATGACCAAATATGGGATATATTGGATATATTGAACACCACCGTTGCTGTCCAAAATCAGCTCATCATAGCCACTAATCAGCATACCATAGTATTAGATTATTTAACTGCAGCGCAAGGAGGTATGTGTCAAGTCATCGGACCAGCTTGCTGTCATTATATAGATCCCAACAGTAGTTTAAAGTTAAGATCAAAAATAGAGGATGTTCAAAGACTTAGAGATCAGTACGATAAAGACAATGATTGTACTAAGGATAGTTGGTGGTCAGATACATTCTCCTTTCTTAATCCAGCTAATTGGTTTAAGGGTATTGGAGGCTGGATAACTGGGATTATACTAAGTCTATTACGTATTGTTGTTTGTATCTTCGTAATATATGTGCTATTGAAACTTGTTTTTTGGTGTATCTCTGTATGCAAGAAAAGATGTAGAAATAGATAAGGAAGTTTGACTGTAAACAACAAGAATTTAACTATTATTCCTTTGAGTCCTAGATTGACATCTCATTTCTGGCATGAAGGAGCGTACTCTTGCAATGATGGACGTGGCTTCAGTATCTGGGGGATGGAGAAGGTAGAAGACCTGTCTCCCTTGGGCAACCCGTCGGCCTGGGATAGTACCTGGTGAACGAGCCACTATCCGCTGTTGTTGCAGGATCCAGTGTTCCAGATTGTGGAAAATGAAGATGTCAAAGGGGGGAATGATAGGAACTGAAGGAGTTAAATTGAGTTCTGTCTATGTTGCATTCTCTTGTTTAAAACCTTATCTGTTCTTCGAGGAGATGTCTCAGACATCTCCCTTGTGAACCAAGGTCAAATACCTCTGCTTTTTCGCCTAAATGACTTTCTTTGTCGAAAACAAGTTGTAAAATCATTTGTACTGCGCATGTCTGTAAAATGTTTAAATTCTTTACTATAAAAGACGGAAGCCTAACTGATAAGCCAGAGGCGTCTTGAGAGGCATCCCGAGTGGTATTATACAGCCGTGTCTGTGTTATCCTTCTCAACGGAGCTGATTTAATTAGAGACATATGGTGCTTCACACCTAAGAACATCGGTCCTTCAGATGAAAGAGTAATCTGAGGGATCCCGACAGGGGACAGGGCACTGGGGGTGAATGTGAGAGGATGGGGGTACTGTGAGGCAGCGGGGACAGGGCACTGGGGGTGAATGTGAGAGGATGGGGGTACTGTGAGGCAGCGGGGACAGGGCACTGGGGGTGAATGTGAGAGGATGGGGTATTGTGAGGCAGCGGGGACAGGGCACTGGGGGTGAATGTGAGAGGATGGGGGTACTGTGAGGCAGCGGGGACAGGGCACTGGGGGTGAATGTGAGAGGATGGGGGTACTGTGAGGCAGCGGGGACAGGGCACTGGGGGTGAATGTGAGAGGATGGGGTACTGTGAGGCCGCGGGGACAGGGCACTGGGGGTGAATGTGAGAGGATGGGGGTACTGTGAGGCAGCGGGGACAGGGCACTGGGGGTGAATGTGAGAGGATGGGGGTACTGTGAGGCAGCGAGGACAGGGCACTGGGGGTGAATGTGAGAGGATGGGGGGTACTGTGAGGCAGCGGGGACAGGGCACTGGGGGTGAATGTGAGAGGATGGGGGTACTGTGAGGCAGCAGGGGACAGGGCACTGGGGGTGAATGTGAGAGGATGGGGGTACTGTGAGACAGCGGCGAGGTAGGGAGATTTTTTTTACTTGTGAGCTCGATAATACTTTAATAATAACTAATACTTTAGTATTAGTATAACAAGGTATAAAAAGGGAACAGACAGACGGCCGTATAACTCATTCAAGGATTGCACCGCAATCCTTCGACTGGCCGGTACTGCTCCTGACATGAGCGTGATGGATTACTATGCAGCTGTCACACTCAGGTTTGGAGAGCTGATGGTCAGTACGAGGATTGCGATGTGATCCTCGCACAAGAAATACGTCCGTCTATCTGCCCCCTAACAAGTATAACCATACAGTAACCACGAGCTGCATTCTATTTAATAATTTAATAATAAGCAATTCATTATTATAAAGTTATTAAAGGCTTGGGAAAATTGTCTGCAGTCACTCTGAGACTACAGACCACAAAATCATGATGGGGTGGGCCTGCTGTCATGAGACCCCAAGACCACTGGTGCGGTCAGGCAGTCATGTGACCACGTTTGCGATTTGCATGTTTCGACTAGATTAGTTTGATTTCACTCAATAGAAGATAATTGGGAGAAGCCGAAAGGGTCATCACACCACCCCCTGCTCACATCAGCGATGCTGGGGCCAATTACTACTGTCATAGGGGGACTCAGTTAAATATTAAGTGGGCATTTAAGAAGCATTATTATTTATAAGGGCACCAATAGGGTAAATACCAGGTGGCAGACGGTCCTGAGGCGGCTTTCAGTCAGTGTCAGGGTGAGGTTACAGCCGCCACTCTCTATACACAGAGCGGTGACTGAAACCATGCCAACACAACCCTTATGACTAGAAGAGCAAGGCTGCCAGGAGGAATACAGTTAAATTCCTCCCGGTAAAGGGGCTCTCAGTGCGGGCGCTGCATGGTGTGAGAACGCTATTAACTATTAAACTGTGTATTGGAGGAGCAGTGGGGACATCATTATATGTATAGGTGAACTCTGGGTGACATCATACTGTGTAAATGGGAGCTGTGGGCCCATCATTCTGTGTATAGGGGAGCTGTGTGCCAACCATACTGTGTATAGGGGAGCTGTGGGATCATCATACGGTGTATAGGGAAGCTGTGGGCACAGCATACTGCATATAGACGAATTATACATGGGGAACTCGGGGGACATTATTAAATGTTAACCCCTTAACGTCCATTGACGGACACAGTCCATCATGGCCGGGTGTAAGTTCCCGCACCATGACGGACACATGCATTTAAACTACCACTGCGTCGGTCTCCACACCCAGAACGCTGTGATCGGTCAGTCAATCTAACTGACCGATCACAGCATGACTGCGCAGGAGATAATGAAATATCAGCACCTCCTGCTCGGTCAGTGCAGGAGCTCCGCTCTTCCGGTGGCTGAGCTTATACGCGCCGCCCCTGGCTGTTAACCCCCTAATTGCTGCGATCGAGCACAATCGCAGCATTCAAGGGGGAGGCAGATTGAAGGGAGCTCCCTCTGCCTTCTAATCGGCGTCCCCGCGATGTCATCACGGGGCCCGATCTGTGCCATGATGACCCGGGATTGTCATGACAACCCCTGGGTCATCCAGCTACGGAAAGCCTCTGAGACCATGCTCACAGCATGGTGTCAGAAGCTTTCACCATAGGTATAATACACTGCAATGCTAGTGCATTATACCTGCAATCAACGTGAAAAAAGTGAAAGTCCCATGAAGGGACTAGGTAAAAAAAAAAATATTAAAAAATAATAAAAATAATTTTAAAAAATCCACTAATAAACACACATTTTTATGTAAAAAATTAAATAAACAAAAAAAGTACACGCTTGGTATAGCCGCGTCCGTAAAAATCCAATCTATAAAAGTGTCACACTACTTAACCCCTTCAGTGAACGCCGTAAAAAAAACACAAAAGTATCAAATTATACTTTTTCCAAACGTTATCATCATACCGCTTGGAAAAAGTGGAATAAAACGCGATAAAAAAATCTAATGGAGATAAAAATAGTATCATTGAAAGCGCCATCTTGCCCCACAAAAACAAGCCGCCATACAGCTCCATCAGCGGAAAAATAAAGTTATAACTCTCAGAATAAAGCAATGCTAAAATAATTTTTTCTATAAAAGTTTTCATTGTGTAAAAACGCCAAAACATAAAAAAACTATATAAATGAGGTATCGCTGTAATCGTAGTGACCCGAAGAATAAAGCTGCCTTTCCAATTTTTACCACACGCGGAACGGAGAAAAAAAAATAAATCCTGAATTGCTGGTTTTTGTTCATTCTGCCTCCATAAAAATCGGAATAAAAAGTGATCAAAAAAAGTCATGTGCCTAAAAATGGTACCAATAAAAACGTCAACTCGTCCCACAAAACACAAGACCTCATATGACTCTGTGGGCCAAAATATGGAAAAATTATAGCTCTCAAAATACTGTGATGCAAAAACTTCTTACAAAAAAAGCGTCTTTTAGTGTGTGACAGCTGCCAAACATAAAAACCCGCTATAAACAGTAAATCAAACCCCCCTTTATCACCCCCTTAGTTAGGGAAAAATAATAAAATAAGAAAATGTATTTTTTTATTTTCCCGTTAAGGTTGGGTCTAACATTAGGGTTAGGGGTGTGTTGGGGTTAGGGTTTGGAGTTAAAATTGGGGGGGGTTTCCACTGTTTCGGCACATCAGGGGCTCTCCAAACGCAACATTGCGTCTGATCGCAATTCCAGCCAATTTTGCATTGAAAAGTCAAACGGCGCTCCTTCCCTTCCGAGCTCTGCCATGTGCCCAAACAGTGGTTTACCCCCACATATGGGGTATCCGCATACTAGCTAAACATGAAAAAAGGATATAAATCTGGTATCTCTGTAATCGCACCGACCCAAAGGAGTCGCCTAATCACTAATACTGCACGAGGAAAGGCGTAAAAAATAAAACCAATTCTTCACCTTTTGTGGATTTGTTCATTCTGCCTCCCAAAGACCGCATTAAGGCGATCACAGTGGTTTACTCCCACATATGGGGTATCCGCGTACTCAGGAAAAATTGCACAACTTTTGGGGTCCTATTTCTCCTGTTACCCTTGTGAAAATAAAGATTTGGGGGCAAAAAGATCATTGTGGGAAAAATATGATTTTTTATTTTCACGGCTCTACACTATAAGCTTATGTGAAGCACTTGGGGGTTCAAAGTGCTCACCACATATCTAGATAAGTTCCTTGAGGGGTCTAGTTTCCAAAATGGTGTCACTTGTGGGGGGTTTCCACTGTTTAGGCACATCAGTGGCTCTCCAAACGTGACATGGTGTCCAATCTCAATTCCATCCAATTTTGCATTGAAAAGTCAAACGGCGCTCCTTCCCTTCCGAGCTCTGTCATGCGCGTAAAGAGTAGTCTTCCTCCACACATGGGCTATCGGTGTACTCGGGAGAAATTGCACAAAAAATATTGTGTTTCATTTTCTCCTGATACCCTTGACAAAATAAAAAAAATTGTGTTCGAAGTAAAATTTTTGTGAAAAAAAAAAAAGTTAAATGTTCATTTTTTTTCCTTCCACATTGCTTCAATTCTTGTGAAGCACCTGAAGGGTTAACTTTTTGAATGAGGTTTTGAGCACATTTAGGGGTGCAGTTTTTAGAATTGTGTCACTTTTGGGTATTTTTTGTCATATTGACTCCTCAAAGTGACTTCAAATGTGAGGTGGTCCTTAAAAAAAATTGTTTTTGTAAATTTTGTTGAAGAAATGAGAAATCGCTGGTCAAACTTTAAGGCCGGCGTCACGTTAGAGGGAAATGCGAATGAGTGAGAGGTGCTAAAACCACGCATTGCACTCGGATCAATGTTTCTCTATGGGACAGCTCCCATCAGCCATATATTTCTCGGCCATATATTACGGGCTGAGAAAATCGCAGCATGCTGCCATTGTCAGTGTATTCCTCCAAAAATATGCCAATGCAAGTCTATGGGGGCGAGAAAAATACAGATTACACATGGACCACATGTGTGACTTGCGAGAAATACGCAAGACTTTTCCAGGTGACAGGAAATGGGCCAAGCCATTATCAAGAAGCTTAGACATGCTAATTAGCTCAAAAAGCGTTCCAGACATTCTGGAAGAACGCTTCCACGAAGTAAAGCATCATGTCTACCTACATAAATGTAGGTAGCCCAAAATGCCTAAATAATCGCGGCTGTCAATTCTTCCATGTAGGGATATCATTGGCCCGGTGGATCTCCACGAAATAGCACCTCAGATCATCACAGAACCTCCGCCATGTTTTACGGTTGGGAGAAGGCAGTCTGGATGGAATGCTTCTTTCGGCTGTCTCCATCGTACACTTGGCCGGAGGTTGGAAATAGGGTAAACGATGATTCGTCTGAGAATATCACATTTCCACTGCTCGAGGGACCTATTCTGGAGGTTTCTACACCACTCTAAACGCTTGGAAACATTTGTCATTGAGAGCAGCGGTTTTCAAATTGCAGCTCTTCCGTGGAATTCAGATTTGTGCAGCTCCCGATGAACAGTTTTCGTGGAAACTAGGTTCTGTAGGTGTTAATTGAGCTCACCTGTGATTTTTGGAGCCGTGGTCTTGCGATCCTCTCTCACAATTCACTTTAGAGTCTGACAGTCTCTCTCGGTCAACTTCGACTTTCAGCCGGACCTGTGCTTTGCTGCGGACGTTTTTCCTTCTCTTTCAAACGCAGTCATTACTTTGGAGACAGTACCTCTTGACACGCCAAGCATTCGGGCACTTTCTGTTACACTAGTGCCTGCCATACGAGCACCAACAATTTGGCCTCTTTGAAAATCCGAGAAGTCTGCCATTGGTATCAGGTTTTCATCAATGTTCTTACAATTCTGCAAAACAAACAGTTAATTTACATACACATATCACATAACACAAATAATCAACTACAAAACATTACCATATGTCATGGTTTGCATGTTTATAACATTTTTTTTAATCAATCCAAGATCAAAAATTTCATACAATGTGCCATATGCAATATAAAACCCGTCCGTTACACCAAAATAGAAACAAGGTGAACAGAAAAAGCACAATTTTACATAAATATTATTAAAATAATTTTATTTTATCAAAAAATATTAAAAACATACAATAACCAATAAGGCAACCTCAATTGTGGGACAAAATGGCTAGTCACCCCTTTAAACACATTACATATGAGCAACAGGTGCAAGAAAATTACAATTGATTGCAACAAATAAAAGGCACAAAATGAAGCACAATGCAGTTTTCAATGCGCTAGAAAAATTCCAATCATAGAAGCCCGGCATCTGCCATAGCCTATACCTGCGCTTGAACTAACTGAGCTAGATTAAAATCAGGCTATAAGCCAAAGTTTATATGTGCCAATAATACAAAGTTGTACAAAAAACACAATGCGCCAATAATATGAGTAAAAACTCGCTCAAATAGAATCTCACCTGGCTAACTGACGTGTGGAGTGGCTGTGTGGAGTGGCAGCCACTCCACACATGTCAGTGCACAGGTAATACAGTGATCACTGGTGACATTATACACAGGTGCTCTGTATATAGTGCCAGTGTACAGGTAATACAGTGATCACTGGTGATATTGCACACAGGACCGCTGTATATAGTATACAGTGTATAGTGTCAGTGTACAGATAATGCACTGACTCACCAGTGACGTCTCTAGGTGAAGTCCTTTAGCTTCGCTTTTCATCTTTCATCCAGCACAGAACACCATCACGTCTTCCAGCCAGGGCTCGTCTCTGCAGGAAATAACACAGTTATCTAGAGCTCCGCTTGCAGAACACATTACTTAATTTTTTTCCCAACTTCTACACTACACCAAGATGAAGAAAAAAAAGGTGACAGTGTCGCTCTGCACATTAACAGGAACGGCCCCCATTTAAAACAGCATCCTCAAAAAAATAAAATAAATACATCATTGCAGTAATAATATCCCTTAATTAGTCCCTATGGTACTAATATCCCCCATCCTGGCCCCGTGTATCTCATTTCTGGCTCCAGCCATATGTTCTCCCGTCCTGCCCTCATGAGTATCCATTATGTCACATATGATCTCCCGATCCTGCCCCATCTGTCCCATGATTCTGCCGCCCCATCTGTCTCCAATCTGCCGATGATCCTGCACCATGTGTCGCTCATCCTGCCCCCTCCTGTGTCGCACATTCTGCCCCTGTGTCTCCAATCTTGCCCCCTGTGTCCATTCTGCCCCGTCTCCATTCTAACCCCGTGCCTCCATTGTGCCCCCTCTATCCATTCTGCCCACCCTGTGTCTATTCTGCGCTCCTGTGTCCATTTTGCCCTGTGTCCATTCTGCCCTCCTGTATTCATTCTACCCCCCTGTGTCCATTCTGCTCTCCTGTGTCCATTTTGCCCCATGTCCATTCTGCCCTCCTGTGTCCATTCTGCCCCGTGTCCATTCTGCCCCACTGTGTCCGTTCTGCCCCACTGCGTCCGTTCTGCCCCACTGCGTCTATTCTACCCTGTGCCTTCATTCTGCCCCCCCGTGTCCATTCTATCCCCCCGTGTCCATTCTGTCCTCCTGTGTCCATTCTGCCCTACTGTGTCCATTCTACTCCACGGTGTCTCTTCTGCCCCCCATGCCTCCATTCTGCCCTCCTGTTTCCATTCTGCCCTCCTGTGTCCATTCTACCCCACAGTGTCTATTTTGCCTCGTGCCTCCATTGTGCCCTCCTGTGTCCATTCTGCCCCTGCTGTGTCCATTCTGCCCCGTGTCCATTCTGCCCTCCTATGTCCGTTCTGCCCTACTGTGTCCATTCTGCCCCCGTGCCTCCATTCTGCCCTCCTATGTCTATTCTGCCCTCCTGTGTCCATTCTGCCCTGAGCCTCCATTTTGCCCCCTGTGTCCATTCTACCTCCCTGTGTCCATTCTGCTCTCCTGTGCCATTTTGTCCCGTGTCCATTCTGCCCTCCTGTGTCTATTCTACCCCGTGTCCATTCTGCCCTCCCTGTGTCCATTCTGCCCTCCTGTGTCCATTCTGCCCCCCTCTGTGTCCATTCTATCCCCGGTGTCCATTCTGCCCTCCTGTGTCCATTCTGCCCCGTGCCATTTTTCCCCCTGTGTCCATTCTGCCCCCGTGTCCACTCTACCCTCCTGTGTCCATTCTGCTCTCTTGTGTCCATTTTGCCCAGTGTCCATTCTGCCCCCTGGGTCCATTCACCCCCCCTGTGTCCATTCTGCGCTCCTTTGTCCATTCTGCGCTCCTGTGTCCATTCACCCCCCGTGTCCATTCTGCCCCCCTGTGTCCTTTCTGCCCCCCTGTGTCCTTTCTGCCCCCGTGTCCATTCTGCCCTCCTGTGTCCATTCTGCCCCCCTGTGTCTATTCTGCCCCCCTGTGCCTGTGTCCATTCTACCCTACTGCCCCGTGCCTCCATTTTGCCCCTGTGTCATCAATTCTGCTCCCGGCTTGCCGCTTTCAATTAAAAAAAAAAACACTTTCTCCTTACCTGGCCGCGGTCCTGCAGCGAAGATCCATCAACTCCGTTGTGGCGCGCACTGCCGGCGACTGCAATGATGTCAGACGTCGGCACGTGCACACTGACGTCAGCTGCCAGCCTTCGATTGGATGGCAACTTTAACTATTGGCAATAGAGTAACTGAGCCTGCATCTCGGACGCAGGTTCAGTTATTTGATGGGCACTGGGGCCCGATCGGCGAAAGAGACTGTCCCCTCTGCCCACCGGGCCCCATACGCCAGTCAAGGCAGTAATGCCCTGATGGCGGCCCGGCCACCAGCACCTGCACCAGTACCTGTACCAGCAGCTGCACCAGCACCCGGCAGCCTTAAGGACCAGGGCAACAGCAGCAGCCTTACTGTGCGTCTTGAGGCCTCCCCCCAGCCTGTTGTCATATCCCGGCATGACCGACGAAGGCAAGAGATCCCTGCCTCTGATACCAGGAGGCATGTTGACAAGAGGGTGCTCAATTACCTGTCCAGGGCTGCCCAGGATGAGGGTGGGGAGGCATATTCCCGCAGCCTGGCCCAGTACCTCCGTTCCCTAACTCGTGAGGTGAGGCTACGTGTGCGAGGATCCATCCAGATCCTCATTGATGCATGCACACCCCTCAATACCACATATGAGGTACTTGAGTACTTGGAGTTGTGGCAGCTGTCACCCCGTAACCTGCTCCGAGTTTCCCCCAACCCAGAAGTGCATGCTCAATATGGATCTGAGGCACTTCCTACATGGGTGCGTACACCTCACCCCATTCCCCCCCAACCCAACCTTGGCCACCACAGGCCCAAATGGCAGCCTATCACCCACCTGCCCTATATGGCCACTTGTTCAGACCCAGTGTTGGAGACTGGTCCCAACCTGGCTTTGGACGACATGGCCATATTGGGGGATATGACTCACGTGGCTACCATAATCCCCAGGAGTATCATCTCCACTATCCCTCTGGCCACCTCTCAACTCAGCAACATGATCCTGGCCACATCACACATCATGGCCAAGATTATGCACCCACACAAGGTGAAGGCCAAGTTGGCCACCAAACCCAGCACCAAACTGAGGCTGGACTCCCGCCATCACCACCCCAACCTACCACAATTTGTAAATATAATTGTTTTGTGATTTTTCTTTTGCAAATTTCTGTTTATGTACAAATATTTGGCTTAGCAAATATGGAAAAAAGGTATGCCCAAATTTGTATGGGCACAAAAGCCATATGACTGTAATATGGTTTTCGGTATCAAAATTTTTTTTTTTTGGCTGTATAAAAAGTTAAAAAATGCCAAGTTTTGTCCCTTATTGAATTAATAACTTGAAGATTAAAAATAGAAAATATATAAGATAATGTAACTGAAAACACACACCAACTTAAAGGAAAAAATGATATTTATATCCACAAACATTTTATCCTTACAACATAGATACAGCATGCTCTTGCCAGGGAGTAGCACCCTGAGGTGTAACAAAATAATTTGTGAAAACATCACGTACTTTCAGTGCAGAGAGCGGACGATGGGGAGAGATCACATGTGGTCTAGGCCTACCCACACATTACCCAACACACCTTCAGCACTATCAGATGAGGAGCAATCATAACTTTGGGTGAAGTTATGTAGGACCACACATGCTTTTATGACCTCATTAACGTTTGCTTCACTCAGCTGAATGGCTGACTGAAGGACCCGCCATTTGGCACAAAGAATGCCAAAGGCGCACTCCACCAGTCGTCGTGCGTGTGATAGGCGCAAGATAAAGATTCTGCGCCGGTGGTCCAGGTTTCGACGGGCATATGGCCTCATTACATGACGGGTTAATTGAAAGGCCTCATCCTCAACAAGGACATAAGGCACAGAATCTTGATTGGAGCCTGGAAGCTGACGTGGTGGTGGTAGGTCCAACTGGTTATTGCATAGCCGCCGACCCATAATGGAAGAATTGAAGACTCTAGAGTCTCCAGTTCTTCCATAGGCCCCAATATCTACAATTATAAACCTGTAGTGACTGTTGACCAGAGCCAACAATACTACAGAAAAATATTATTTATAATTATAGAATTGGGACCCTGAGTTAGGCGGCTCACACACACAGATGTGCTTCCCATCCAGGGCTCCAATACAATTGGGAAATTGGCAGTGCTCCTCAAATCCCCAGGCAATCCGCAACCAGTCTTCAAACAGGTAGACCGGACTATGCCTGATATTGTAGATTTCCCAATCAAAAATTCATGATGGAGTTCTGCATATGACAGACCAGTTGTGAGGAAGCTAAAAGAAAACAAATTTTGACAAAAAAACAAATAAAAACATGTTCAAGGTTTTAAACAAATCATATAGATCACAATAATAGTGTGTAACTAACAAGCCAGGAAATCACAGCATTAACAAATTTACAATGGCTATGTGAATTTTACATAAATAACATTAATAAGAGTAGAGATTTGGGATATATTAAGAAGAAAAGAACCGAAACTGGTAACCAGAACTAGATACTACATTTAGAGAAACATCATAAACATAGAGTATGAGGAGGAGGAATACATATCATAACGTAAGGAGGTGCTCCTCAGCAGATATACATTTGCACACCCTGGTGTCCTGAAAGGTGATCCCAGGGCGCACTGTCTCCAACAAAACATCAAAGGTGGCAAGGTTCATGCGGCAATATTGGTAAAACTTGTCTGGATGTGTCCGCAGAGAAGCATAGAGACGGTGGAAATTACCTTTAGAGAGGCGTTGCCTCAAAAGCGGATGGGCCCACATTCGTCTCCGCCTCCTCGGATCCACAATCACTGTCTGACATGTTGCCAACAAACCACCAATACACTAACACAAGCACAACACCAAAATGACTAGATTGGAGGCTACCACCTGTTGTAGAGGCAATAAATAGGGTTGCTGATGAAGATTTCAATTCTTTTCAGACCTCAAAACAGTTAAATGTCCATTTTTCAAGGTTGCGAGAAAAAACGCTATACGGATGACATATGGATGCTTACATGTGCAAAAAACACAGCAACACCTTGACAATGGATGACATATGGATCCCTGTTCAGGCAACATATCTGCGTATTATGACCGTAAAATACGGTCCGTATTTTTATACATTGTGTCTGACTCCGGCCTAACCCTAACTTCCTAACAAAAAATGGGTATTAGACCTAACGGTAATTCGGTTTCCAGGAGTCCATCCTGACAGTACCATGGAGGACGTCCTCCTCCTCCGTGCAGGGACAGGAAAAGCACACGAGAGGTTAAAAGGTCCCACTCCACCCCCTTTTCCTCAGTGTTTTGACAAGTAACACACCATGGATAGATGCAAGTGACAATTCTTTTATTTACCAAGTCATATTACAGCATATAAAATAGCATACATAGGGGGGAACTAACAGTGCTGTCAGGATGGACTCCTGAAAACCGAATTACCGGTAGGTCTATTACCCATTTTCCAGGACGTCCCCCTGACAGCACCATGGAGAATACCAAAGAATCTCCTCAGGGTTTGATTACTGTCTGGAGAGCCTTTCTCCCGTAAGCTGTCTGCTGGCCGGCTAACACATCTAATTTGTAGTACCTGCAGAAGGTGCTTGCCCTAGCCTAAGTTGCGGCCCTGCAGATCTGCTCTAATGATGCTTTCGCTTTTATCCCTACTGGGCAGTCTACCCCTGCCGATGAATAGGCCTTAGTAATTACCATGGTAATCCACCTTGTGATGGATGCTTTGGAAGCTTTTCTACCCCGATTCTTACCCCCGAACAGAATAAACAGGTTAGGGTCCTTCCTCCAGCTATGAGTGGCCTCCAGGTAGTCAATTACTGCCCGTCTAAGGTCCAGAGAGTGCAAAGCCTTCTCTTTTACGTTTGATGGGTTTTCCCAAAATGATGGTAGCACAATTTCCTGATTATGATTTTGGCTGGATGCTACCTTGGGAATGAAGGCTGGATCTAGCTTTAATATTATATGGTCCTCCCGGATCTGTAGATACGGGTCTCTATTGGACAGGGCCTGAATCTCCCCCACTGTTTTAGTTGTGGTAATGGCCACTAGAAATGCCGTCTTCCAAGTCCGTACTGAGATGGGCATATCCCCCTCCAGAGAATAGGGTTCTTTACAAAGGGCGGTGAGGACCAGGTTAAGGTCGCAGGGAGGGGACAGCTGTCTGATAGTGGGGTGCAGTCTCTGGATGGCTCTTACGAACCTGACCACCAAAGGATGAGAGGCCATAGGGTAGTCCATGTAGGTACTCAAAGCTGAAATCTGCACCTTAAGGGTGCTAGGTTTGAGGCCCATATTAAACCCTGCCTGGAGAAAATCCAGGACTCGAGGGACATCGGGGATCCCTGCTACGACATCGGACCCGCCACATTCCAGTCAAAATCTCTTCCAGATTTTGTAATATATAGCCGTGGTTACCGGTTTTCTGCTGGCCTGGATGGTGGATATAACCTGATCCAATAGGCCCCAGGCTTTCAAGATGTCCCACTCAGGATCCATGCTGACAGGTGTAGTCTTCCTGGGTCATGGTGTAAGACTGGACCCTGGTGGATTTTGTCTTTCCATGGAGGAAGCTTGATTGGGTTCTCGGCGGCCATGTCCCCCAACAGCGGGAACCAGCTCCTTTTAGGCCAAAACGGGGCCATCAGCATGACCCTTGCCCCATCATCCCGAATCTTCCTGAGTACCGCTGGAATGAGCGCCAATGGTGGGAAAGCATGAGAAAGCGGCTCGAGCCAAGTCTAACTGAGGGCGTCGACCGCCTCTGGCCCAACTGACGGATTCAGGGAATAGAATCTGGGCACCTTTGAGTTTCTTCTTGTGGCAAACAGGTCTATCCGGGGAGTCCCCCAGCAGCGGCACAGCAGTTGAAAAATCTCCTGGCTCAGTTCCCATTCGGTTGAGTAGATCTTTTGCCTGCTCAGGTAGTCTGCTATGATATTTCGTGACCCCTCCAGTTGCACTGCAGTTATTGAGAGGACCGTATTTGCGGCCCTGGAGAATATTTTGCCTGCTAGATCCTACAATGCTCTGTGTCTGGGGCTTCCATGATGTCTCAGGAACGCTACCGCCGTCACATTGTCCGTCAAAAATTTCACGCGCTGGTTTTTCAGACTTGACCGGTATCTTCTTAAGGCTTCCCAGACTGCATATAGCTCCCTGTAATTCAAGGATCTGTGGCTGATATCTTCGGGCCATCTGCCCTGAAGCATTCTTCCTTGCAAGTGAGCTCCCCATCCCCAAGAGCTGGCGTCTGTGGTTATTATTACACATGGAGAGGGGATCCACGGGACACCTGTCTTTAAGTTTCTGTGTTGGGTCCACCAATGTAAAGATCTTTTCGCCCCTGCTGACAGATGTATTGTCTTGTCCAGGGATGGCTGGTGATGCTTCCACGCTGAGAGGTCTTCCCTCTGCAACAGTCTTGAGTGGGCCTGAGCCCACCTCACGCACCGGATGCAAGCCGTCATCACACCTAGGACCTGCATGGCTGACCTTATGTTAACTCAGTGACTTAAAAGCTCTGCGACTCTCCTTACTGACTCCTGCTTCTCCCTTGGCAAAAAGGATGTTCTGCAAGTGGAATCTAGGAGCACTCCTAGAAATATCTTCCGGGCTTCTGGTGTCAGATGTGACTTCTTTCGGTTCACCACCCAGCCCAGGAATTCCATTACTGAAATGGTCCGATCTCTGTGTCGGGCCAAGGTTTCTGGAGATCGAGCCACTAGGAGAAAGTCATCAAGGTAAGGTATGATAGTTTCAATGGTTTCTTAAGTAGGCTACCACTTCTGCAACCAGCTTCGTATAAATCCTGGGAGATGAGGCCAGGCCAAATGGGAGGCACCGGAACTGGAGGTGGCAGGTACGGTACGGTAGACTTACAGCAAATCTCAGAAGGTCCTGTGAGGCTGGATGGATCGCGACCTGGTAGTAAGCACTCTTCAGGTCAAGAGTGCACATCACCGAATCCCTGTCTATCAGATGGACCGTCGACCTTATCGACTCCATCCTGAACCTTTTGTATGTAACCCATGCATTCAACGGTTTCAGATTTATTATTGTGCAAGCCTCCCCCGAGGGCTTCATTATTGAAAATAGAGAAAAGTAGTGCCCTCTGCCTAACTCTGACGGGGGGGGGGATCCGGAAGTATAACCTGTGAGCTGGTTAACTCCTGAAGGTCCCGGAACATTGCAGAGTCTGCTGTTATGGAAGTGGGTGTGATGTATCTTTGGGGCGGAAAAGAGGTGAGCTCTATTTTGTAGCCCTCCGTTATGGTTTTTAGGACCCATTTGCTTTTGGTGACCTGTTTCCAATTCTCCGCAAATAGATGAAGCCTGCCCCCCGATACAGGTGGCGTCATTGCCTTCTGGATTTAGAGGTAGATCCAAAAAGGGAGCTCTTGCCCCTCCTGCTCTGGTTGTAGGAACTTCTATAGGTTCCTCTACTGGATCTTCCCTGATCTCTAAAATCGGGTTGTTTACGAGGGGGCGCTCTTTTCCGAAAGGGCTGAAATCTCTTGGGTTTTTCTTCTGGGAACCCCTTCTTACTATCGGATGCAAACTCTAAGATGTCATCTAGGGCCTGCCCAAATACTCTGGACCCAGAAAAGGGGATGGCGCATAATTTATTATTGGAGGCATTATCCCCCGACCAGGATTTTAACCAGATGGCTCTATGAGCCTCATTGGACAGGGAGCTATTCCTGGCAGCAAATCTCACCGACTCGGCCAAAGTGTCGGCTAAGAAGACGGTGGCGTACTTCATAAGGCGTAGAGAGGCCAATATCTCTGCCCTAGGGGTCTTGTTGACTAGGTATTCCTCCAATTGTCCCATCCACAGGAACATGGATCTGGCAACAGAGGTGGCTGCTATATTAGTTCTTATCAGGGCCGCCGATGACTCCCAAGCTCGTCTCAGGAGGATGTCCGCTTTCCGGTCCATGGGGTCTCTCAGGCTTGACGAGTCCTCAAATGGAATGGACGTTTTCTTTGCGACCTTAGCAATCGGAACATCAATTTTAGGAATTTCTTCCCATGCCTAGGTGTCATCTGGATCGAACGGTAGGCGAGTTCTGAAATCCCTGGACATCACAAGTCTACGTTCCGCCTCTTTGCATTCCTGTTGTATCATCGCCCGAATATGGTCACTTATTGGGAACACCGTTTGCCGCTGAGATGTAAGACCCTCCCAACATTAGGTCCTGTCTGGTTTGTGGCTGAGGGAGCCCTTCTACCTGCATGGTGTTTCTTACAGCCTGTACGAGCTCCTCGGTATCCTCGGCCAGGAACACATACCTTCTGCCATATTCCTGGTTTTCTAACGGTAACTCGCACTCTTCCTGGTCTGAACCCTGTATATCCAACTCTTTCCAAGTCCACTTCCAATTCGCCCTATTCCGATTCCCACCTAGGCCTCTTAAGACTCGGGACTGGACTGGGGGGCTGTCGCTGTGTAGCGGTGGACAAGGATGTCTGTACCTCCTCACGGATCAGGGTTCTCATTTCAGACGAGAGAAGGCTGTTCCTCTCTCACGACTCTGGATGTACACGGGCCACAGAGGGATTTGGTGTAAGCGTCGGGTAACTTTACATGGCATATAGGGCAGCGGTTGGACTTCGCCGAGGCCTTGCCTGACTTTTTTGTCACAGGTAGGGGTGCTGGTGGGGTACCTTTATCCTAGATAGCACAGAATGGGGATTGTCAGGGCCGGGAGCGGAGGACAAGATGTGTAAGTGAATGTCAGGGGTGTAGTTCTGCGCTGTGCGCACTTACCTCTGCGTCCTCGCTTCTGTCCACCATGTTCACCTTGGGCATCCTCTTTGCCGCTGTGCTGTAGAGCAGCGCTTGCGTCCCCAGACTGAAACGCAAGCTGCTCCTTTATCCCCCTTTGTGCAGCGTCTGGCAGAGGTTTCCTTTGCGTTCCACCTGTCATGGTTGGATTTTTGATTAGGTAGATATACCCTCGTGCGTGCTGTGGCCTGTCCTAATTTGACAGAGTCTTATTGAGCGCTCAAGGAAGGAAAGACGCCAAACCTAATTAGCAGCAATCCATTCCAGCAAAAACTCTGCTGGTTTATTGAAATATACATGGTTTTTTATCAGTTCGTACAAAGGCGTAGTTACTCATTAACATAAAGGCAGAACTTCTTATCTAATTGGTCAGTTTAAATACACGAACATATATGGATGTCCGACCTGGGGTTACTTAGACACCACATGATTTACTGTCCGGAGTCTTGCAATGTCAGCAAGACTCCAATATCGGCTGGACCATCTGGCCTAACTTCCTCTTCTGTATGTCTAAGAGACATGTCACAAGACAATGCTATCACGTTGGTTGTCCAGACAGGCTTCATGGGGTTAGGTCATCTTTAGCCACTGATTATAAAGTTCAAACTGTGAATATGTATCTAGTTGCATATGGCTATATAAGAATACATGAGTATATAGCAGTGTATAGCCTATAGCAGGCAAGTGAGATCTAGATGAAATACATATACATATATATTTCCATAGCAAATCCCCCCTTAGATATCACTTGCCCTAAAATCCTGCTCCTGGCCCAAAGCTTCAAATCTTTTATGCTGCCAGTGGTCTGACATACGCCTAGTGCATACATCCTCCTTTGTACAGACTTTCGCAAATGGGCGGTCAGATCATCTGTCCCTAAAGGGGGTGTGGTGCAATGTGATCAAAGTCTCTTAGTTAGCAGTCTATGCAGTCAGTGCATGTGTATTCTCTGTCAGGTTGGTAATTTAGTCAGGTAGGTCATCCAGAGCATCATTCCAACTCAGGTGTATCTTCTGGTATGAAGGCCTTTTCCTGCAATGCGTGGATCCAGGTGGGGGTTTTCCTTCCAGGTTGGTTGCATCAGCACTTGGAGAAGGGCCATCGGATCTGGGATCGAGTGCTTCTCCTTACGGACTTTTTCCACTCACACTCAGTCTCCTGACTTCAGGGCGTGCATACCAGGCACCGAATCTGGACCTGGCAATGAAGGAAAAAACTCGAGAATGAACATTAGCAAGATTCTTGATAAATTCAATTACACATGCAGACAAAGTATCATTATGCATAGTCATCTGCTAAGTAAAGAATACCCCAAAAAAGGTTTTTTTTGACCCAAATAAAGTTTCATATTGGTGACAGTTTTTTTCTGAGCCTATGGGAGTGTCTAATGCCAGGGTTTGTCTGTCTCTTGGCAAAATTTTTTAGCATGCTGCTCTTAAGTGTCCCACCTAGTCTATGGTGTGGGATGGTGGGTAGTGTGGGTAGGCCTAAGTCTGACCCTACTGCTAATCAGGTCTCTTGTGTCAGGTTTTGCTGTGAATGTGTGTCCCTCATCACTTGCTATTGCTTCTGGAACCCCCATATCTGCACACTATTTTTGAGAGTAGCTTCTTTGCAGTAGTCTTCAAAAACTGGTTCCTTACTGGGAAGTCTTCAGGCCAGATGGCGTGGGGGAACTTTTCCCGCTTGTCGATGTTGAATTTGTCGGAGGCCAAACAGCTGCTGGGAATTTGGCTGTTAAGGTGTGAGTTGAGTCCAATCAGGTCATTCATTTGTGTCTTCAATTCTGAGCGGGGCCATGTGCCCATTGAACCACCATAGGGTACACACTTTGAGGTAGACTGGGTCTGTCTTGAGGTAGATGTTTTGAGATAGACGGTTGAGGTAGACGTTTTGAGGTAGACGGTTTCTTGGAGCCCAGTGCTTTTGCCCTTCAGCATCCAGTTTTCCTCTCCTCCTTCTGAGTCTGATCCTGTTACTTCTTGTACAGGTTTCATGAAGTTATTTTGTCAGGTTTAGTGACTGGGTTGTGGTGATTGACATTCTCTGAGCTGATTGTGGGATTTTGGCTGAGGTTTCGTCTATGTCCGTGCCGCGGCGTCTCCCCTTCCTCTGTATGAAGACTCGGGTTAGACTGTGTCAGAGGAGGACTTGGGACTCTTTGCATTGGTACAGATCCAGCCGGCATTCTCCGGAGATGAGGGGGAGGTCAAACTGTTGTAGCATTGGGATACCTTTGGACTCATGCAGCTCATCTCGGGGAGACGGGGTAAGTGTTGCCGTGGACTGCCGACCATAGGACTGTGCTGGAGAAGAAGCTTCCCCACGAGAGGGTGGTGGAGGACAATCTTCTGGAATGTTCTCCGTCAAATACGTCCTTTCTGGTAAAGGTGGGCACCATTCTTCTGCCTCAGAATTCATTTCCACGTCAGAGTCTTCATCCTGGAAGTGATTCAGCTCGTTGGCTGGTGGAGGAGGCAGCACTTCTGTCCAATTCAGAGATGGCGTCTTCATCGGTTTTCCCATTGACTTCTGTTTTCCAGGTTTTCTCGTCTTCAGTCGTCATGTAGTAGCCGTCCGGCTCTACGACCTCTCCCATTTTCCATATTGTCTTCCTCTGGCTGCTTCTTTGGCTGCCATGTCTGCCATGTTGATGCCCCGTGTCTCTACTGTGTTCAGTTTTCCATGTGCCTTGACGTTCAACACTGCCACCACTTTTAGTAGTTGAAGAGCGTCCAGCAGGTCTCTGATGGCTCCATGGTGCTTCACGGTCGACCCGCTTGCTGTGATGAAGTCTCTTGCAACCCAGATGGGTCCGAAGTCGTGTGCTATGCCATGCGAGTACCTGGAAGTTTTGTTCTTTGCAATCTGGCAGGCCTTTCGTCAGCTCTATCAGTTCCGCTTTTTGGGCTCTTGGCTGACAAACTTCTGGACCATAGGATGTCTTGATTGCTGGTCATTGCACAGCCTGTGTGGAATCTTCCTTCATCATCTGCAAAACTGGAGCCATCTACGGTATCTTGCAGATTTTTCATCTGAGGGTCCATATCCGCATCCCCCCTTGGGAGTAGAGACAGGTAACGGCTGAGGGCACTGAAGAGTGGTTGAGAGCAGCCTTGTCAGGAGGGCTTGTGCTGCAGATATTGTTTTCATGCAGGAGGGGCCCCCCTTGCAACTGGATCCAGGCCGGCTGAGGTATTCTGGAGGCCTCTGGTTTTCCTCCGTGGGTCTGTTTCAAGACACCAGTAGCATGACCTTCTCCATCCTTGTCCTTCCTTTTCCGTTCGGCCAAGACGGGATGGCTTCTCGTAGTCAGGGAGGCCTGGAGCTTGCGCAGAGACTATGAAGTCTTTCAGTTTCCTGTACGAGATGAAGGCTGCAATGCGTTGATGCAATTGTACAGAGACTGCATTAAGGCTGGAGCACCAGGGACCCAAGTTCTGCAGTACGAGACTAGACCAAGGAAGGCCTGCATCTTCGGAGTTGTTGAGGGAGCCATCTTCTCCTCCGCAGTCTTCCGGTCATCTGTCAAGTGTTTCGTCTAGTGGGCGATACGGAGTCTTCAGGAACTTGCTTTTGACACCACTGGACTCTGTTTCGCAGAACTTATGTTGCTGCTCCACCAGGCAGAGTAGAGGAGACATAGAAAGCGCTGTGAAGGTAGCGGTGTCGATGACTTCTGCATGCTCCGCAATCCAGTTGACGGGGATGGAGGACAATGCTCTGGCGAGCTGTGATAGGCTGTTCTGGGCCCTCTACTGCATCACTGCCCATTTGCTCCGCACCCCCCTTGTGCGTTTTCAGGAACTGGTCATCCAGGTGAGGGGGAACATTGAGGGGAGCTTCGGGCAGATCCATTGCCGTGAGCACCGTTGCTGTGGCTGGCACGTTTGTCAGCAGAGTGTGCAGATCTAGCACAACTGGGGTTTCAAACACGGTTGCTTCGCTCACATCCAGAGTGTGCAGATCTAGCACAACTGGGGTTTCAAACACGGTTGCTTCGCTCAGATCCCTCAGGTTATGCACCATTCAATCCAGTCTGGTTCTCCTTTCACAGTCTTCCTCTTGATCAAGAAAAGCTGGGACTTCATGATGATTCTCGTGGGTGAGGCGGCTCAGTCTGGCCTTGCTCTTCACAGTGCCGTGAGTGACTCCCATCTTCTGGCACAGGGCCGGCAGGAAAACAAGCCATTCGCTGGGGTCCTCTTCGTCAGAGATGACGTCCGGCTGAGCTTTCTTGCTCTCACAGGGGGTCTTTTTGCTGGGGCGTCTTCTTTACCAGCCAGCAGCAGTTCCTTTCACCCAGCTTGATCTCAGGTCAGCATTTGTTAACCAGTTTGAGGGGCTGAGTGATTGTCTTCTGGTCCAGGGCCTGGATTAACTTCAGGGAGCACCTTCAGAATCTTGTCCAAGATGATCCTCTGGCGCTGGAGCCGGAAGCAGTGCAGCCATTTCATGAAGCGGGTGTGGTCTCTCTGGGTTGAGAGTTTTCCTGGCCTATTACAAAGTTCTTAGACCGTTTCTTGAACAGCAGTTCCTCTTAGACCTCCAGTTGGTCAGAGGCAGTTTGGCTCTGGGTGATGAGGAGCGGATGCTGGGCCTTCTGAGTGTCCGGAGTTCCAGACTTGAGTGACACCCGCACTGGCGCTACTTGAAGTCTCCCTTGGACCATAGGCTTCCGGGTGCTATGTCCGGCACCTCCTTGGGTAGGCTTGCACCGGTTGTTCGAGTGAGGCGCTTGTATGGCCACCAGCATGGGCATGATTGATTCTTCTTGGGTCTGGGGTGGAGAAGAGGTCAAGGTCACATCTTCATGGGACACTTTGGTCACCTTCAGTTCCTGCAGTAGGTCTGCTCTCATCAGGTGTGGTGGGCAGGTCTCCACCATAAACTGGAACAGGATGGAGTGTCCTGGTTGTGTCCACATGCTCAGGGGCTTGCAAGCAAGGGGAACGTCTGTCTTGACCTTTAATCCCCATACAAGACACAGAGTGCTCTGATAGACTGGTGGGGTCGGGGATTTTCACTTCTGACTGCACCAGTGTCCACAAGGAAAGATATGACAGCCCCCAGTGATTTGAGGTATTGGGTCCGCTGATGGGGTTCACATGTCAGGGGCGTGATGTCTGACGGACCTGGTTTGCCTCTGTCCTATGGACAGGGTTCTTCATTGTCTTCTGTGTTTCTTTCTTGGCCTATTCCTCTGCGTGATGACCTGGGTTGCTGGGGCGCTGTGCACTGGTTCCGGAAATGGCCATAGTTGCCACAGTTGAAACACTTACTAGCTCTCCTGACTCTGTGTGATAGTTGCTCCTCCATGTCTGTGGCCACCACAGAAGGGCCTGTCCTCCGCACTCCTGGGAGGGACTCAATTCTTCTGGCTACTGTGAACAGGACATCTACTGCTATTGTCCTGTACTCAGGCCTGACAACTATCGGCAGTCTCTTGATTGGTTCTCTTAGTCCATGCACAAAGGCCTGTGCCAACATTTGTCCATGTATCTGATCATGAATAGTGAAGCCTAAAATTTGGAATGCTTGCCTCACTCTGCCATGAAACTCGTCTACAGACTCTGTCTCGGCTTGGCTCATGTTATGCAGGCTGAGTGCTTGTCTGGCGTTGGCCCACTCTCTCTAAGCTGTTCAATTACCTTTGATCCTGACTCCCAGGAATGCACATCTAATTCTGATGGAAGCTTGAAGTGTTCCTTCATGATTGGCCAGAGTGTTTCACCTGCTTTTATCTCCATTATGGACCAGAGATCACTCCAGGTTGCAGCATATGTCTGCTGGCTCTGCTGCATTCTTCTGTAAAATGGCATGGGGTCCATAACTGGGTCTGACAGATTTTTTAGAATACTGAGCACCTGACTAGGGGTGAAGGGCACATAGTGTAAGAGTTCTGGCTCTATCTGCCCCTGCCTTCTTGGTGTCTGTGAGTTTCTCTTAGTACTGTGCAGCATAATCTCCTCTTCATGTTCATCAGAGGAGGAACTGTGCCATTGTGTGTGGGTAGTGTTCCCCTCCTTCTGAGACTGCAGCTGTGTCAGACTTAGCAGGTGCAGTCTCTGATGGCACACACCTCCCTTCTGCTAGCTGTTGTATCGGGAGGGCACCTGTGTTGTTATGTGTGGAGAGTGAGTCACCTTCTTCTCCCGATGTCATAGCTGTCTCTATAGAGAGGGTGCCCTGTGGAAATAGGGACACCTCATTGTCTGGATCTGGCACTGGGCCAGCTGGTGATGATGAACCGAGAGGTGGAGGAGAAGAAGAGGGAGAGAAGCAGGGAAGGGTGGAGGAGAGATTGGGAAAAGGAGAAGAAGTGAGAGATAGTGGAGGAGAGTGGGGAGGAGACAAAAGAGGGGGAGAGAGTGAAGATGAGGGGGAGGAGAGAGAATGAGAGATGGGTATTGGTGAGGAAGGTGGAGAGGAAGGAGAGATGAGAGAGAGAGAGAGAGAAAAGGGGGAGAGATAGGCAGAGATGAAGAAGATAGAGGAGGGAGAGAGAGAGATGGTGAGGGAGGATGAGGTATAGCAGGACAAATAGATGAGAGAGGGGAGGTGGGAGTTAGAATAGTGGCAATAGAGGGAGGAGAGAGGTTAGAAAGATGGGAGGAGGGAAGAGTAGGGAGAGAGGAGATGGTGGGGGGAGCGACCTGCTTCCCCCCTTCTGCCATCACAGAAGGCATGCTTAAATCTGTGGTCCCTCTCAGACGGCACAGATTAGAATGCCGCTGAAACCACTTTTCCTACACGTAAAAAAAACAATGCTTTCCTGTTCACACTATCTGTTAGCACCTTCTACGCTGTAAAATCCTCTGTCACTTTAAGAAATGCAGACGGCAATTCAGCTTCACTAGCTACTTCCCTTTTTCCTTTCAATACATGCACTTGGGTAGAACGAACAAGTTGTATAATTATGTGCTTAATTGTAAAACACTGGGCAAAACAGTCACTGAAAAAGACCTGGGTGTATGGGTGGACAACAAACTCACATTTAGTGGCCAGAGTCAAGCAGCTGCTGCAAAGGCAAATAAAATAATGGGATGCATTAAAAGAGGCATAGATGCTCATGAGGAGAACATAATTTTACCTCTATATAAGTCACTAGTGCGACCACACTTAGAATACTGTGTACAGTTCTGGTCTCCGGTGTATAAGAAAGACATAGCTGAACTGGAGCGGGTGCAGAGAAGAGTGACCAAGGTTGTTAGGGAACTAGGGGGTCTGCAATACCAAGACAGGTTATTACACTTGGGGTTATTTAGTTTGGAGAATCGAAGGCTTAGGGGTGATCTTATTACAATGTATAAATATATGTGGGGACAATACAAAGACCTTTCTAATGATCTTTTTACTCTTAGACCTGTGACGGGGACAAGGGGGCATCCTCTACGTCTGGAGGAAAGAAGGTTTAAGCATACTCACAGACGCGGATTCTTTACTGTAAGAGCAGTGAGACTATGGGACTCTCTGCCATATGATGTTGTAATGAGTGATTCACTACTAAAATTTAAGAAGGGACTGGATGCCTTTCTTGAAAAGTATAATATTACAGGGTATATACACTCACTGGCCACTTTATTAGGTACACCTGTCCAACTGTGTGTTAAGACTTAATTTCTAATCAGCCAATCACATGGCGGCAACTCAGTGCATTTAGGCATGTAGACATGGTCAAGACAATCTCCTGCAGTTCAAACCGAGCATCAGTATGGGGAAGAAAGGTGATTTGAGTGCCTTTGAACGTGGCATGATTGTTGGTGCCAGAAGGGCTGGTCTGAGTATTTCAGAAACTGCTGATCTACTGGGATTTTCACGCACAACCATCTCTAGGGTTTACAGAGAATGGTCCGAAAAAGAAAAAAAATCCAGTGAGCGGCAGTTCTGTGGGCGGAAATGCCTTGTTGATGCCAGAGGTCAGAGGAGAATGGGCATACTGGTTCGAGCTGATAGAAAGGCAACAGTGACTCAAATTGCCACCCGTTACAACCAAGGTAGGCAGAAGAGCATCTCTGAACGCACAGTGCGTCGAACTTTGAGGCAGATGGGCTACAGCAGCAGAAGACCACACTGGGTACCACTCCTCTCAGCTAAGAACAGGCATCTGATGGCTACTTTCAGCAGGATAATGCGCCATGTCATAAAGCTCGAATCATCTCAGATTGGTTTCTTGAACATGACAATGAGTTCACTGTACTCAAATGGCCTCCTCAGTCACCAGATCTCAATCCAATAGAGCATCTTTGGGATGTGGTGGAACGGGAGATTCGCATCAGGGATGTGCAGCCGACAAATCTGCGCCAACTGTGTGATGCCATCATGTCAATATGGTCCAAAATCTCTGAGGAATGCTTCCAGCACCTTGTTGAATCTCTGCCACGAAGAATTGAGGCAGTTCTGAAGGCAAAAGGGGGTCCAACCCGTTACTAGCATGGTGTACCTAATAAAGTGGCCAGTGAGTGTACACTAGTCTCCTTAATATTGCGTTGATCCAGGGAGCTAGTCTGATTGCCGTATGTGGAGTCGGGAAGGAATTTTTTTCCCCAATGTGAAGCTTACTGTTGCCACATGGGTTTTTTCTTGCCTTCCTCTGGATCAACATGTTAGGGCAAGTTAGGATAGGATATGGGTTGAACTAGATGGACTTAAAGTCTCCCTTCAACCTTAATAACTATGTTACTATGTTACTATGTTACATCATGCCACGCTACAGCAAATGGAGCTGCCCTTGGAAAAAAAAACACGTACGTAACTTTCTGAATAACACCTACTGTGTCTGTTCCAAAAACTTCAAAAAAGTGATTAAAACTTAAAAAACTATGCAACCCCTTTTAACTTGCTTAAAAGGGAAGGAAAAACAAAACCAAAATATTTAGTAAAAACTTAAAAAGTAGTGGAAACAAAAAAATGGAAAATCAAAATTGACAAGAGAACACAGGAATAACCAAAAGCAGGTAAAAATTCTCTTTTTAACAAAAAAACTGAAAGAAAGAAGTGAAAACTAAAACCTAAAAACCCTGATAAAATGTCACAAAAAGTGGAAGAAAACTAAAAAGAGAGAAAAAGGGAAAAATTATTTTATTTCTCTTTCTAACAGAAGAAAAGAAAAGGAAAAATCTTTGAGTAGTGAAAACCAAAAAGACTCATAACAAACCTTAAAAATGGAAAAAAAAAAAACAAAAGAAAAATGATCAGGGAGTAAAAGATTTTTAAAAGGAAAACAAATCAAAACGTTGATAAAACTTAAAAAAAACACTCTGAAAAATCAAAGATCAATACAAGTATACTTCCAACAATTTAAAAAAGTGTGCTGACTGCAGAACACACACACTTCCCTTTTTTCTGCCTGCGTCTCTCAGTAAATCTTCTGAGAACAATGGAAGAGAAAAAAAAATCAAAAGACCCAGCTTTCTCACACTACAGTAACAAGAATAAAGATCTCCACCAAAAATGCAAGATAAAACAAGGGAAAGCAGAGTACAAAATATAACAATATGAAAAATATATATCAGCGGCACACCCTGCAGGCATAGAAAGAGGAAGTGTACAAGAAGGAAGAAAAAAAAACTTTTTCTGCTCCAGATGTTTGTTGAAAATTGCAGTGAAAAAAACAGGTTGATGCACATATAGACATCCGGGGGAGAGAACGAAGCCCTTGTTTTGTGACTCATATGTCAAACAGCTGCTGACAACCGATAACTGCCAATCACCCGTGGCGCTTTGGTTTGCACCGGGATGTATCACCCTCCGTCGTGGGAGCCGGCAGCCGTGATATCCCACTAGATTATCACCCCTCCGTGTGCACCCGGGGACCGTTGTAATCTCTCCAGTGATCAGTCTGTTATATCTCTCCAGTCTGCCAGCATCCGCATGTGTGCGGGAGCCGTGACAGCCGAGGGATTCGCATGTGTTACCTCCTTGAAGCTGACACCTCCGTGTATGTGTGCGGGGACCGTGACAGCTCTTTCAGAGGAATTCACCTGTGATATCCTGTCTAAGTCAAAACCTCCGCATGGTGCGGGGACGTGATTTAACTTAGTCAGAGAGATTCAATGTCTTGCTATCGGTTTCTCAGCAACTACAAGCACAAATCAGTCACCGTGTTTCTACCAACTCTCTCCCGGATCTAAATAGACACACAGGACCACAGCAGACACTTTGCTTATCCCAGGGTTTGGATAAGAGCGTGGACTTTTTTTTTTACACTACCTGGGTTTGGTGACCACACTGACCGGCTAGAGTTACTGACCCGGACTGGGCACAGGGAACATTCAGGTAAGATAACTAGATTTACTTACCTTACTTATGGAGTTGCGCAAATCTCCGTTCCCATGAGCCAAGGCCTTGGCCGGCACCTCTGTCCTCTCCGGTCAGCAGGATCCCCGTGCGTTTTCGTCCACAGCCTCGCGTCTGGGCGCCACTTGTCATGGTTGGATTTTTGATTAGGTAGATATACCCTCGTGCGTGCTGTGGCCTGTCCTAATTAGACAGTCATATTCAGCGTTCAAGGAAGGAAAGACGCCAAACCTAGTTAGCAGCAATCCATTCCAGCAAAAACTCTGCTGGTTTATTGAAATATACATGGTTTTTTATCAGTTCGTACAAAGGAGTGGTTACTCATTAACATAAAGGCTGAACTTCTTATCTAATTGGTCAGTTTAAATACATAAACATAAAGTCATGGCCAAAAGTATTGACACCCCTGCAATTCTGTCAGATAATACTCAGTTTCTTCCAGAAAATGATTGCAAACACAAATTCTTTGGTATTATTATCTTCATTTAATTTGTCTTAAATGAAAAAACACAAAAAGAATTGTCCTAAAGCCAAATTGGATATAATTCCACACCAAACATAACAAAGAGGGTGGACAAATGTATTGGCACTGTTTGAAAAATCATGTGATGCTTCTCTAATTTATGTAATTAACAGCACCTGTAACTTACCTGTGGCACCTAACAGGTGTTGGCAATAACTAAATCACACTTGCAGCCAGTTAACATGGATTAAAGTTGACTCAACCTCTGTCCTGTGTCCTTGTGTGTACCACATTGAGCATCGAGAAAAGAAAGAAGACCAAAGAACTGTCTGAGGACTTGAGAAACCAAATTGTGAGGAAGCATGAGCAATTTCAAGGCTACAAGTCCATCTCCAAAGACCTGAATGTTCCTGTGTCTACCGTGCACAGTGTCATCAAGAAGTTTAAAGCCCATGGCACTGTGGCTAACCTCCCTAGATGTGGCCGGAAAAGAAAAATTGACAAGAGATTTCAACGCAAGATTGTGCGGATGTTGGATAAAGAACCTCCACTAACATCCAAACAAGTTCAAGCTGCCCTGCAGTCCGAGGGTACAACGGTGTCAACCCGTACAATCCGTCGGCGTCTGAATGAAAAGGGACTGTATGGTAGGAGACCCAGGAAGACTCCACTTCTTACCCCGAGACATAAAAAAGCCAGGCTGGAGTTTGCCAAAACTTACCTGAAAAAGCCTAAAACATTTTGGAAGAATGTTCTCTGGTCAGATGAGACAAAAGTAGAGCTTTTAGGGCAAAAGCATCAACATAGAGTTTACAAGAGAAAAAAGAGGCATTCAAAGAAAAGTACACGGTCCCTACAGTCAAACATGGCGGAGGTTCCCTGATGTTTTGGGGTTGCTTTGCTGCCTCTGGCACTGGACTGCTTGACCGTGTGCATGGCATTATGAAGTCTGAAGACTACCAACAAATTTTGCAGCATAATGTAGGGTCCAGTGTGAGAAAGCTGGGTCTCCCTCAGAGGTCATGGGTCTTCCAGCAGGACAATGACCCAAAACACACTTCAAAAAGCACTAGAAAATGGTTTGAGAGAAAGCACTGGAGACATCTAAGGTGGCCAGCAATGAGTCCAGACCTGAATTCCATAGAACACCTGTGGAGAGATCTAAAAATGGCAGTTTGGAGAAGGCACCCTTCAAATATCAGGGACCTGGAGTAGTTTGCCAAAGAAGAATGGTCTAAAATTCCAGCAGAGCATTGTAAGAAACTCATTGATGGTTACCGGAAGCGGTTGGTCGCAGTTATTTTGGCTAAAGGTTGTGCAACCAAGTATTAGGCTGAGGGTGCCAATACTTTTGTCCGGCCCATTTTTGGAGTTTTGTGTGAAATGATCAATGTTTTGCTTTTTGCTTCATTCTCTTTTGTGTTTTTTCATTTAAGACAAATTAAATGAAGATAATAATACCAAAGAATTTGTGTTTGCAATCATTTTCAGGAAGAAACTGAATATTATCTGACAGAATTGCAGGGGTGTCAATACTTTTGGCCATGACTGTATATGGATGTCCGACCTGGGGTTACTTAGACACCACATGATTTACTGTCCTGAGTCTTGCAATGTCAGCAAGACTCCAATATCGGCTGGCCATCTGGCCTAACTTCCTCTTCTGTATGTCTAGGAGACATGTCACAAGACAATGCTATCACGATGGTTGTCCAGACAGGCTTCATGGGGTTAGGTCATCTTTAGCCACTGATTATAAAGTTCAAACTGTGAATATGTATCTAGGTGCATTTGGCTATATAAGAATACATGAGTATATAGCAGTGTATAGCCTATAGCAGGCAAGTGAGATCTAGATGAAATACATATACATATATATTTCCATAACACACCCTTGGAATGCACGCTGGGACCCGCTGCTGATGTCACCGGAAGTGACGTTCTCCTCGGCCACCCCCACTGGCTCCGGCTCTGATGTCACCGGAAGTGACATTTCTAGCTCTGCCGGCCGCTTCTGCGTTCCACCTCGTGGAACGCACGCTGATGCTGGGCGCCAAAATCACCGGAAGTGACTCTGCCCTCCTCTGCTGCTGCTTCCATGCTCCCTTTGCAGAGCGCGTGGTGACCCCCCGGGCACTGACGTCACCGGACGTAACGTTCGCCTCTCTCTGGTCCTTCGCTTCCGCTTCCACCTGAAGTGGAAGGCATGTCTCCTAGGCGCCCCCTGGGACGGGAAGATGGCGCCTGAGCAGAGAGCCTCCCACCGGGAGGAGCGGCTCTACCCAGGAGCTCGTCTGCTCCTGGTCTCTGGGGCAGAGGGACTCCCAAGGAGGGAGTTTCGGCTCTGGGCCACTTGAGAGGGAGAAGGATCTTGAACCATCCCCTAAGCCCTCCGGTAAGCTGTGCAGCGCTACTCTCGTGTGTCCCTCCATGCGGGGACAGGAAAAACACTGAGGAAAAGGGGGTGGAGCGGGACCTTTTAACCTCTCGTGTGCTTTTCCTGTCCTTGCAAGGAAGAGGAGGGCGTCCTCCATGGTGCTGTCAGGGGGACGTCCTAGAAAAAATTGTTTCCAAAATTGTGCTGATGTAAAGTAGACATATGGGAAATGTTGTTTACTAAGTATTTTGTGTGACATATCTCTCTGATTTCACAGCATAAATATTAAAAGTTTGAAAATTGCAAAATATTAGAAATTTTCTCCATATTTCAGTTTTTTCATAAATAAACGCAAGTTATATCGAAGAAACAGTCTCAGAATCAGTGGGAACTGTTGAAGCATTCCAGAGTTATAACAACATAAAGTGACAGTGGTCAGATTTCAAAATTAAGGCCTGGTCACTATCCTACAAAAAGGCTTGGTCCTTAACCCCTTCATGACCCAGCCTATTTTGACCCTAATGACCTGTTTTTTCGTGACATATTGAGCTTCATGTTAGTGGTAAATTTAGGTCGATAATTTTTGCGTTTGGGAAAAAAACGGAAATTTGGCAAAAATTTTGAAAATTTCGCAATTTTCACATTTTGAATTTTTATTCTGTTAAACCAGAGAGTTATGTGACACAAAATAGTTAATAAATAACATTTGCCACATGTCTACTTTACATCAGCACAATTTTGGAAACAATTTTTTTTTTGTTAGGAAGTTATAAGGGTTAAAAGTTGACCAGCGATTTCTCATTTTTATAACAAAATTTACAAAACCATTTTTTTTAGGGACCACCTCACATTTGAAGTCACTTTGAGGGGTCTATATGGCAGAAAATACCCAAAAGTGACCCCATTCTAAAAACTGCACCCCTAAGCTACTCAAAGCTACATTCAAAAGGAAAAAATGGACATTTTAAATTTTCCAACAAAAATTTTCTTTTAGTATCAATTTTTTCCATTTTCACATGGATAACAGGATAAAATGGATCCTAAAATTTGTTGGGCAATTTCTCCTGAGTACACCGATACCTCCTGTGGTTATAAACCACTGTTTGGGCGCACGGCAGGGCTCAGAAGGGAAGGAGCGCCATTTGACTTTTTGAACGGAAAATATGCTGGAATATTTAGCGGTTGCCATGTCGCATTTGGAGAGTCCCTGTGTGCCTAAACATTGGAGCTTCCCCACAAGTGACCACATTTTGGAAACTAGACCCCCCAAGGAACTTATAGAGATGCATAGTGAGCACTTTGAACCTCCAGGTGCTTCACAAATTGATCCATAAAAAAAGGCCTTTTTTTCACAAAAATTTTCACATGGGCAACAGGATAAAATGGATCCTAAAATTTGTTGGGAAATTTATCCTGAGTACACCGATACCTCATATGTGGTCATAAACCACTGTTTGGGCGCACGGCAGGGCCCGAGAGGGAAGGAGCACCATTTGACTTTTTCAATGGAAAATTAGCTCCAATCGTTAGCGGACACCATGTCGCGTTTGTTGAGCCCCTGTGTACCTAACCATTGGAGCTCCCCCACAAGTGACCCCATTTTGGAAACTAGACCCCCTAAGGAACTTATCTAGATGTGTGGTGGGAACTTTGAACCCCCAAATGGTTCACAGAAGTTTCTAACGCAGGGCAGTGAAAATAAAAAATCATTTTTTTTCCTCAAAAATTATTTTTTAGCCTGCTATTTTTTATTTTCACAAGGCTAACAGGAGAAATTGGACCACAAAAGTTGTGCAATTTGTCCTGAGCACACCGATACCCAATATGTGGGGGGAACCACTGTTTGGGCGCGTGGGAGCGCTCAGAAGGGAAGGAGCATGATTTTGGAATGAAGACTTTGATGGAATGTTCTGCGGCATCATGTTACGTTTGCAGAGCCCCTGATGTGCCTAAATAGTAGAAACTCCCCACAAGTGACCCCATTTTGGAAACTAGACCCCCCAAGGAGTTTATCTAGATATGTAGTGAGCACTTTCAACCCCCAAGTGCTTACAGAAGTTTATAAACGCAGAGCCATGAAAATAAAAAATAATTTTTTGTCCTCAAAAATGATTTTTTAGCCTGCTATTTTTTATTTTCACAAGGGTAACAGGATAAATTGGACCCCTAAAGTTGTTGTTCAGTTTGTCCTGAGTACGCTGGTACCCAATATCTGGGGGGAACCACTGTTTGGGCGCACGGCAGGGCTCAGAAGGGAAGGAGCGGCATGTGACTTTTTGAATGGAAAATTAGCTCCAATCGTTAGCGGACACCATGTCGTGTTTGGAGAGCCCCTGTGTGCCTAAACTTTGGAGCTCCCCCACAAATGACCCCATTTTGGAAACTAGCCCCCGTAAGGAACATACCTAGATGCATAGTGAGCACTTTGAACCCCCAGGTGCTTCACAGAAGTTTATAACGCAGAGCCGTGAAAATTAAAAAAAAAGTTTTTTTCCTCAAAAAATGATTTTTTAGCCCGCTATTTTTTATTTCCAAAATGGTAACAGGAGAAATTGGACCCCAAAAGTTGTTGTCCAGTTTGTCCTGAGTACGCTGGTACCCCATATGTGGCGGGGAACCACTGTTTGGGCACACGTCGGGGCTCGGAAGCGAAGTAGTGATGTTTTGAAATGCCGACTTGATGGAATGGTCTGAGGGAATCATGTTATGTTTGCAGAGCCTCTGATGTGCCTAAATAGTGGAAACTCTCCACATGTGACCCCATTTTGAAAACTAGACCACCCAAGGAACTTATCTAGATGTGTGGTGAGCACTTTGAACCCCCAAGTGCTTCACAGAAGTTTATATCGCAGAGCCGTGAAAATAAAAAATCTTTTTTTTTCCACAAAAATAATTTTTTTAGCCCCCAATTTTTTTATTTTCCCAAGAGTAACAGGAGAAACTAGACCCCCATAGCTGTTGTGCAATTTTTCCTGAGTATGCTGATACCCCATATATGGGGGTAAACCACTGTTTGGGCACACGCTGGGGCTCGAAATGGAGGAAGAGCTGTTTGACTTTTTGAACGCAAAATTGGCTGGAATAAATCGTGGTGCCATGTTGCGTTCGGAGACCCGTGATGTGCCTAAACAGTCGCAACCCCTCAGTTCTAACTCCAACTCTAACCCCAACACACCCCAAACCCAACCCTAATCATAACCCTAACCCCAACACACCCCCTAACCCTAATCCCAACTCTAACCCTAACCACAAGCCCAACCCTAATCCCAACCCCAACCTAACCCTAATCTTAACCCTAATTCTAACCCTAACCCTAATTCCAACCCTAACCCTAATTCTAACCCTAATTCCAACCCTAACCCTAATTCCAACCCTAACCCTATTTCTAACCCTAACACTATTTCTAACCCTAACCCTATTTCTAACCCTATCTCCAACCCTAACCATAATTCTAACCCTAATGGAAAAATAATTTTTTTTTTTATTTTATTATTTGTGCCTACCTATGGGGGTGATAAACGGGGGGTGCATTTTCCAAGATGGCGGCGCCCATGATCCGGGTCGGCGGGACCCCGGGAGCCACAGCAGGACATCGGAGGTACCGCGGGGGATCGATCAGAAGGTGGGGGGAAGCAGATGATAATGTCGGTGGCCGATCACCCCCGCCAGTCAGTGTGGGGTGGGGGGGTTCGGGTCTCGGTGTCCAGCCATGTCCGATGCTATTGCAGCATCGGCCATGGCTGGATTGTAATATTTCACCAAATTTCATTGGTGAAATATTACAAATCGCTCTGATTGGCTGTTAAAAGTGAAACAGCCAATCAGAGCGATCGTAGGCATGTGGGGGCTAAGCCACGCCCCCTGGGGTTAACTCTCAAGTTAACTCTCAAGCTACGTAGGCGTCATGAAAAGTCGTGCCAATACGACCCATGACGCCTATGTGGTGTCATGAATTGATTGCCCCCCCTGCAGGTCGGGTGACCGGGGTCACTGAAAGGTCACCCGACCCGCAGGGGGGCAATCAGTTCATGACGCCACACAGGCATCATGGGTGGTATTGGCACGACTTTTCATGACGCCTACGTAGCGTCAAAGATCGGGAAGGGGTTAAGTGGGCACTTAAACATTACTGTTATAGGGGCTCTCAGTATTGTGACCATCACAGTTGCACATGGAGTATTACTTTCTTGGAACAAAATTTGGAGTGCACATGCACAGGAAATTAAAATTTTCTTGGGGGCAATTTTACCATCTAGAGAGCACAAAGGAGGCATTATTATGTTGTAAGGGGCACACTTTTGGCATTACTATGTGGGGCAGTAAGAGTAGCGCTGTTTTTGTACCACACAGCAGGTACAGTAATAGAGACACATACTGCCAGGACTGCCACTAGGAAATTCGAGGCCCCATACTGGGAAAATTTTCGGGACCCCCTTGAGACTCCGCCCAGGCTCCAGCCCAGCCCAGCCTCCACCCCTCAAACTGTCCACAGTCCCACCGCTCTCTCTTGGAAAAACTCCACTTCTCACCAATCACACATTAACAGTTCCCATCACCCAGTAGCATAGCTACCGGGGGGGCAGGGGGGGCAGAGGGGGCGGTCGCCCCGGGCCCCGAGCTCTGAGGGGCCCACTGAGCTACGCTACTGTAACTGTATCGGCGTGCACAGCGCGCCCATGCAGTTACATTCTGCGGCAGAGCAGGGAGAATCGATATCCCTACTCTGCCGCCCAGCCGCTATGGGCCCCTGAGAAGGCGGTGGGGGGCCCCGGTGCCAGCAGTGGGCCCCCCACCTCACAGCCAGCAACGTCGTCCTGAGCTTTTCTGTGAGCCCAAGACCTGTGATGAGGTCACAGGAGGGGCGGAGTCAGGGGGTCACATGATCAGGGGCTTCAGCACAGGGCTCTGCTGTGCTGGTTGTCATGGTGCTGGATGAGGTGAAGTAAGTTTCTGTGTGGGGTCAGGATTGGTTTACAGGGTGGATGTAGCAGAGCTGTGTGTGTATGAGGTGTACAGAGCGGAGCCGTGTGTGTAGAAGGTGTACGGAGCAGAGATATGCATGTATGAGGTGTACAGAGGAGCGGAGCCGTGTGTGTAAGGGGGGAGCAGAGCTGTTTGTGTACGGAACGGAGCCAAGTGTGTACAGGGTGTACAGAGCAGAGCCGTGTGTGCAAGGTGTACGGATTTGAGCCGTATGTGTATGAGGTGTATGGTGCGGAGCCGCGTGTGATATACAATGTCTGTGAGGTATGGGGTTTTGCCTACAAAAATATGATGTTTTCTGTTGTAACTTTCCAGAAAGATCCAGCACTATATGACCATCCAGGCTGCTGGCTCTGCAGCTTCACCCCTCCTCCCTTCACATACACAGAGCAGTGTCACCCCCCTCCTTTACCGCCTGTGTTCACACTAGGAATAGGAGGCCCCCTGCTATTACACCATTTGGCTTCTCTCAGCCTCAACTGAAAGGAAAAAAAGTGCGGGGAAAAACTTTGTTTGAAATCAGGAGTTAGAAGTAAACCTTTAAGAGCCTGCCCTGCGAAAGCCCTATAACATAGAGATATAATAACCATATCTCTGTGATCCGAGCGGTCCCAGCTCCGCTACAGTGTCACTTCCGAAGTCCTAACATGTCGAGAACCTGAGATATGATTTGCGCCCAAATGGACGGTCATATCGCATAGATGTTTGATGTTTTCTTGATGGGCTCATTACGCTGGGAAACATGATACCACTGATTGTGATATACAATGTCTGTGAGGTACGGGGTTTTGCCTACAAAAATATGATGTTTTCTGTTGTAACTTTCCAGAAAGATCCAGCACATATGACACTCCAGGCTGCTGGCTCTGCAGCTTCACCCCTCCTCCCTTCACACACACAGAGCAGTGTCACCCCCCTCCTTTACAGCCTGTGTTCACACTAGGAATAGAAGGCCCCCTGCTGTTACACCATTTGGCTTCTCTCAGCCTCAACTGAAAGGAAAAAGTGCGGGAAAAAACTCTTTGTTTGAAATCAGGAGTTAGAAGTAAACCTTTAAGAGCCTGCCCTGCGAAAGCCCTATAACATAGAGATATAATAACCATATCTCTGTGATCCGAGCGGTCCCAGCTCCACTACAGTGTCACTTCCGAAGTCCTAACATGTCGAGAACCTGAGATATGATTTGCTCCCAAATGGACGGTCATATCGCATAGATGTTTGATGTTTTTTTGATGGGCTCATTACGCTGGGAAACATGATACCACTGATGAGTCCATACCAGCTTCTCCCATAAAGTTATAGCTAATCTAAGTTTTGTAGCCAAAACATAACTTGGATGAGAGAGGTGGGATCAACCTAGAATGCATCTCTCCGTGATGTCACAAAGCAAAGCCTATAAGGCATTCCCTTGGCAAAACCAGCTCAGAAGAGCTCCAGTCCTCGTGCTGACCAGAACTCCAGATGAGTGGCGATGTGTGGCTCCGCCTTCTTTCTCCGCCGCATGGGTTTGCCTAAAGAGTCATGAACAACCGTGAGTGTACCTCTGTTTTTAATCCCTTTATTTTATATCTGTACTGTACATAATTAATGTCTCAATTTTATAGCAACTTTTATCTGTAACCACTGCCCTACTTTTTCGGGGAATAAATGATAAAATTATTTAGTTCTGTCTCTATGCTCTAAGAATCGAACTATACGCCTTTGATAGATAATCGCTACTAATTCAAGGGGTTTGCCACGGACCCTCTTAATTTAACACTGTGAATTAAGTAACCGTGACTGGTGGCAGCGCGTTGTGTACGGCTATTGCGGCTTGCTGGCAGTACAGAAGGGTCTTATATTGCTGAATAAGGGGCTGCGGCCACAGCATTGATAATTCCCTTACTGCAGAAGCCTAATTGCCGGTTCACAACAGGCAGTCCGTCCGGCGACTAATTATCCTAGGTGCAGTTCCCTGACTGACCTGAGGGTAAGGGGGGCGCCGGAGAGCTGCGAGTTCCAAAGTGGAACTGAGAAAGTGGGATATACATAAATCCCCGCAGTACTTGGAAGATTGATAGCAGTGGTGGGGCATCCAAATTAAACTCCCCCTGCGGCAAATTGTAGAGCGAGATTAGCTTGCTGGATATTTTTGTCACATGGTGCCAGTGGTGGGATAACTAAGATAAGCCCCAACTGTGCCTGTGATAGCCGTGTGCCGGCATTGTGTCTCGTCCCTCCGTCCGCTGATACACCCATGTCAGTGGTGGGACTGTGACATAGTGGTGACACAGGGTCCGCTGTCCGTCGCGTTTTGGTGGCAGCGGGACCCCCGTTAGTCGCCCGTAAGTGGACGAACGGCGGTGGGCTGTTCGTCACATATTGGTGGCAGAGCGGTGGGATAATCCTAGAGCATTAGTGATTTGGTTTGAGCAATCATTCCTCTCACTAAAGACCTGCACGGTTCCTGCGGGAATCCTGCATCATAGGTTTTGGAGAACAGACTCAGTGGTTACTAGTCCTGAGACATTAGTGTGTACTTGCAAGTATTCCCTCCCTTTTTCTCCGTTTTTCTTTTCTGTCTTTTATTTGGCAACTATGGCTACGATGGGAGCAGAGTGGTATAAGCAGCATAACAAGGCATCTCTTATTGCCCTCTGCGGGGTGTGGCGGATCGACACCACGAACAAAAACAAAGCCCAAATGATCGCGGCTCTGGTGCAACGGGAAAACGACCAGAGCCCAGCGAATGCAGAAGCGGGCTCGAGTAACAATGGGGCTGCAGCAGAGGCTCCACTCATGAGCGCTGGCCCCACATTCAACCAGAACGGGGTGGACCCCTATCTGCAAGCGACCTTGAACGCACTCCCTGCCGAAGACCGTGATGGACGTCTGGCGCTGATCCAGCAAGCTCGAGAGAGAGCAGAGCAGCGAGCCGAGCGGGAGGCGGAGAGAGCCGAGCGCCGAGCAGAGGCTCAGAGAGCCGAACGTGAGCGCCAAGCTGGGGCTCAGAGGGCCCATGAGCTGGAGATGCTCCAGCGGGGGTGGAATGCCCCCACAGCCCGAACCAGTGAGCCCAGCAGCGTCCAGACTCCTAAACCCCGGACAGAGCATTTTCCCGTGATGGAAAAGGACGGGGACTTGGACATGTTTCTGCGAGCCTTTGAGAAAGCCTGCAGACAGTACCGACTGCCCGAAGACCAATGGGCCAGGTACTTGACCCCAGGGCTAAAAGGCAAAGCTCTGGAGGCGTTTGCTTCTCTTCCGCAAGCGCATGATGATGACTATCGCGCCATAAAGGAGGCGCTGATCGCCAAATATCGGCTGACATCTGAGGTATCCCGAAAGAAGTTCCGACACCTCCAACGTGGCCCACATGATAGCTACAGTGATGTGGTGCAAGGACTCAGGACCCACTTTGACCAGTGGATCCATGGACTGTCCGTTGAATCCTTTGAGCAGCTACGGGACCTGATGATCAAAGACCAGTTCCTGCATCTCTGCCCAGCTGAGGTCCAACAGTTCATCCTGGACCGCGAACCAACGAACGCGGACAAAGCGGCGCAGATCGCCGACAACTACGAGGCCAACCAGAAGCCCGAGACGCGGAGGCCAGTCGCCACCAGCTGGAAAGGGGGTAAGCCTGCAACCAACCCCAGTGCCCCAGCTAGCCGTCCCTCCGGAGGCCCTGTCCCTGTTGTCAACAACAGGCCGGCTACTGACAGTCGCCTGTGTCACCACTGCCAGCGGCCTGGTCACTTCTTTTATGCCTGTCCGAATAGGCCGAAGAACCCCCCAGCCAAGGCCCCCGGGCCCAACACCTCTGTTCTTTTGGTGGGAGGTGTGGTTGGGAGGGCTGACGACAACGTTCAACCTGTTCAGGTGGGGGCCCATCTTGCTACAGGCCTCAAGGACACCGGGGCTGAACGAACCCTCATCCGTCCTGGACTGGCGGCCCCTGAAGAGTTCGTTGAGGGGAAAACCCTGACTGTCACCGGGATTGGAGGCACCCGTTGTCCCTTGCCAGTGGCCCGGGTTTTTCTTGATTGGGGTGCTGGGAGCGGGTTGAGGGAGGTGGGAGTGTCTGAAAATTTGCCCACTGATGTTTTATTGGGGACTGACTTGGGGAGGATGGTTGCATACTATGTCCCTGACACCCTTCCCCAAACTGATAATAAGGGTAACGTTAACCCTGATGATGATGATGATGGGAAACTGAATGTGTTACATGCTAATGCCTTGATGAGTAATGATGCAACTAACAACCATTCTTTCCCCAGGTATGATGCTGATGTGGATGTGAATGTACCAAAGCAAACTGATAACCATTCTTCTCCTAGGAAGGATGATGATGATGTTGATGTATCTGTGCCGACTGAACCCGTTAACCCTTTCTTTGAAGCGGTAGATGTGTCCACAGGTACCGAAGTGCTCAGCCCCGTCACTCTGCGGAGTGAGACGGCTGAGGAACCCCTGGCAGGAGCAAGCAACGGTGCTCAAGGAAATGGGGAGGTGCATGGGGACCATGAGGAAGGTAATGCCATGCAGCTGACCAGTGCCACCGAGGAAGGTAACTGGCCCATAAGTAGCACTGCTCCTGAAGTTTTGGGGGTGGATGGGGAGGTAGAGCCCAGGGCAGCACCGGCTGGTGGGTCTGTAGAAATCCCTAGGGAGGCAGCATACATAGCAGCTGTCACACGCAGTCAGAGTGCCCAGATCGCAGGTAACGCACTGTCTTCTGGACCCTCTGCTGCTACAGGAGAGACTGAACCAGAGGTGAACCCAGAGCCGTTCCAGAGGGTCCCAGTAAAGAGGGGACCCTGACGTCACTTCTGGCAGCCTCCAGCATGGAGTTCCAGGCTGCTCTGCACTCAGATGCCAGCCTGGAGAAATTGAGAGGTCTCGCCAAGATGCCCACCTCCAAGTCTGATAAGGAGAGGGTGTTCTGGGAACGAGGAAGGTTGTACCGGGAGACAGTACCCGGAGATCCTAAAAAGGAGTGGTTGAGGGAAAGACAGTTGGTCGTCCCCTATCAGTTCAGAACTGAGTTGTTGCGGATTGCCCATGAGATTCCACTCGCTGGACACTTGGGGATCGGCAAAACAAAGGCACGGCTGTCTCAACACTTCTATTGGCCCAAGATGGGGACAGATGTAACACACTACTGCCGCTCCTGTGCCACCTGTCAAAAAGTGGGTAAGGCGGGGCCTGCTCTTAAGGCTCCCCTTATTCCTTTGCCGGTGATAGAGGAGCCTTTCCAGAGAATCGCGGTGGACATTGTAGGACCGCTGTCCGTCCCCAGCAGCTCCGGAAAGCGATACATTCTCACCGTGGTAGATTACGCTACTCGGTACCCAGAGGCAGTAGCTCTGTCTTCAACCAGGGCAGATAAGGTGGCTGACGCACTGGTGACCATCTTTTCAAGAGTAGGATTTCCCAGGGAGATGCTTACCGATCAAGGGCCCCAATTCATGTCTCGCCTATTGGAGGCTCTCTGTGAGAAAATGCAGGTGACGCACCTGGTATCGAGTCCGTATCACCCACAGACTAATGGTTTGTGTGAACGCTTCAACGGTACCCTCAAACAGATGCTCCGCATACTGGTTGAGACCCAAGGGCGCGACTGGGAGCGGTACCTCTCACACCTGCTGTTCGCTTACAGAGAAGTTCCGCAGGCCTCGACCGGGTTCTCCCCCTTCGAGCTCCTGTATGGCAGGCGAGTCCGGGGACCCCTTGGGTTGATAAGAGAATCCTAGGAAGATGAGCCAAACCCCACAGAAGTGCCCATCGTGGATTATGTCATGCGCTTCCGTGACAAGATGCAGACCTTGACGCAGTTGGTGCATGACAACATGACGCAGGCTCAGGCTGACCAGAAGCGCTGGTACAACCAGAACGCTCGGGAGCGGACCTACCAGGTGGGCCAAAGGTGTGGGTGCTGGTCCCCGTACCAACGGATAAGCTTCAGGCAGCCTGGGAAGGCCCGTACGTCGTCCACCAACAGCTCAACCCGGTCACCTACGTGGTCACGCTTGACCATGCTCGGGGTAGGCGCAAGGCCTTTCACGTCAACATGCTGAAGGCGCACTACGAACGTGAAGCTTGCGTCCTACCGGTCTGCAATCTGCCAGAGGATAGGGAGGAAGATCCCCTCCTGGACATGCTGGCCCAGGCCAAGGCCAATGGGTCCATTGAGGACATGGAGATAAGTGGTTCGCTCACCGTGTCCCAGCGGTTGCAGTTGATGGCCACCCTGGAACTCTTCCGGCCCGTGTTCACCAACCAACCGGGGAGGACGGAGTTAGCGGTTCATGAGGTGGACACCGGGAATCACGCCCCATTACGGCGAACACCTTATCGGATCTTTGAAACAGTGCAACAAGTCATGCGCCAAGAGATCGATGAGATGTTAAGGCTGGGGGTGATTCGACGGTCAAAAAGCGCGTGGGCTTCACCTGTAGTCCTCGTGCCTAAAAAGGATCAAACCACCCGGTTCTGCGTGGACTACAGGGGGCTCAATGCCATCACAACCTCTGATGCTCACCCGATGCCGCGCATCGAGGATCTGCTCGAGCGGTTGGCAGACGCCAACTACATATCCATCATGGATTTGAGTCGGGGATACTGGCAGATTCCCCTGAGCCATGAGGCGCAGGAGAAATCCGCCTTTATCACCCCCTTTGGACTGTACGAGTCCACGGTCATGCCCTTCGGCATGAAGAATGCCCCTGCCACTTTCCAGCGGATGGTCAACCACCTGCTTCGGGGACTGGAGGAGTACGCGGTAGCGCACTTAGACAATATTGCCGTCTTCAGTTCCACCTGGGAGGAACACCTTCAGCACCTCCAGGAGGTGCTCAAGCGTCTTCACCAGGCAGGCCTGACCATCAAGCCGGGGAAGTGCCAGATAGGCATGCACAAGGTCCACTACCTGGGGCACCGGGTAGGCGGGGGTTCCATGAGTTCGGAGCCAGAAAAAGTGGACGCAATCGTGTCCTGGCCCACCCCCAGGACCATGAAACAGGTGAAGTCCTTCTTGGGCACTGCAGGGTACTATAGGCGGTTCGTACAGGACTATAGCGCCCTTGCGAAACCCTTGACTGACCTCACCAAGCAGAGGCTACCCCAAACAGTCAACTGGACAGATGACTGTGAGGCGGCTTTCCAAGCTTTGAAAGCAGCCCTGTGCAACTCTCCAGTGTTGAGAGCAGTCGACAGCAGTCGCCCGTTTCTGGTACAGACCGACGCCAGCGAGTTTGGCCTCGGTGCTGTGCTTAGCCAGGTCGACTCGGGGGACCAAGAGCACCCCTTGTTGTACCTGAGCCGGAAACTTGCCGAGGGAAGTGGCATACTCGACCATCGAGAAGGAGTGTCTGGCCATGGTGTGGGCACTGCAATGTTTGCAGCCCTACCTGTACGGGCGTGCCTTCACGGTGGTAACTGACGACAACCCTCTGAGCTGGTTGCACACAGTGTCCGGAACCAATGGAAGGTTGCTCCGCTGGAGCCTTGCCCTTCAACAGTACGACTTTACTGTAAAACACAGGAAGGGCAGTGAAAACGGCAATGCCGATGGGATGTCCTGCCGGGGCGAACCCGCTGAGGTTCGCATGGCCGATTACCGAGAGGTAATGCCTCCTTAGCACCCTCTTAAAGGGGGAGATGTGATATACAATGTCTGTGAGGTACGGGGTTTTGCCTACAAAAATATGATGTTTTCTGTTGTAACTTTCCAGAAAGATCCAGCACTATATGACCATCCAGGCTGCTGGCTCTGCAGCTTCACCCCTCCTCCCTTCACACACACACAGAGCAGTGTCACCCCCCTCCTTTACCGCCTGTGTTCACACTAGGAATAGGAGGCCCCCTGCTGTTACACCATTTGGCTTCTCTCAGCCTCAACTGAAAGGAAAAAAGGTGCGGGAAAAAACTCTTTGTTTGAAATCAGGAGTTAGAAGTAAACCTTTAAGAGCCTGCCCTGCGAAAGCCCTATAACATAGAGATATAATAACCATATCTCTGTGATCCGAGCGGTCCCAGCTCCGCTACAGTGTCACTTCCGAAGTCCTAACATGTCGAGAACCTGAGATATGATTTGCGCCCAAATGGACGGTCATATCGCAGAGATGTTTGATGTTTTCTTGATGGGCTCATTACGCTGGGAAACATGATACCACTGATGAGTCCATACCAGCTTCTCCCATAAAGTTATAGCTAATCTAAGTTTTGTAGCCAAAACATAACTTGGATGAGAGAGGTGGGATCAACCCAGAATGCACCTCTCCGTGATGTCACATAGGAAAGTCTATAAGGCATTACCTGGGCAAAACCAGCTCAGAAGAGCTCCAATCCTTGTGCTGACAAGAACTCCAGATGAGTGGAGATGTGTGGCTCCGCCTTCTTTCTCAGCCGCATGGGTTTGCCTAGAGAGTCATGATCAACCGTGAGTGTACCTCTGTTTTTAATCCCTTTATTTTATATCTGTACTGTACATACTTTATGTCTCAATTTTATAGCAACTTTCATCTGTAATCACTGTCCTCTTTCGGAAAATAAATGATTTAATATTTAGCCTGTCTCCATGCTCTAAGAATCGAACTATACGCCTTTGATAGATAATCGCTACTAATTCAAGGGGTTTGCCACGGACCCTCTTAATTTAACACTGTGAATTAAGTAACCGTGACTGGTGGCAGCACGTTGTGTATGGCTATTGCGGCTTGCTTGCAGTACAGAAGGGTCTTATATTGCTGAATGAGGGGCTGCGGCCACAGCACTGTTATTTCCCTTACTGCAGAAGCCTAATTGCTGGTTCACAACAGGCAGCCCGTCCGGCGACTAATTATCCTAGGTGCAGTTCTCTGACTGACCTGAGGGTAAGGGGGGCGCCGGAGAGCTGCGAGTTCCAAAGTGGAACTGAGAAAGTGGGATATACATAAATCCCCGCAGTACTTGGAAGATTGATAGCAGTGGTGGGGCATCCAAATTAAACTCCCCCTGCGGCAAATTGTAGAGCGAGATTAGCTTGCTGGATATTTTTGGTCACATGGTGCCAGTGGTGGGATAACTAAGATAAGCCCCCCTGTGCCTGTGATAGCCGTGTGCCGGCAGTGTGTCTCGTCCCTCCGTCCGCTGATACACCCGTGTCAGTGGTGGGACTGTGACATAGTGGTGATACAGGGTCCGCTGTCCGTCGCATTTTGGTGGCAGCGGGACCCCCGTCAGTCGCCTCCGTATTTGGACGAACGGCGGTGGGCCGTTCATCACACCGCGTGTGTACGGGGTGTGCGGAGCAGAGCCGTGTGTGTACAAGGTGTACGGAGCGGAGCCGCATGTGTACAGCGTGTACGGAGCAGAGCCGTGTGTGTATAGGGGGTGTGGAGCAGAGCCATGTGTGTATAGGGGGTATCAGGTGCAGTAATAGGGACACATACAGCAGTGCCTCAGTATTGGGGTATCAGGTGCAGTAATAGGGACACATACGGCAGCAGCGGCTCAATATTGGGGTATCAGGTGCAGTAATGGGTACACATACAGCTGCAGCGGCTCAGCATTGGGGTATCAGGTGCAGTAATAGGGACACATAAGGCAGCAGAGGTTCAGTATTGGGGTATCAGGTGCAGTAATAGGGACACATACGGCAGCAGCGGCTCAGCATTGGGGTATCAGGTGCAGTAATAGGGACACATACTGCAGCAGCGGCTCAGCATTGGGGTATCATGTGCAGTAATAGGGACACATACGGCAGCAGCGGCTCAGTATTGGGGTATCAAGTGCAGTAATAGGGACACATACGGCAGCAGCGGCTCAGTATTGGGGTATCAGCAGGATCATGGGTTTGTGCAGGTTGGGGATACATGGTGATGGGGCTGGAATATGAGAAGTGAAACGTGTAGTTGTTGTATTCTCTGTAGCCGAGTCCTGGCTGGAGGAGTCATCATGTTGGTCTGGGCCAGATGGAAAAGACGTGAAAAGTGACCGATTCCATCAGAAAGAACGTCAGCGGTAAGACACCAACTATACCTGTGCAGTAATGACATATGTTTTGTAGGACTGGTATTTACCACTGACCATATTGCGGTAATATCCATGTTGGTCTTTACATAGGGATTATTTTCAGTAACAGCGCAGTCATCTCCTACATCCACTATTAGGGTGCGTCACCGAGTTGTAATCAACATTACCTAGTTAGGGGCCCACTCAGAAGTTTCGCCCCCCCTCAACCGAAACCCTAGCTACGCCTCTGCCATCACCAGATCACACATATAGCCAGCAGCTTTTGTTTTGGCCAAAAGATGTTTTAAGACTCCACCACAACACGGTAGACACTTTTGGCTGAGCTCTACTCTACTGTAACCTACTAAATATTTGTTAAAATATGCAATACAATTTAGGTGTATTTTTAAATTTTTAAAATGACCAATAATATCACATGCAAGGAACAAATACCGCCACACCATGTCCAGACCACATATTATCACCACAATGGAATATAATGTAGCCCCCAATAGAATTTAATACAGCCCACCTCCCCATAGAATATAATGTAGCCCCCTCATAGAATATAATGTAGCCCCCCATAGTATATAACAGAGCCTCCCCCATAGAATATAATATACCTCCATAGAACATAATACACCCCCAATAGTATATAACACAGCGTCTTAGTATACTGTATAACACAGTCCACATAATATATAACACAGACTCATAATGTCACGTGGACCCGTCCTGTGTGACGCGACCAGCAGGCCGGTAACTAGAACAACAGGACGTGGCACGTGATATTGTCCTGTGTGACACGGCACGCAGGCCGGTAACTAAAACAACAAGACAAAGGGAAGGGAAACAGTTACAACGGTGGGCCCTGCGATAGGGAAAGGGGACGTGGAGACCTCCTGCACTCCCCTGAGTCAGTGTCCCTAACGCTCCTAACGTTCCCTATGCCGGTTCCGCACCGGGCGCCGATCAGGAACCTGTCGCCCTAGCACACCCTACACCTATCCCTTGCTAGGGAACTGGGTGGCGCAGGCACTGGCCCCACCGCTGTACTAATACACACTAAGGAAAAACAAACAGGGAGACACCACTTTGCTTTACTCTGTTGCACTTGCTCCTGGCAACAGAGTCCACCACCAGTATGCAGCTCTCCTCCTGAATCGCTGCCACCAAGCTCTGTCAGAGCTACAAGGAAATCCCATATGACTCCTTTCACACCAGGCTAAAACAGTGCTGCAAGGAACACTCTCCAGCTCTTTCCTCCACCAAGGATGGTTGAAATGAACACTATCACCAACAATGATTGCAACACCTGTGACTCTTTTATAGCAGAGCCAGCAATCACACCTGCATAATAAACGTGCGCTTAACTAAAGAAACTAGAGTGCAGTGACTCTCACCACCACCGGGGGCAAACTTAGAACAAATGACACCACAGTGCAATAATCCTAATGGCCACCAGGGGCAAAAACCAACCTTAAGCACAGCTTAGGAAAAAAAAAAAGGTTACCTGTGCTTTTTATATGTCCTGATCAAGCATGGATCATGACACATAGTATACAACACAGCCCACATAGTATATAGCACAGCCACGTAGTATATAACACAGCCCACGTAGTATATAGCGCAGCCATGTAGTATATTACACAGCCTCATAGTATAACACAGCCCACATAGTATATAGCACAGCCACGTAGTATATAACACAGTCCACACAGTATATAGCACAGTCCACATAGTATATAACACAGCCCACATAGTATACAGCACAGCACACATATAGAAAATAGCACAGACCACATATTGTATATAGCACAGCCCACATAGTATATAGCACAGCAATATGGTATATGGCACAGCCCTCATAGTATATAGCACAGCCCACATCCCCCCGCCCACCCGGAATGGCCCAACAGTCCAGTACTTACTGTTATATTAAAAAAAGAAAAAAAACACTCCTCACCTCTTCTCGTGCCCGCGCTGCTCCTGACTCCTGTCTCAGCTGCTGCTCTGCCTGGCACACAGTGAGTGCGCGATGGTGTCATCACGCGCCCGCCGTGTCAGAGGCAGAGCGGGGAATAATGGGAGAGGGAGCGTCAGCTGACACTCTCCTCCATCATTGCTATGAACTGTACCGGCAGATGCCAGTATAGTTCAATGCGGCGGGGGGAGTCAGCACTAGGAGCAGGTGGGTCTCCCTGCCTCACAGGGGTCCCATAGCAGCTGTGTGATGTGCTGCTAGCAGGAGGCCCCTGGAGGAGCAGGGGACCCAGGCAGCTGCCTGGTCTGCCTGCCCCTAACGCTGGCCCTAGAGGGATAGATAGACAAAAATCGAAGGCAGCTGTCACGATCCATTTTTGGATCCGTGTCAGATCTGCATTCTCATATTAAACCTTTTTTCCTTTCAGGCCATCGGGGGTTAATATCAGTTTTTGCCCCGGTGACCGCTGGTGTTACTACAACTTTAGTTAGTCTGCTGGTGGTATTTTTTCCCCGGCGGCCGCTGGCGTCACTGCATTGTGATTAATTATCTTTGCAGGGGGGGTGCCTCTCCCACTTCCCTTTATTAGGCCACCTGGTGCTGCAACTCACTGTTGGTGATACTCTTTCCTCTTTGGAGACCAACTAAGCTGGAGTCAAGAGCTGGCTGTGTGCAGTGAACTTCAGCTATAACCTCCATCTGGTGCCTTACTCTGCTGCTCGGAGCATTGGCTGCAGAGAAAGCTAAGTTTGTTCTTTAGTTTATTTAACCCTTAGGTGTCAGTCGTATTTTTACTTGTGTGTTAATGGTGCAGTACACTTTTTCCCTGTCTCACCTCCTTGGGGAGGGGGTTGGGGGTTTAGCTCAGGGCTAAACAGGAGATAGGGACAAGTCGGAGATTTGGGCCTCACTACCATTAAGTGTTCCCCTAAGTTAAGGAAAGTCAGGGCACCCCCTTAGTCTGAGGGGCAGTTCAGGGGTCCTGGTTCTCCGTCCCGTTTTCCCACTACTGCCCCGTGACATTTCTCCAACCGTCCATTTTTTTCTGGTGAGCCATGGCCCAAATGCAGGCCTTTGCCCAACTGCTTCAGACCCTCACTGAGGAGGTTAGGATGCTGCGTGGTGAGGTGGTGCAGCAGCTGCAGCAGTTGGTGGGGTTTGTGGCCTTGGTTCAGGCTCAACCAGAACCCAAGATATCTCTCCCTGACAGGTTTTCTGGAGTTAGAGATAAATTTTAGCTTTTTCAGGAGGCCTGCAAGTTATACTTTAGGCTCCGTCCTCATTCATCAGAGAGTGAGGAACAACGGGTGTGAATCAGTATGTCCCTTCTTAAGGGTGATCCCCAATCCTTGGCCTTCTCCCTGCTGGTCGATTCACCATCTCTACGATCAGTGGACGAGTTTTTTACGGCTCTGGCGCTGGTGTATGGTGATCCAGATGGCGTCTCCCTAGTGTAAAATCAAGCAGGGGGGCCGGCCGGCTGAGGAGTACTGCTGAGTTTAGGAGGTGGGCCACGAATACTCAGTGGAATGACCCTGCCCTTAGGAGTCATTTTGTGCAGGGTCTGTCCCAAAGGTTGCAGGATACTGTAGTGCAGTACGCCGCCCCCAGGTCGCTGGAGGCCATGTCCCTTGCCATCCAGGTGGATAGACGCCTCATGGAGAGACATACACCATATATGCCCCCTATAGTCCTTGCTAGGGAGATGGACACACCTGAGCAGTCGGAAGAACCCATGCAGCTCGGAGTAGTTGATTCCAAACAGGGGTTGCCTGTGGTTTGCCGTGGTATAGGGGCATGTTATTTCTGTGGGCAGACTGGCCATTTTATAGGAGTCTTCCCAGTGCGAGTCAAATCTTCTGTACCACCTAAGAAGCCGCGTCCCCCTGGTCGTGTGGAGGGAGGTAACCAGGGAGTGTATATTTCCTCCATTTTGCCCTCTCAGTGTACTATATCAGCAGAAGTGGTGATTGGCAGGGTACCTGAGGGCATATCGGTGTTTGTGGACAGTGGAGCGGGAGTCAATTTGGTGGGCGCTCACTTTGTACAGACTTATGGCCTGAAGTGTAGGACGCTGGCCAAACTCCTAAGCGTTCAGGCCATTGAATCTGTCCCACTGAGCCAGGGGAGGTTGACCCAAGTCGTAGAAAATATACACCTGCATATAGGGACTCAGCATGAAGAGTCCCTGTCATGCTACGTCTTGGGGGGTATGCCATCACCTATCTTTTTTGGCCTTCCTTGGTTGGAAAAACACAACCCGGTGATAGATTGGCGGTCTGGGGAAGTTGTCAGCTGGAGGCAGTCATGTGAGGGCTGCTTTCTCCACCGTCTTGCTACGGCCGTCCCCTTCTTCTCCAGTGGGGGCAGCAGAAATCCTGCCAGGGAGTAAGGGCAAGTCTCAACCCTCACCATTTCCCAACCCTGAGAGACAGAGTACTCATAGGAGGAGGGGTCGGAGGATAGTGGTGGTTCCCTCTCTGAATTGTGGGGGTGTGAGTGTGGTGACACAGGGGGACGCCTCTGTTGTCAGTTCTTTAAAGAGTTCACCATCTTGTGGAAAACGTGTGCATGGCAATAAACGTTCAGGTCCGGACCTGTTTGTGAACGAGTATGTATGGGTGACCACCAAAAACATCCAGTGGAAATGTGCTGCTGGGGTCTGGAGTTCTCGGGTGATCGGGGCATATTGGGTGTCGGCCATCCTCGGCCCGGGGACATACCAGCTGGAGTTACCCACAGTAATGCCTATACTCAACTCATTCCCCAGGTCGGCGCTCTGGAGATTTGTGGCGCCTCCGGAGCATACGTTGCCACCTCCATCAGCCCACGTTTGCCATGAACCTGAGAGTCAGGTGTGTTATGAATGAGTCACCGAAGGAGGAAAAACAAAAATACAAGCTAAGTCCAGAAAACCGGAGAGGTTGGTAGCTATCGGATTGCAGACCCCTGATCCTATCCACAACAACTAACAGTAGCCGTGGGGGGTTCCTACGATGCCCTAGACCCCTCGATCACAGCCGGAGAACTAAATAGGCCTAAAGAAAGAAAGGGGAAATCTAAACTGCCCCAGAGCAGACCCCAAAGCAATAGGCAGCCCCCAACATATAATGACAGTGAAGCAAGATGAAAACACTCACACAGATAGAAAGATAGGTTGAGCAAACGATGGGGCCCAAGCTAACTAAAAAGGACAGGATAGAAAAGCTGCTGTCTGCAATCTGTAAAAAACCCTACCAAAAAATGTCCCAACCGTCTGATAGGAAAAACAGGCCCTGAAGTCGCTAGGACTTCAAAAAGACTATATCAGCACTCAGGTAAATTCTGAAGACAGAGCAAAGAGAAAAACTGATCAGAGACAAAAATGGAACTCAGCACACCCCCGACCGGGGATGGCTGAACTCCAAAAAACAAGGTAAACAAAACAACTAATAAGTTCAATAGCAGAGCAAAAACTTATCTTTGGGAAGCAGGAATCAGACTGGTCTCCAAGAATCCAGCAGAGAAATCACCAGCGACTCAGAAGGGCGTCGGCTGCCTTATATACAGTCAGAATTTCCTTTAACCCAGTCATCATCTACCAGATCAGGTGTTTGGTAATCAGCCTCACTACCTTCCTTCACCAGAAGAGGGAGTTCATCAGACATCGATGGTGAAGGGGAAAATTAACTCACAACACAGGTGGTTGCTGAGGTGAACTCTGGTGGATCTAGGCATCCTCACTGTAGGTTGTTTTCTAGTGAGGTGTGGTGTTGAGGGTCCAGAGGCCCCTCATTGAAGGACGGGTACTGTCATGATCCATTTTTGGATCTGTGTCAGATCTGCATTCTCATATTAGACCTTTTTTCCTTTCAGGCCATCGGGGGGTTAATATCAGTTTTTGCTCCTGGTGGCCGCTGGTGTTACTACAACTTTAGTTAGCCTGCTGGTGGGTTTTTCCCCCCGGTGGCCGCTGGAGTCACTGCATTGTGATTATCTTTGCAGGGGGGGTGCCTCGCTCCCTTCCCTTTATTAGGCCACCTGGTGCTGCAACTCACTGTTGGTGATACTCTTTCCTCTTTGGAGACTAACCAAGCTGGAGTCAGGAGCTGGCTGTGTGTGGTGAACTTCAGCTATAACCTCCATCTGGTGCCTTACTCTGCTGCTTGGAGCATTGGCTGCAGAGAAAGCTAAGTTTGTTCTTTAGTTTATTTAATTCTTAGGTGTCAGTCGTATATTTCCTTGTGTGTTATTGGTGCAGTACACTTTTTCCCTGTCTCACCTTCTGGGGAGGGGGTTGGGGGTTTAGCTCAGGGCTAAACAGGAGATAGGGACAGGTTGGAGACTTGGGCCTCACTACGATTAAGTGCACCCCCATGTTAAGGAAAGTCAGGGCACCCCCTTAGCCTGAGGGGCAGTTCAGGGTCCCTGGTTCCCACTACTGCCCCGTGACAGCAGCACACCAGTTAGTTCAGGGTAAAAAAAAAGCTATTTATTTGCCCAAAATGGCAGTTGAGAGTCTTTCTCAAGCAACAAACAAGTGGCAATGTTCAACTTTTATAGGTGTAAACATTTACATATTTGATATGAGTTATAAGACAACTAAGGAACATTTTATAAAGCATATATGATATTCAATTGATTGTGGTAATACATGGTGCATATAAATTGACAATACTGCATTCAGTAGTGCTTATAAATCACAGAAATGACCCCAATAGGAGACAACAACAAAGGGATATTGCAAAGATAGCGTTTTATTGAAAAATTCATAAAAAATTGGTAATAAAAGAGAATGACTCGAAATATACAAAAATCAGGGACATATCACCATAGAATACCAAAAAATGCAAAACCGCTATAAATGTATACACATGCCAATCAATGAATGTAATTGTATGTCTTTGAAATTAGTACACCACACATGTAAGATGTAAAATCAGCACTAAAAGTTTGGGTTATGTAACAACCAATATGCACACCATATAAAGTGCACAAGTGCTTATAATATAAATCGTGGCAAGACCTAAGCCTAACGCTAATAAACCTGTTATGGAGACATAGTGCTCAAGCTACAATAGGACCCAAATAACAACCAAGTTACTGAGAGCAAAAAATACCATTCCTTGAATTAAGGTGTAAACTGCACTAGTGCAGTCTCTAAACAAAAATGGGATGGTATAGCTAATGAACACATGTGGCATGCATATAGAAACAACAAACGGCATGTACCTGCAATTGCACAATGGAGTCCTGGCGTCCCTGCTGCCCCGACGCGCGTTTCGCAATCCTTCTTCGGGAGGCGTGTCAGAGCAGGGGGCACGTCAGGTTTAAATACATCATAGGCACGTTCTAATTGGACACCGCATTCTGATGGACACATCACGTCAGCCAATGAGAGTACATGGCCACGTGAAACTAAAACTACCGTCGCGACCGGAAGGGACCTATGGTACTACAGCGGATGTGACATAAAACGCTATCTCGCTTGGAATATATCAATACCAGGCTTCCTGCATAGCGGGGCCGGCCGGATGTGACATAGAATGCAGTGGCCATGACATACTGTGGTGTCCTGCGACCAGATATGGCATACAGTGCTCGTTCAATTAGCTAATCGGCATTAACATTATCCAATCAAAACATGACATAAATAGTCCGATATGATATAAATAATCCGATATAACGCAACAAACTATTTCAGTATATGTACAATATTATGATGCAACCAAATAGATGGAATACACAGAAGCAGATTCAATGTGTCATGTAATCACAGGGCGCATTTTTTGGTATTCTATGGTGATATGTCCCTGATTTTTGTATATTTCGAGTCATTCTCTTTTATTACCAATTCTTTATGAATTTTTCAATAAAGCACTATCTTTGCAATATCCCTTTGTTGTTGTCTCCTATTGGGGTCATTTCTGTGATTTATATTGTCTTTTGGAGGGGATATGCCTCAAAATATTAGGGCGTTTCATACTGAGGACTCCCATTTGTGATCAATTCAATAGTGCTTACAGTGTGCATACAATAGTAAGAACATTTAATTGTCTTATGTCATGTTTGCAATAACTACTTTAGAGAGTACAAATTAGGCAAATGTAGGACTTGAATGTACTTTGATATATGAGATTCCGGATATTTTGCTTGCTCGGAGCTGCAGATCCGGCACAATGTGTCTGCGCAATTTGAAAAAGATGAAAAAAGCATTTAGATAAAACACAACACAACTTGCATTGATTTCAATTCAATCTATCTTTGGAAACGAGTTCAGGGAAGGGGGCGCTGCACCAACTCTGGAGATACTGCAATACCAGGTCAATGCGTAATGTGGACAGAGCAAGCTCTTTTTCTATCTCCCTGTTCTAAAAATCCATTTAATATATGGTCCCCAGATAGGGGGCGTATCAGATATTAAACTGATAAGAACCGATTTTTTTTTTCCTTCTGGCAATCCCCTCCGGGAATATTCTCAAACAATTTCTTTTCTTCCAGAATTCCATTTTCTCCAAAGACGCTTCTGTCCACACAATGTCCTGTTGTCCCCATAGCTATGTGTGGCGACAGATGCCCCTCACAAGCAAATGTGGTGGCAAGAGTGATCGCCCCTCATGGCCTAAAGACTAATCTGACTCCCGAATAGCAGCAGGAGGGTGAAGCCCCACTTGTAGGTGAGGTGATCCCCTCAGGCCAAGGAGCTAAGTACCCTGAGCACCTTAGGCCAAGACCAAGGCTGCAACCGCTAGAACACTACACTTGATCTTAGCCAAAAGGCCAAGAAGCGATAACCAGAATTGGTTTGGCACTTGTGGCGCCTCATTTCCTAAGACAGTTACCCGTTGTGAAGAATGATCCAAAGAAAAACGTGAGGAAGACCTTCTAACAAACTGTGGACGCATTAAAAACAACAGCTCTGCAGCTTGTTTTAGGCTAAGCACACACGTACTTTTTTGCCCTGTGGATTTTTCCGCGCAGAATTGAAGAAATCCGCAGGTCAAATGACCCGCATTTTTCCTGCGGATTTCTTCCTGTTTTTTTGCGGTTTTTGTGCGGTTTTCCCCTGCGGATTTCCCCCTGCGGATTTGGAGAATGAAGCAGGTGGAAAACCGCACAAAAGAAGTGACATGCTGCATATTTTGAACCACAAGAAAACCGCACGGAAAAATCCGCAGCGTCTGCACAGCGTTTTTTTTTTCTATTGATTAACATGCTACTGTACATCACAATGCAGATATGCAGCGTTTCTGCGCGGTAAAATCCGCTGCGGATCCGCTGGAAATCTGCATCGTGTGCACATGGCCTTAGCGTTTTGAATCTGCAAAACTCCACCTATTTTAACACACCCTCACTGGCCCTGTTGTTCCAAAGCAGGCGCCTCAGTGCCAGGAGGAGGGGGGAGAGGAGTATTCAACAGCAAAAAAAAAAACAAAAAACCAGCAGCTGTCTTCCCTTACCCTGTATTTGTTATCCAGCACTTGCTGATTACTGTCATATATTTTACTGCAGAGTATTTTTGCAAATCTGTTTTCTTGTTGTGTCTCAGAAGCATTTCGGTTGTAGTTACTTGCGCTGAGTTCAGGCCGCTAAACGAGTGTGATCGACAATATTGAAATTGTTCAACACTTGTTTCCCGGCCTCTTTACACCGTCTGAGAAAGAATGATGGGGACAGAACAATCACTATTAGATCAATCTGTCCCCATACAAAATCATGTTATCAGCAGCACATCTACAGCTTACACCAGCGATGTGCTGCTGAGAACAATGATTTTTGTTTCGGCAAAAACAATGAAATCACTTGCTGAATAGGCAGCATTTTGCCTGTTTAGTATAATACACCCCATAGTCCTCCATCTAATATATTAAGCTCAAAGTGTGTATGTACAGTATGTGTGTATGTATGTGTGTGTGTTTGTCCGGGATAGGCATCCGCACCGTCACAGCTACAGCCGCAAAATTTGGCACAGTCACACATCTGGACCCCGAGAGCGTCCTAAGCTATGTTGTCAGGTGAAATTTTAACCCCGCGCGTTCCAATTCACCAAACAATTTTGCCCCTATCTACATACTGGGGAAAAAGTGTGTGCTCGTCAAGCCCCGCCCCTCATTATGATGTCATAATGCCCTTATTTGCATACTGGGGAAACAGTGTGTGCGTATCAAGCCCCGCCCCTCATTATGATGTCACAATGGTTGCCATGGCGACGCTGATGTCATCATAGGTTGCAAGCTCTGCCGCCGCTCATTATGATGTCATAATGGTTGAATATGGGATGGAGGATGTGTGATGGGTATATGGGCACTGGACTATGGGATGGAGGATATGTATGACGGGTATATGAGCACGGGACTATGGGATGGAGGATGTGTGATGGGTATATGGGCACTGGACTATGGGATGGAGGATATGTATGACTGGTATATGGGCACGGGACTATGGGATGGCGATATGTATGATGGGTATATGGGCACGGGACTATGGGATGGAGGATATGTATGACGGGTATATGGGCACGGGACTATGGGATGGCGGATATGTATGATGGGTATATGGGCACGGGACTATGGGATGGAGGATATGTATGATGGGTATATGGGCATGGGACTATGAGATGAAGGATGTGTGATGGGTATATGGACACTCTACTATGGGATGGAGGATATGCATGACGGGTATATGGGCATGGGACTATGGGATGGCGGATATGTATGATGGGTATATGGGCACGGGACTATCGGATGGAGGATATGTATGATGGGTATATAGGCACGGGACTATGGGATGGAGGATATGTATGATGGGAATATGGGCATGGGACTATGAGATGAAGGATGTATGATGGGTATATGGGCACTCGACTATGGGATTGAGGATATGTATGATGGGTATATGGGCACGGGCCTATGGGATCGTGGATATGTATGATGGGTATATGGGCACGGGACTATGGGATGGAGGATAATTATAATTTGCTATAACTAACCACAGTTAGTTACTATGCCCGGGCAGCTAGTATATTATAATGTGCACCACAGTCCTTCATATAGTCATAATACACTCCCTATAGTCCACTATATATTAAAATACACTCCTCAGTCCTCAATATACTATAATACACTCCTCATAGTGCTGGATATAGTATAATGCACCGCCATAGTCATCCATGTAGTACAATTCACTTCCCATAGTATAATGCACCCCATAGTTCTTCATATAGTATAATGTATTCCCCATAGTCCTCAATACAGATTTATGCAGCCCACATACAGTATAATGCAGCCACCCCACAGAGTATAATGTAACCCCCATAGAACATAATGCAGCCCCCCTCATATAGTATAATGTAGCCCCCTTATAGAGTATGATGCAATCACCCATCATAGAATATAAAAAATATAATACAGCCCCTATAAAGTATAATGTAGCCCCGAATAGAATAGAATACAGCCCACCTCCCCATAGAATATAATGTAGTCCCATCAAAGAGTATGATGCAGTCCTCCCTCATAAAATCTAATACAGCCTGTGAGGATCTAATATACTTTCCCAGCACAGATGACTAGTTGCCTCAATTTATGTTGTATTTACATGCAATGACCTTATCTGGTGGGGGAATATGTGCCTTTCTTTCTTTCGGCAGGGGGGGCCACTTGGGTTCACACCACTCCAGACTGGCCGGAGACTTCACTGGCTGTGAATTCAATGTACATTGGTGAAGGGGGTTGGAATGTTGGATTTGATTAGGGGGTTGGGAGGAGAGTTGAGAGACATGATGGGAGAGGGTAGTTGGGTCCGGCGATCTGAAGCGAAAGGAGCAGAGCTAAGGCCGCTCTTGGAACCCATGGACGGACTATAGAACTTGGAACTAAGTTTTCTCGGGCTTCGGTCGTGAGATCTACATTCTCCAAGGAATTATCCCATGGACTATTTTTACTGACTTGTTGCTGATCTCGTGGACTAGGGCATTACATTGGGGTCATCTACCTGGACTTACTGAAATGCTTGTATGGATACAAATAAAACTTGTTGCATTGTTAACCTGCCTAGGTGATTACTAACACCCTCAACTCTAGATCTTCACATAGCCCCCCATAGAATATAGTGTAGCCCCTCATAGAATATAAAGTAGCCCTCCATAGTATATAACACAGCCTCCCCCATAGAATATAATTATACCCCCATAGTACATAACACAGCCTCCCCCCATAGAATATAATGCACCCCCAATAGTATATAATACAGCCTCATAGTATATAACACAGCCCACATAGTATATAACACAGCCCATATAGTATATAACACAGCCCACGTAGTATATAGCACAGCCAAGTAGTATATAGCACAGCCTACATAGTATATAGCACAGCCACATAGTATATAACACAGCCCACATGGTATATAACACAGACATGTAGTATATAACAGTCTCATAGTATAACACAGCCACATAGTATATAACACAGCCCACATAGTACTTAATACAGCCCACATATAGTACATAGCACAGCCCACATAGTATATGACACAGCCCACGTAGTATATAGCACAGCCCACATATAGTGTATATAGCACAGCCCACATATAGTATATAGCACAGCCCACATATAGTATATAGCACAGCCCTCATAGTATATAGCACAGCCCACATCCCTCCGCCCTCTTCAGAATGGCCTCACAGTCCAGTACCCTGTTATATTAAAAAAAAAATACTCACTTTTCCTCATGCCTGCTCTGCTCCCGGCTCCTGTCTCAGTGGCTGCTCTACCTGGCATACAGTGAGTGCGCGATGACGTCAACGCGCACCCACCATGTCAGAGGCAGAGCGGGGAATGATGGGAAAGGGAGCGTCAGCTGACGCTCTCTCCTCCATCATTACTTTGAACTGTACCGGCAGACGCCGATATAGTTCAATGCGGCGGGGGAGTCGGTGCTGGGGGCAGGTGGGCCCCCCTGCCTAACAGGGGCCCCATAGCAGCTGCGTGATGTGCGGCTAGCAGGGGGCCCCTGGGGGAGCGGGGGCCCCAGGCAGCTGCCTGATCTGCCTGCCCCTAACGCTGGCCCTGCAGACACCATATTACCACCACATAGTGGCCTATAATACCACATACAAGGAACAAATGCCGCCAAACCATGTCCAGATCACATATTACCACCACAGTGACCAAATAATATCACATACAAGGGACAATAATATAGTAAGACCTGAGGCTAAAAATTGATGTTTCAAAATATGCAATTTTATTATGATAATTGAATGTCAGTCACACAGAACCCAACATTTCGGCCTAATCGGCCTTTATCAGGGGTATTATCTAAATAAAACATAACAATACATAAAATTAGAAACTTTTCTGAGAACAAACCATATCCAAAAAAGTTCAAAAGACATATTATCACCAATGAATAATGTATTAAACAAAATGAGGTCATGAATCCACCATCAGAAAAAGTTCCCAATACGCCATTGAACATACTGTAAAAAAGGGGAAGGGGGAAAAAAATACATAAAATATAATATATATATCACATAAATAGAAAAACAGCCTAACGCAGCCATGAGGTACCATGGAAAATTGTGCAGAAAGTAAGCAAAAAGCAAGAGAATGAGGGAATATAAATACCTGTGTAAGCTTATGGTGGAGTCTCAAAGTTCTAAGAGAAAGAAAGAGGGGCAGGGTAAGTATCAGAAATGGTAAAGAGAAAACGCTATATGCATAATGTCAACAAACCTAACTGAATAAAGAGATAACAATATATTGTGGACCTGCGCCGCCGTCTGTAAGGTATGTGTGTGTCAAAACGCCAGGCTAATGTCTTTTTATATGTTATATAGCTCATTAATGCGACTCAGCTGTGAGAAAGGGGTGTGAGCGCCCTAAGGTGTACCCGCGCATGCGCAGACTATAAACCAGGACGGAAGTGGGGCACGATAAATGTAAAGAACAGGAAGTGTGGCAAAAGTCGCTAGAGCGCAGGCGTTATAGGAAGTGGGGCATATGAGAAAATAAGTTAGGACGGAAGTGGGGCATAATGCACGCTATAAACCGGAAATAGAGAAAAGAGATATCGTTATGCATAAAGGTATAACCTAATCAATGAGGCGCAATCTCTAGTAGTGATGTAAAAAGGTAGGGACCTCAAAATACACCTAAAATAGCCCCTAATGAAAAAGAGAATAGTGAGATTCTATATTAATGTATATAATGATGATATATGTATGTGCATATAAGCGCAAAAACTGCTTGAAAACAATCTTATAAGGGAAAAAAATTTTACTAAAAAGAATATAAGAAAAAGAGAAAGAAAAAGAAAGAAAAGAGGGAAAAAAACCACCAAGTAACAGAATGAAAGAACCGAACGTGGGTACCTTATTTCCGCAATCAGGTCTGTGAAAGGAAACAAAGAAAGAGGGTGATTAAGCACCTACAGTATACATACACAATAAAAATACATATTTACACACATATATATACAAATACATAGGGTAAGTATAATATTACCTGATACAGAAAGATAGGGGCATACAAACTCCATGGCATCCTAATAAAGAAAAATCAGTAGAAGTTCAATAAAAAAACTCATACTCCCTATTAAGGCCATACGGTTCCAATGTTTGGAGAACAAAGATTCAATACGCCTCTCTCTTTTAATGTTTGTATCCTGTTGCCTCCTTGTCTAGCCACAGGTACACTATCAATTATTTGGTAACGAAGCTGAGAGATTTGATGGTTATGTGAAATGAAATGAGCTGGAATAGGTAACAAGGTTCTCTTGCATCGAATAGTAGATTTATGTTGAGAAATGCGATCTCGGATATGTTGGGTAGTTTCTCCAACATATCCGAGACCGCAAGGACATTTAATCAAATAGATTACATATGATGAGTCACAGTTTTAGTGTTCCTTGATTGGAAAACTCTTACCCGATCTTGGATGAGTAAAAGTATCACCTTTAGTGATGTTTGAGCATTGTAAGCAATGCAAACATGGAAATGTCCCTTTACGTAATGACCTAAATAAAACTTGTTTCCTTGAATCACGGGCACTCCCAATATCCGCTCTTACCAAAAGATTGCGTAAGTTGGGGTTTTGTTTATGTCAAATCAAAGGTGGAATTTGAAACTCTGGTATCTTAGGGTAAGAGTTGGAGAGAAGAGGCCAATGTCGGCAAATCACTTTGTGAATAAGATACATGAATGGGTGATATGTATTGACAAATGCCACCCTATTTGCTTGAGTTACTGAACCATATTTAGGTAAAGGAGAAAAAGACAACAAGGAGTCGGGATACCCTTGAGATTCAAATTCAGATTTCATTTCCCTAAAACGGTTATCGCGATTGAGACTATCAGATACTATACGGTCTATCCGATAAAATTGTGACCTGGGTAGAGACTTTTTTATATGTTTAGGGTGGCAACTCGTAAAGTGCAGTAAACGATTTTTGACCGAATTATATTGCATCGTAAAAGATAAACCCTCCAACTTAATATCCTGAAAGAAGCTATCAAGAGAAACCAAGTCACCTGTCCAAATGAGAAAAATGTCATCAATATATCTCTTCCACAGTATCGAGTAATGTTGGAAGAGAGCATGTGAATAAACAAATTCTAATTCAAATTCTGCCATAAAAATATTGGCGTATGGGGGTGCCACATTTGAACCCATAGCAGTACCAGCTAATTGAATGAAAAATTGATCTTGAAATAGAAAAAAATTCTTTGTCAAGACGAGAGTCAGCATGGAGATACAAAAGATTTAATATCATTAGAGAAATCTGTATTATTATCCAAAAAAATCTTAACTGTTTGAATGCCCCTGGTATGGCTAATACTTGTATACAAACTTGAAACATCTAAGGTCACAAGGTAACAATTAACCGAAGTCAAATTCAAATCTCTTATACAAGATAGAAAATGTGATGTATCCCTAAGCCATGAGGGGATCAAGTGTAAAAGAGGAGAAAGGATCTTCTCAAGTATGTTAGATAACGGTGATAATAATGAGTACTTAGGGGGGCATTCAAGCAGTTAAGAACTTTTAGCCTCAGGTCTTACTATATTATTGATTGACTTTCCTGAAGGCTTGGTTGTCTTTTTCCCCCTTCTATACTATACATACAAGGGACAAATACCACCGCACCATGATCCTTTTTTTGCCATCACGTCGTGGGTTCATTTTTATATATTTTTTCTCGTTTTCCTTCATTTTTTATCATCCTTTTCCTTTTTCTCTTTTTTTCTCTTCTTCTTTTATCTGTAAAATATAATAAAGATTGATTTTTAATTAGGGAATGTTTAACCTTTATGATCACTTTGATCTTTGACCTTTGCGGCGCTCCTCGTGTCTCTGAGGGCGCCAAATTTGAATCTTGTATGTATAAATGTGATGACAGCTCTCTGTAGTCATGTATCAACCCCTGAAGAAGAAGCGTTATGCTTCGAAACGCGTAGGGATTAAAGGGTTAACTTTTTTAACCTTGTGTGGTTATTGAATCTGTCTGGCAGCGCACTCAAAGTCCAAGAATTTATTCCTTATTGAACTGTGGTACGGTTCCGTTGTGGACCGTTGGACGTGCAGCAGGCTGACTTACTATACAGGCTTTATTTTCTCTTTGAGAAGGTGAGTTTAATACTTTCAGTATTTGTACATTTTTACCCGGATAAGACCCTATTGCGCTTTTGTTTCAACCCTTTAGTGAAAATAATACATACAAGGGACAAATACCACCGCACCATGTCCAGACCACATTTTACCATCACATGGTGACCAATAATACCCCATACAAGGAACAAATACCACCACACCATGACCAGACCACATATTACCACCACATAGTGACAATACAACAATACTGATCAGTAATAAAAAAAACACAACAATAATATCACCATAAGTCCTATTATACACAGGAGATCTGTACTTAGTATGCAGTGTCTGTGTACAGGTAATACAGTGATCACTGGTGACATTGTACACAGGTCCGCTGTATATAGTATACAGTGTATAGTGTCAGTGTATAGGTAACACACTGACTCACCAGTGACATCTCTAGGTGAAGTCTTTCATCTTCATCTAGCACAGACCGTCGTTACGTCTTCCAGCCAGGGCTCGTCTCTGCAGGAAATAACACAAGTTATCTAGAGTACAGCTTGCAGAACACATTACTTATTTTTTCCCAACTTCTACACTACACAACATGAAGAAAAAAAGGCTAAAGTGTTACTGTGCACAGTAACAGGATCGCCCCCATTTAAAACAGTATTCTAAAAAAATAAAATAAATACATCACTGCAGTAATAATATCTCTTAATTAGCCCCTATGGTAACAATATCACCCATCCTGGCCCCCATGTGTTTCATTCCTGGCTCCAGCCATATGTTCTCCAATCCTGCCCTCATGAGTATCCATTCTGCCCCATATGATCTCCCCATCCTGCCCCATCTGTCTCCATTGTATCCATCTTGCCCCATGATCCTGCATGATCTATCTCCATCCTGCTCCATGATCCCGCCCCATCTGGCTCCATCCTGCCCCATGATGCTGCCCCATCTGTCTCCATCCTGCCCCATGATCCTGCTCCATCTGTCTCCATTTTGCCCCATGATCCTGCCCCATCTGTCTCCATCCTGCCCCATCTGTCTCCATCCTGCCCCGTGTCTCCAATCCTGCCCCCGTGTCTCCAATCCTGCCCCGTGACTCCAATCCTGCCCCGTGACTCCAATCCTGCCCTCGTGTCTCCAATCCTGGCCCCGTGTCTCCAATCCTGCCCCCGTGTCTTTCATCCTGCTCTCATATCTTTCATCCTGCCCCGTGTCTCCAATCCTGCCCTCATGTCTTTCATCCTGCCCCGTGTCTTCAATCCTGCCCCTGTATCTCCAGTCCAGCCTCCGTCTCTGCCATCCGGTCCCCTGTCTCCAATCCTGCCCCTGTCTCCATCCTGCCGGCATGCTGCTTTCAATAAAAATAAATAAAAAAACTTTCTCCTTACCTTGCTGCGCTCCTGCGGCAAGCGATGTTCCAGCTGCCAGCCTCCGCACAGCAATGGAGTAACTGAACCTGTGGCTCAGACTCAGGTTCAGTTACTTGATCCGCAGAATCCTGCCGCTGGGGCAATGGGGCCCGATGCGTGCCCCCTCTGCTGATCAGGCTCCGTACGCCAGTCAGGGCAGTAATGCCCTGATGGCGGCCCTGCATATGGCAGCAGTGGCTCAGTATTGGGGTATCGGCAGGATGAGTTGTTTTTGCAGGTTGGGAATACATTTGCACATGGAAACACGAGAAGCAATGGGATGAAACTGAAAGGGAGAAGGTACACATTAGATATTAGAAAATACTTTTTGACAGTGAGGGTGAGCAATGAGTGGAACAGGCTGCCACGAGAGGTGATGAGTTCTCCTTCAATGGAATTGTTCACATAGAGGCTGGACAGACATCTGTCTGAGGTGGTTTAGTGAATTCTGCATTGCTGCATTGAGTAGGAGGTTGGACACGATAACCCTGGAGGTCCCTTCCAACTCGAACATTCTAGGATTTCATGATTATACGCGTGAACGGTGCTAGAACTGTGAGAAGACAGATGTGTCTTTGTTGTAATCTCTGCAGATGAGTCCTGGCTGGAGGAGTCAATATGTCGGTCTGGGCCAGATGGAAAAGACGGGAAAAGTGAATGACTCCACCAGAAAGAACGTAATCTGTAAGTCACCATCTATAACTGTGCAGTAATCTCTAGAAGTGCTGCAGGACTGTTATCTACCACTATATGTCACCATAAGGTGATTGTTAGGGCTGGCGGAACGCAACAAATTATACTAGAGAAGAGAGAGAGAGGATTCAAAAAGATTTAAATAAACTGGAGAAGTGGGCAGTAACTAACAGAATGGTTTTTAACAGGGAGAAATGCAAAGTACTACATCTGGGCAATAAAAATGAAAAAAGCATATATAGAATGGGAGGAATAGGGCTAAGTGACAGCACATGTGAAAAAGACTTGGGTATACTAATAGATCACAGACTGAATATGAGTCAACAGTGTGATGCAGCAGCAAAAAAGGCAAATGCAGTTCTAGGATGTATTAACAGAAGCATACAGTCTAGATCACGTGAAGTCATTATTTCCCTCTACTCCTCTTTGGTCAGACCTCATCTGGAATATTGTGTCCAGTTTTGGGCACCACATTTTAAAAAAGACATCAACAAACTGGAGCAAGTTCAGAAAAGAGCGACCAGAATGGTGACCGGTCTGCAAACCCTGTCTTATGAGGAAAGGTTGCAGGATTTGGGAATGTTTAGTTTGCAAAAGAGAAGACTGAGAGGAGACTTAATTGCTGTCTACAAATATCTAAAGGGCTGTCACATTGTAGAAGGATCAACTTTATTCTCATTTTCACAAGGAAAGACTAGAAGCAATGGGATGAAACTGAATGGGAGGAGACACAGATTAGATATTAGAAAAAACTTTTTGACAGAGTGATCAATGAGTGGAACAGGCTGCCACGAGAAGTGGTGAGTTCTCCTTCAATGGAAGTCTTCAAACAGAGGCTGGACAGACATCTGACTGGGATGATTTAGCGAATCCTGCTTTGAGCAGGGGGTTGGACCAGATGGCCCAGGAGGTCCCTTCCAACTCTACGATTCTATGATTCTATGATTCTATAAAATAATAGTAGGTGCGTTCGCAGCCCGGGGTCCACCGTGCAGAGGTGGTACACTGCTGCTAAGTAATGACGGAAGTATAAAGCGGCGTGGGAAGGTCACACGTGGGTTAACGTCACCCAGTGTGAACAGCAGCGACTCTGTTAACTCACAGAGCCGCACTACCGCTGAACATAAACATCGGAGCCTGTTTAACTCACAGAGCCCGGCCAAGGAGCGCACAGAAAGCGGTCACAGAACCCTGCCCCAAGGACACGGGGTCAGTGTCCCTCTAGAACTTCTGAGTGCGCGGCGTCGCAACTGCAGACGCCGGTATAGATGCTGACTTCAGTGTGTAGAGCACGTGCACTGTGGCGTGCCGAGCTACTGGTGGAGACCAATGCCTGTCACTGACTCTGACCTACCTACACCTAAGCCTGGGCGCTTAACAGGCTAGGCTGCACAACACATGCATACCAAGGGTAGGGGTTCTTAATGAGTCATTCACCAGAGACATTCATACATGCATACGACACACACTCTTGATAGTCAGCTAATGCAGTCTATACTAGCGCATGGCCGAGCGGCTATGTGAACCTTTTATAGCCGCGTGCTTCCAGGACCTTCCTGGCCTTTCGGATGGACCAATCCTAGCTGAAGGACCTGAGCACGTGACCTTAGTTCTCAAATGGGAGATCACACCACGGGCATGCCCAGTGGACCGCAAGGAGGACTTAGTCCCTGGAGAGACTCGCTGCTGGCCAGCCTGCATTGCTAAAGGTGGACCAGAGGTGGCAGCAGCAAGCAAGCCCACAGTGCTGGTCTGAGCAGAGCGCTGGGAACAACGAGTCTGCTGAGCAGGCTCCTCTGCGGCTGAAGGAGAATGGGAGACCGCCGAGTGCAAGGCTCTGGATTCCTGCTGTGCAGTGGCAGAAACCTGACGCCTAACAGTGGTAATATCAGTGCTGGTCTTTGTATAGACTTATTTTCAATAACATGGCGGTCATCTCCTGAGGTTCCCCTATACCACCATAGTTCTAATTATGATTACATGGTTAGGGGTCACAGCCGGACACAGACAGGAAGGGCCCCTGTGCAAGAACAATATATGATTCCTTTGAAGCCCAAGAGCTCCTAAAAATGCAAAATTGCACCTTTTTTGGAGGTAGATATGAGCCCCCTTACCTCTTGTGCCCATGTGCGGCCGCACAGGTTGCACCAATGATATGTCCTCCTGTTAGGGGCCCACTCGGATGTTTCACCCCCAAGCTGAAACCCTAGCTACGCTTCTGGATCTATATCTGCTTATCAATATAAGTATGCGCTAAAGAAAGCAGCACTATACAAGACTGATATTGCAAATGGGTGGAAGTTTCAGAGAACCAACCCAGTATCCTTCAAATGTATACACGGCCCATCATTTATCACACCAGATGGACAAAATACCTATAGATGGGTGTCTGTCAATTTGCTAAACAGAACTAAGCTGTAATACATATAATAGGTGAGATGTGGCCGTTGCCCTTGGTCCTCAACCCCTTTACCCCCAAGGGTGGTTTGCATGTTAATGACCAGGTCAATTTTTACCATTCTGACCACTGCCCCTTTTTGAGGTAATAACTCTGGAACGCTTCTATGGATCCCGGTGATTCTGTCATTGTTTTCTAGTGACATATTGTACTTCATGTTAGTGGTAAAATTTCATTGATATACTGTAACTTGCGTTTATGTGTGAAAAACAAACAAACAGAAATTTGGCGAAAATTTCGCAATTTTACAACTTTGAATTTTCATGCCCTTAAATCACAGAGATATGGCACACAAAATACTTAATAGGTAACATTTCCCACATGTTTAATTTACATTAGCACAATTTCGGAACCAAAATTTTTTTTTGTTAGGAAGTTATAAGGGTTAAAAGTTGACCAGTGATTTCTCATTTTTACAACACCATTTTTTTTAGGGACCACATTTAACTTTTCTTCACAGAAAAATTACTTCAGGTCCAATTTTTTTATTTGAACAAGGGTAACAGGAGAAATTGGACGGCAAAAGTTATTGTGCAATTTGTCCTGAGTATGCTGATACCTGATATGTGGGGGGAGGGACCACTGTTTCGGCGAATGGCAGAGCTGTGAAGAGAAGGAGCGCCGTTTGACTTTTTCAACGCAAAATTGGCTGGAATCGAGATCGGACGCCATGTCGCGTTTGGAGAGCACCTGATTTGCCTAAACAGTGGAAACCCCCCACAAGTGACCACATTTTGGAAACTAGACCCCCCCCAAGGAACTTATCTAGACGTGTAGTGAGAACTTTGAACCCCCAAGGGCTTCACAGAAGTTTATAGCGTACACTACAGCCGTAAAATTAAAAAATCATATTTTTTCCACAAAAATGTTTTCACCCCCCAATTTTTATTTTCACAAGGGAAACAGGACCCTAAAAGTTATAGTGCAATTTGTCCTGAGTATGCTGATACCCCATATGTGGGAGAAAACTATTGTATGGGCACACGTTTGGGCTTGGAAGGGAAGTAGTGACGTTTTGGAATGCAGACTTTGATGGAATGGTCTGCAGGTGTCATGTCGCATTTGGAGAGCCCCTGATGTGCCTAAACAGTGGAAACCCCCCCAAGTGACCCCATTTTGGAAACTAGACCCCCCCAAGGAACTTATCTAGATGTGTAGTGAGCACTTTGAACCCCCAAGTGCTTTACAGAAGTTTATAACTTAGAGCTATAAAAATAAAAAAAATCATTTTTTCCACAAAAATGATCTTTTTGCCCCCAATTTGTTACTTTCCCCAAAAGTTGTTGTGCAATTTGTCCTGAGAACGCTGATATCCCATATGTGGGGGTAAACCACTGTTTGGGGTGCATGGCAGAGCTTGGAAGGGAAGGATCACCGTTTGACTTTTTCAACGCAGAATTGGCTGGAATTAAGATCAGATGCCATGTCGCATTTGGAGAGCCCCTGATGTGCCTGAACAGTGGAAACCCCCAAATTCTAACTCCAACCCTAATCCCAACCCTAACCCTAATGGGAAAATGGAAATAAATACTTTTTTTTATTTTATTATTTTTCCCTAACTATGGTGGTGATAAAGGGGGGTTTGATTTACTATTTATAGCTGGTTTTTATGTTTGGCAGCTGTCACACGCTAAAAGACGCTTTTTGTAAAAAATAGTTTTTGCATCACCACATTTTGAGAGCTATAATTTTTCCATATTTTGACCCACAGTCATGTGTGGTCTTATTTTTTTACGGGACGAGTTGATGTTTTTATTGGTACCATTTTCGGGCACATGACATTTTTTTTATCACTTTTTATTCCGATTTTTGGGAAGCAGAATGAACAAAAACCAGCATTTCATGAATTTCTTTTGGGGGGGCTTACACCGTTCCGAGTGTGGTAAAATTGATTAAGCGTTTTTATTCTTTGGGTCAGTATGATTACAGCGATACCTCATTTATATAATTTTTTTATGTTTTGGTGCTTTTATACAATAAAAACAATTTTATATAAAAAATAATTATTTTGCATTGCTTTATTCTGCGAGCTATAACTTTATTTTTTCGCTGATGACGCTGTTTCAGCTCATTTTTTGCGAGACAAGATGTCATTTTCAGCGGTACCATGGTTATTCCTATCCGTCTTTTTGATTGCGTGTTATTGCACTTTTTGTTCGGCGGTATGATGATAAAGCATTGTTTTTTGCCTTTTACTTTTTGAAGGGGTTCAGTAAAGGGGTTAACTAGTGGGACAGTTTTATTGGGCGGGTCGTTCTGGACGCGGCGATTATTTCGTGTTCTTTTATTATTTTTTATTTACAAAAAAAGAATTTATTAGGGAATATGTATTTATTTAGGAATTTTTAAAAAATTATTTTTACACATGTATTTTTTTTTTACTTTATTACATTGTCCCAAGGGCGGACATTACTATATAGTGTCAGATCACTGATCTGGCACTTTGCATAGAACTGTGTCAGATCAGCGATCTGACAGGCAGTGCAGGCGGCTTCTCAGCGCCTGCTCTCAGCAGGCAATGAGAAGCTACCTCACTGCAGGACCCGGAAGGCCCCCACGGCCATCTTGGATCCGGGTGCCTGCAGGGAGGAGGCCCTCGGAACAACACCAGCACATCGCGTTGTTCCAAGGGTCTCAGGGAAGCATGCAAGGAGTCCCCTCCCTGCGCGATGCTTCCCTATGCCCATGGAACACTGCTATCATGTTTGATAATCAGCTGTGATAATCAGCTGACCCCCGGCCACGATCAGCTGCGCTCCCCCCGTGAGCGCAGCTGATCGCGTTGACATACTATCCCGTCCATGGGCATTAAGGCCCAGGGTACATGGACGGGTGTTACGATTCTAGTAGGAACCGGAGAGTGGACCCTCTGGGTCGTGGCTCCAGAGCCCCCGAGGGCGAGCGGCCCAGGTGATGACCACCCCCTATACAGGGAGTGTTAGGGGCAGGCCCAAGGGGGGTGAGACCACGACAGCTGGAACCAAAGGGACGACCCAGGGAGTGTACAGAGGGAAAGGCAAAAGGATACTGACTAGAGTAGGCCCGGAGCAGGAGGGAGACAGAACGTAGGGAACCAGGACCGATCAGGATGGAGCCAGAGCAGGAACGCTGGAAGAAAGAAGGAAGAAAGGTTAGGAGGGACTGACCTAGGGGTGAGGACGGAACCCTAGCTAAGGAACCACCGGTGACAGGAGCAGAGAAGGACCAGGCGAGGTACAGGCACGGAGGCAGCAGAGGGGGCTGAGCGGGAGTCCAGTCGGGGCTATGGAGCGGAGAGCAGAGCCCAGACCAGAGAGAGGGGGGACCTGAGAGTCGGGTGCGACGCTGCGCAGGAACGCTAAGCGCCACAGAGGAAGACAAACAGGCGTCTTACCATTCCAGACGCCAGACAGAAATACCCGGTGGGCGCCGCCATGTTGGGGGCGGAGCCACCGGGTCACGTGCTCCCAGGATGCCCCGCGATGAGAAACGAGCAAGTGCGCATGTGCGTGCCTCTGACGCGCCGTGACCCTGCAAAGCCAGACAGGGCACGGCGCGAGGATGAAGGAGGGACGCGCCGGGAGGAGGGGGACCCCAGGTGAGCATCGGGGTGCGTAATAGTACCCCCTCTCTTATTCCCCTCCTTCAGGCGGGATAGAAATCTTCTCATGATATGAGGAGCATTGATGTTCTCCCGGGGCTCCCATGACCTTTCCTCAGGACCGAATCCCTCCCAATCTACCAGAAAGAAGGTTCTACCTCGAACGGTCTTCTTTGCCAGGATGTCCCTGACATCAAAGACGTCCCCAGCGGAGCTAGGTTGCGGAGCGTGGGACGAGGCTGGCTGAAAGCGATTAAACACTGTGGGTTTGAGAAGCAAGACATGGAAAGTGTTGGGGATCCGCAGGGAGGCAGGCAATTTTAGTTTATAGGTTACATCATTGATGCGAGTCAAAACCTCAAAGGGACCAACGTAACGTGGACCTAACTTATAAGAGGGGATTTTAAGTCGGAGGAAGCGCGAGGACAGCCAGACCTTATCGCCTGGATGATAAGGAGGGGTGTCCAGGCGCCTCTTGTCGGCGTATCTTTTCATCCGATCGCTAGCTCTCTCAAGGGACGTCTTAGTCTCCTCCCAAATTTTAGAGAATTCTGAGGACAAGGAGTCCGCCGCCGGCACGCCCGAGGTGGGGGACACGGGAAGAGGAATGCCCGGATGCTGCCCAAAAACTACAAAAAAGGGAGACTTGGAAGAGGACTCGTTGGGGTGATTGTTGTGAGCAAATTCCGCCCAGGGTAGCAGTGAGACCCAGTTACTTTGGTGTGCATTAGAAAAATGTCGAAGATAAGTGGTTAACACCTGATTGATCCGTTCCACTTGGCCGTTGGATTGTGGATGATAGGCGGAGGAGAAGTCCAGGACTACCCCCATGGAGCTAGAGAGAGCTCTCCAGAAACGAGAGGTGAATTGAACACCACGGTCAGACACGATGTGCTGGGGAAAACCATGAAGTCGGAAAACATGATGCACGAAGATCTTCGCCAACTCGGGCGCAGAAGGCAGACCAGGTAGCGGGATGAAATGAGCCATTTTGGAAAAACGGTCTACCACCACCAAAATGACAGAGCAGCCGGAAGATGGAGGTAGATCTGTGACGAAATCCATGGCGATGTGGCTCCAGGGAACTGATGGAACCGGCAAAGGATGTAAGAGACCAGAGGGTAGCTGTCATGGAATCTTATTCCGGGCGCAGGATGAGCAAGAAGCGGTAAATTCCAGGACATCCTGGCGGAGTGAAGGCCACCAATAATGGCGGGAGATGAGGGATAGAGTCCTCTTGGCTCCGACATGCCCGGCGATCTTAGAAGAGTGTCCCCAGTGCAGAACCCTTACTCTGTCATGGTCCAATACCAAGGTCTTGCCTGGTGGTGGGTTGACCAAACTTAGAGGGGCTAGGGTGACGATCTTTGCTGGATCGATGATGTGAGCGGAGCTCTCCTCTTCATCGGTCGGGAGAAATGATCTTGATAAGGCATCAGCTCTGATGTTCTTATTACCCGGACGAAAGCGGAGCTCGAAATCAAAGCGTCCAAAGAATAGGGACCATCGGGCTTGCCGGGGATTGAGCCTTTGGGCAGACTGAACATAGGCCAAATTCTTGTGGTCGGTAAATATCGTAAAGGGATGGACCGCTCCTTCGAGAAGGTAACGCCATTCCTCTAAAGCCAGTTTGATTGCCAGTAGTTCCTTGTCCCCAATGGAGTAATTGCGTTCGGGGGGAGAAAAGGCTTTAGAAAAGAACCCACAGGTGACAGTCCGGCCAGAGGAGGTTCTTTGCAGGAGAACCGCCCCCGCTCCCACGGAGGATGCGTCGACCTCGAGAATGAAGGGTCTCTCGGCATCAGGACGGTGGAGAACGGGCGCTGTAGCGAATTCTCTCTTCAGAGTTTGAAAGGCGTCTTCTGCCTCGGGAGGCCAGAGGCGGGGATTGACTCCTTTGCGCACAAGAGCAGAGATGGGCTTGGTTATGGTGGAAAAATGAGGAACGAATTGCCTATAATAGTTAGCAAAGCCGAGAAAGCGTTGAATGGCTTTGAGACCAAGGGGACGGGGCCAGGCCAGGATCGTGGACACTTTCTTGGGATCCATCCTCAATCCAGACTTCGAAACGATATACCCAAGGAACGGCAGGGACGGTTGTTCGAAGGCGCATTTCTCCAACTTGGCAAATAGGTGGTTCTCCCTTAGACGCTGCAACACTTGCCGTACATCTCGTCGATGGGTGGAGAGATCTGGAGAGAAGACAAGAATGTCGTCGAGATAAACCACGACACAGGAGTAAAGGAGATCCCGAAAAATATCGTTAACGAGCTCCTGGAATACCGCTGGTGCGTTACAGAGGCCAAACGGCATCACCAGGTATTCATAGTGACCGTCACGGGTGTTGAATGCGGTCTTCCACTCATCCCCAGCGCGAATTCGGACCAAGTTATAGGCTCCTCGAAGATCAAGTTTGGTAAATATTTGCGCCCCTCTCAGGCGATCAAAGAGTTCGGGGATGAGGGGTAACGGGTACTTGTTCTTAATCGTGATGCTGTTCAGACCTCTGTAATCAATGCACGGACGGAGCGACCCGTCCTTCTTCTTAACAAAAAAGAAGCCTGCGCCCGCAGGGGAGGAAGACTTGCGTATGAAACCCTTGGCTAAGTTCTCTTGCACGTATTCCGACATGGCTTGCGTCTCTGCCGGCGAGAGTGGATAAATCCTACCCCGTGGAGGGGTGGCTCCAGGGACGAGCTCGATGGGGCAATCATAGGGTCGGTGAGGCGGAAGGTTCTCGGCCTCCCTCTTGTCAAAAACATCCGAAAAAGAGCTGTAAGCAATGGGCAAGCCGGGGGGTAAGGAGGGGGAAGAACCACCCACGGGACGCACCGGCAGCAGACACCCAGACCCACAGGACTCCCCCCAGCGCAGGATATTACCCTTATGCCAGTCTAAGGTAGGGCTGTGGGCTCGTAACCAGGGAAGGCCTAGAAGGATAGGGTGAGAGATGCTCGCTAGGACATAAAAAGCGATCCTCTCCTTGTGTAGGGCCCCTACCTGGAGTTCTACCTCATGGGTGACCAAGGTAATGGTCTCTTGGAGAGGTTTACCATCCACGGAAGCAAGGATCCGTGGGGTTTCTAAGGTCTTGACCGGGACCGAAAATTTAAGAACCTCTTCGAGCCTAATAAAATTTCCCGCTGCGCCGGAATCCACATAGGCGGCCAGAGAAAAACGTTTTCCACCAACGTGCAACAAGACAGACAGAGTGAGGGGTAGAGAGGTATCATACACACCTAGGGAGGCCTCTCTTACCTGACCTAGGCGGAGGAGTTTTCCGGACGTTCCGGGCAGGTACGGACCAGATGGGAGTCACTACCACAGTAGAAGCAGAGACCGTGAGTGCGTCTTTCCTCCCGGTGTTGTGCAGATACCTTAAGCCGGTCTACTTGCATGGGTTCTGGCATGGAAACAGAAGCGGATATTCCAGGTCGAAGACAGGGTAGAGCACGGATAGTTGGGGAGGCACGGGGAAGACTCCTCTCGCGAGCACGTTCCTGGAATCGAAGGTCGATACGTGTAGCTAGCGAAATGAGATCTTCTAAAGCAGTGGGAGTATCCCGCCCAGCTAACTCATCCTTAATTCGACCCGCGAGGCCTCGCCAAAAGGCCCCTACCAAGGCCTCGTTATTCCATCCCAAATCAGAAGATAAGGTTCGGAATCGGATGGCATACTGACCCACGGTTTGGGACCCTTGGTGGAGGTTAAATAAAGATTCCGTAGTAGAGGCCAGGCGACCCGGCTCGTCGAACACTCGACGAAACGTCTCGAAGAAAGTACCTAGCTGGGAGACTACCGGATCATCACGTTCCCAGAGGGGGTTAACCCACGCTAAAGCGTCTCCCTCAAGATGGGAGACAATAAAAGCCACCTTAGCCCGCTCAGTGGGGTATTGCAGGGGCAGGAGTTCGAAATGGAGGCGGCATTGATTCAGGAAACCTCGGCACAGCTTGGGATCCCCGTTATAGCGGGGCGGCTTAGCTAAACGGGGTGGCGGGTGAGGCGCCTGGGCTGGAACGGGGGCTGCAGCGGCCGACTGTAAGGAGAGTAAGCGGTCATCTATGGAGGCCATATAACTAAGGATATGGGTCTGGGTATCTCTTTGCTGGGCCAGTTCCTGCTGCAGTCCAGCCAGTTGGGAGGCATTCCCAGGGTCAGAGGACTGGAGCCCGGAAAGACGAGAATCCATGGATTTCATGAAAGCCATGATACGAGTTTGATTCTCTCGCAAAAACAGCAACTCCTTTTGAGCCGCAGCGGCTCCAGCGGGGTCCATGGCCTGTTTGTTCTGTTACGATTCTAGTAGGAACCGGAGAGTGGACCCTCTGGGTCGTGGCTCCAGAGCCCCCGAGGGCGAGCGGCCCAGGTGATGACCACCCCCTATACAGGGAGTGTTAGGGGCAGGCCCAAGGGGGGTGAGACCACGACAGCCGGAACCAAAGGGACGACCCAGGGAGTGTACAGAGGGAAAGGCAAAAGGATACTGACTAGAGTAGGCCCGGAGCAGGAGGGAGACAGAACGTAGGGAACCAGGACCGATCAGGATGGAGCCAGAGCAGGAACGCTGGAAGAAAGAAGGAAGAAAGGTTAGGAGGGACTGACCTAGGGGTGAGGACGGAACCCTAGCTAAGGAACCACCGGTGACAGGAGCAGAGAAGGACCAGGCGAGGTACAGGCACGGAGGCAGCAGAGGGGGCTGAGCGGGAGTCCAGTCGGGGCTATGGAGCGGAGAGCAGAGCGCAGACCAGAGAGAGGGGGGACCTGAGAGTCGGGTGCGACGCTGCGCAGGAACGCTAAGCGCCACAGAGGAAGACAAACAGGCGTCTTACCATTCCAGACGCCAGACAGAAATACCCGGTGGGCGCCGCCATGTTGGGGGCGGAGCCACCGGGTCACGTGCTCCCAGGATGCCCCGCGGTGAGAAACGAGCAAGTGCGCATGTGCGTGCCTCTGACGCGCCGTGACCCTGCAAAGCCAGACAGGGCACGGCGCGAGGATGAAGGAGGGACGCGCCGGGAGGAGGGGGACCCCAGGTGAGCATCGGGGCGCGTAATAACGGGATAGTACGTCAAATGTCAGGAAGGGGTTAAAACAATGTGGCTCTGCTTCCTATATTATTATCAGAGATGAGCGAACCTTTCAAGGTTTGGTTTGTTTCGATTCGCTGAGCATGTTAACCAAACAGTTTAGATAAACGTACCCAAACCCCATTAGATTCAATACGAGGCCAAACCAAACATATACACACCTTAAGGGATGACTAAAAGTTTTTGAAACAGCTAAAATTAGGGGCAGAAACCATGAAAAGTAGCATTAATTGACCAACAGTAGAAATTTGCAAATGGCTTAACAGCAGTCAGCCATTGGCCATGCATGAGGTATTTACAGCTTTGAATTGAAGTTTCAATGAGGACCTGGTGGGAAAGCCTGATACCTCATGCAACGCAACATCTCCAATTTATTTTTTTTTTCTTATTTCAGCCACACTCAGAAGGCACAAACATCAGTTTCATACAATACTATTGGTAAAAAATGTATTGTCTGACTATGGGGGTGCATTATACTATATAGAGTCTGCCTATGGGGTGCATTATACTATATAGAGTCTGCCTATGGGGGTGCATTATACTATAGAGTCTGCCTATGGGGTGCTTATTTTATATATAGTCTGACTATGGGGAATGCATTATACTATATAGAGTCTGACAATAGGTAGTGCATTATACTATAGAGTCTGCCTATCAAGAGTGAATTATATTATATAGAGTATACCTATGGAGAGGGCATTACTGTAAGCACTACGCTGGATAAGGTGGAATCCCGGAGCGGACCCTCTGGACCGTGGCACCGAGGGACCCCAGACGAGCAACCAGGTGGACCCGACCCCTATACAGGGACCGTTAAGAGCAGGTCCAGGGGTTCGAATGCCACGGCACCCGGAACCAAGAGGGGCGGCTCAGAATGGGGTACAGGAGCTAACACAGGAAGGCGGGACTGGAGTCAGATAGCAGGTGCGGACACAGGAGGACTGGATAAGAGTCAGACAGCTGGTATGGACACAGGCAGTCAGAGCTGGAGTCGGGTAGCGGATACGGACACAGGCAGGCAGGACTGGAGTCGGGTAGAGGATACGGACACAGGCAGGCAGGACTGGAGTCGGGTAGCGGGTATGGACACAGGCAGGCAGGGCTGGAGTCAGAGGGAGGCTGCAAGGAAACACAGAACCGTCAGAGGGAAGCAGGCACAGTGCAAGACATGATCGGAACCTAGAGCTGCTGTATCACAACAACGATCAGGCGCCTCCATTATGGGAGGGTGGCCTGATATACATGTAGATGTGCCCCCATTGGTCCGGCGGTGCTACCAGGTCAGGGCACCGCTGGTGATGACATCAGAGATGGAGGCTCGGGCGCGACCTACTGCGCAGGCGCAGAGCCCGTAATGACGTCACTGGCCGGGGACCGGACAGAGGAGGACGCCGGCGCCGGAGCAGAGGGAGGAGAGGCTGCAGCGTGGTGTCAGTGCAAGCGCGTGGATGAGGAAGGCCCGGGAAGGTGAGCGTCTGGAGGCACGGGGACCGTGACAGTACCCTCCCCCTTAAGCCGCCCCCTGCTGCGATTGGTAAAAAATCTCCTGAGGATGTGAGGAGCGTAGATGTTACCCCGGGGATCCCAGGACCTCTCCTAAGGACCAAAACCTTTCCAGTCAATAAGGAAAAAGGTCCTGCCTCTAACTCTCCTCATGGCGAGGATACCTCTTACCTCGAAGGTGTCGTCAGACCCCACTGGCCGAGGAGCAGAACTAGGCGAGGGATGGAACTGATTCAGTACCAAGGGTTTCAGGAGAGAGACGTGGAAGGTGTTCGGGATGCAGAGCGAAGCAGGCAACCTCAACTTGTAGGCGACTTCATTGACACGTTCCAGGATCTCAAAAGGGCCAATGTACCGGGGGCCCAACTTGTAGGAGGGTAATTTTAGTTGGATGTACCTGGACAAGAGCCAGACCTTATCCCCAATGTGAAACGGTGGAGGATCTAACCACTTGTCTGCGTAATTCTTCATCCGCTCGCTGGCCCTCTTGAGTGCCGAGTTAGTTTCGGACCAGATTTCAGAGAACTCTTGGGACAGGGAGTTGGCTGCTGGTACCTCGGAGGTCGGGGTTTCAGGAAGAGGTATATTGGGATGTATGCCGAAGACCACAAAAAAGGGCGATTTGGCCGAAGATTCGCCGGAATGATTATAGGCGAACTCCGCCCAAGGAAGTAGATCCACCCAGTCATTCTGATGAGCGTTGGAGAAATGCCGAAGGTATGCCGTCAACGTTTGGTTGGTTCGCTCCACTTGACCATTGGTCTGCGGATGATAGGCAGATGAAAAATCCAGGGATATATCCAGAAGTTTGCAAAGCACCCCACAAAACTTAGAGGTGAACTGGACTCCACGATCAGAGACAATCCATCGAGGTAGGCCGTGGAGCCTGAAAATCTGATGGACGAAAATCTTGGCTAATCCAGGTGTGGACGGAAGGCCGCCCAAAGGAATAAAATGTGCCATTTTGGAAAAACGGTCCACAACCACAAAAGTCACCGTACAGCCAGCAGAGCGAGGCAGATCCGTGATAAAGTCCATGGCAATATTCTCCCAAGGAGACGTAGGCACCGGCAATGGAAGCAGCAACCCAGACGGGGACTGACGAGGAGTCTTATTCCTAGCGCAGGAGGAACAGGAGGCAACGAAGTCTACCACGTCTTGGCGGCGAGAGGGCCACCAATAATACCGAGATATAAGAGCAAGGGTCTTCCTAACTCCGGCATGACCAGCCAACTTGGAAGAATGACCCCATAACAGCACTCTCCTCTTGGCATCTCCCGGGACGAGTGTCTTGCCTGGAGGTGGAGAAAGCAGCGTCACTGGTGCCACAGTGATAATCCTGGTAGGCTCAATGATGTGGGAAGGTTCCTCCCCAACCTCAGTCGGTTGAAAGAGAGCGTCGGCCTTGGTGTTTCTGTCCCCTGGACGAAAGTGAAGCTCAAAATCAAAGCGAGGGGGGCGTGGCCTGCTTGCTAATGGCACCGGTCACTTAGCTGCTGAGCTCCAGCCACTTCGACTCCTAATCGGCTCATTGCGGCTCGCCAGCGGCACCAATCTCTCTGCACATGGGGGGGGAGTGCTGCGGAGGTATCCAGGATCGTAGCATGCCAAGGGGAAAATCCCAGAAGAAGCCGTCCCCGGCGAAAGTTAGACTTCTTCTCCAGCACGGGGCGAGGGAAAATGGCGGCAGCATCCTCCTCCACAGCTTCCTCACGCTCATCCAGGAGGGGATCCACAGCAGGCCCAGACTTGGACACAGACGCTGCAGATATACCGCTTACCAAAGGTACAATGCAGAGACTGCTCAGTGCCCTCCGCTCATCACTGCAGCAGGATTGGAAAGATATGGTGGCTGAGCTGAGGGGAGATATCACTGCCATAGGCAGCCGTACAGCACATATTGAATCTAAAATGGGGGAGCTGACAAAGTCACACAATAGCCTCATTGATGCCAATGCAGCACTGGAGGAACAAGTGCAAAAGCTCCATACCAAGGTCTTGGATTTAGAGGACAGGTCCCGCCGAAATAATATAAGAATCAGAGGAATTCCAGAGGCCATACCAGACAAGGGGCTGCAGAGTTTTCTGGGCTCCTTGCTGCAGGAGCTGCTCCCAGACCTGACTGCAACTGATTTCCTGGTGGACAGAATACACAGAGTCCCTAAGCCTAAATCCCTCAGTGCTGATGTCCCTCGGGACACTTTAGCTCGCCTGCACTTTTACAAGACCAAAGAAGCCCTGCTGCAAGCCCTGAGAAAGAGACCCCCTCTGTCTGAGCAATTACGGCACCTGTCCATTTTTCCAGATCTGTCTGCAGGAACCCTGGCAAAAAGGAGGGAATTTGCTCCTTATACCAAAGTTCTCAGGGATGAAGCTATATCCTATAGATGGGGTTTCCCTGTAAAGATCCTGCTTTTCCGAGCAGGAAATACCCACGCCTGCCATTCCCCACAGCAGTTGGCAAAGCTCCTATCCTCATGGAACTTGGCAAATCTCCCGGCCAGATCTCCAAGAGCTACAGGATCATCCCAACAGGATAAAGTGAATGAAGATTGGTCCGTCGTGTGAGTTATGTGATATGTTTGAGTCGCGGCTGAGACTTAGTTGCTACTTTTAAGGTCCGCTGGTTCTGTTCAACCAGGACCCTGAACCCCCATGGCGGTAAATTTCCACCATACCGCAGGCTCCTTTTTTGGGCTTTTTTCTTTGTGGACTGATGCTCCCTACATCAGTAATGTTAGTGATGTCAATATTGTTAGTGTTATCTCTTTCCTGCCTAACCTTCCTTTTCCCCCTGCAGCTCTAGGCAAGAGACTTTTTTTTCATGTACAATGGTACTGAACTGTATGTCTATAAATGTTAGGGGTCTGAACTCGCCAGCCAAGAGATCCATGTTTTGGCGGGAAGTGGTTAAATCCAAATGTGATGTAATATGTGGTCAGGAGTCTCATCTCCTCCAAGGGGACTCGCACAGGTTAAATAATGCTAAATTTCCTTTCATACTGCTGGCTTGTGGAAAAATAAAAAAGGCTGGAGTATTCATTTGTGTAAAAAATACTGTTGCGTTCACACTACATTCACAACATTTAGACCCTGACGGTAGATACGCCATTATTAATTGCTCCATAAATGGATCTAAGTATACTATTGCAACCGTTTACGCCCCCAACTCTGGTCAGATCAGCTTTTTGCGGAGGTTTCTTTCCAAGCTTTCATCCGTTAAAGAGGGTAAGCAAATAATCTGCGGGGATTTTAACATGGTAATGTCCAGCACTCTGGATTGCTCCAATACTGCTGTAAAGAGGAAGGAGATGAGCACAATAATTTCAGAAAGGCATCTCCATGATATATGGAGATACCAACATGCAAATGAGAGGGACTACACATTCTTCTCGCCTCGGTTCACCTCTTACAGCAGATTGGACTACTTTCTGGTTGATAGCTCACTTATTATGGATTGCTCAGATTCAAAAATTGGACTTATAGCTTGGTCGGACCACGCCCCCATATACCTGACAGTTCAGGAGCAAAACCGCGCACCTGTTTTTGCCCGGTGGCGCATGAATGACTCCCTCCTAGCCTGTAGACAAATCTCTGAGGAGTTGCAGGCCGACCTCGCAGAGTTTTTTAACTTTAATGATAACAAGGAGGTGACAGAGGAAACGCTTTGGTCTGCACACAAGGCCTATATTAGGGGGTCATTCATCAAAATTGCCACTAGGGAGAAAAGGAGGCGTCAGGCAACTTACAAAGCTCTACTGTCCCACATAGTACTTTTGGAAGCCCACAATAAATCTGCCCCAAACTTGTCGACATCTGACGAACTCAGGAAACTAAGAACACAGCTCCGCCAGGTGTTGATGGCAGACTATGAGAAAAACTTAAGATCCCTCAAACAGCGGTACTATGTGATGGGTGACAGGGCGGGTGCCTTACTAGCCAGGAGGGTTAAAAAACGAGAAATGCAAAATAAAATTGAATACCTCGTGACGGGTTCTAATGCCACAATACGCAACCCAACGGAAATAGCCAACGCATTCGCTGACTTTTACCAGTCTCTCTACAACCTTAAAAATGACCCCACTGCCCCAAAGCCTACCCAAACGGCAATTAATTCCTTCTTAAACAATATTAATCTTCCTCGGTTATCTGCAGTACAGCTGGAGCAACTAAATTCTCCTCTTTCTCTGGAAGAGGTTCACCAGGAGGTGACCACAGCCAAAAGAAATTCAGCTGCAGGCCCAGACGGCCTCACTAACTCCTATTATAGGCAATTCACTGAAACCCTGTCTCCTTTCCTCCTGAGACTTTTCTCCTCTTGGCGAGCCACATCAGATATTTCACCAAATAATCTAGAGGCCATTATAACTACCCTGCCAAAACCAGGAAAACCCCCTATTTCACCAGGAAACTTCAGGCCAATATCCCTCCTAAACTGCGACTTAAAATTGTACGCCAAAATAATCTCAGCTAGAATACATAAAGTTCTTCCATCACTGATTTCAGCGGATCAAGTGGGGTTTGTGGCGGGGAGGCAGGCGAAAGATGGGACGAGACGTATGCTGGATCTGATTGCGGTGGCTGAGGGGAGGAAAATCCCCAGTGTATTCCTGTCCCTGGACGCAGAGAAGGCGTTCGACAGGGTGCACTGGGGATATCTGAAATCTGTTCTGGCCAAGTTTGGTTTCAAAGGCCCCATACTTAATGCCATAATGGCGCTGTACTCTAACCCTAACGCCAAAGTTCTGGCATCCGGATTTATATCTCGGAGTTTTGAATTAACCAATGGGACACGCCAGGGGTGTCCGCTCTCCCCTATCATCTATGCCCTTGCTATAGAGCCTCTGGCGCAGACTATCCGTGAATGCCCTCGGATCTCGGGGATTCGAGTGGGGAGTATAAATCATGTGGTCAGTCTATATGCAGATGACGTGATTTTATCTTGCACTAATGTAGAGGTGTCCCTACAACACGTAATGGAGATCCTGTCCTCCTTCGCTCAAGTCTCGTATTACAAGCTTAATATTACCAAGTCCTTAATTTTTCCGCTCTTCTTGCCAGCCTCTACCAGAGCCACTCTTTCTCGTCTTTACCCTTTCAAATGGGAAGACGAGGGAATCCCCTACCTGGGTATTATACTGGCCCCGCTACACTCCGTGATCCGGAAAAATCTGCTGACCCTGCACACCTCATTGGATAAAGAACTTACTCGCCTTTCTCTTCTCCCGCTCTCTTGGGTGGCGAGAATGCAGACTTTTAAAATGATCTGTCTCCCAAAAATTATCTACTTACTTCGGTGCCTGCCCCTAACAATTCCGCAACGGTATCTCACCAAAATTCATTCGCTAATGAGTAAATTTATATGGGCTGGGAAAAAACCTAGAATAGCCCTGAGATGTATGCATGCCCCGTTCAGTGGTGGAGGAATGGGTATTCCTAATATTCTAACATATCACAGAGCTGCTATCCTGGAACCGGCTCGAGATTGGTGGAAGAATGATTCAGACTTGAGATGGTTACAGATTGACTACACCTGGGCACAGGCCCACTCCCCTAAACAATTCATAGACTCCCTGCTCCTAACCCCTTCGCCCCCGGCGATCTTCTACCCACCACAGCAGCTCTAAAGAAAGCTTGGTCCTTATGGAGCAAGCCAGTGTCACAGGCTCTAGGTCCCAGCCTTCCCCTTAGATCGCTGGAAGCCTTCATTCCGAATTTGAATCTTGCCGCCTGGACACGTGGAGGTCCAATTACCCTAGCAGATCTCTATAGAGAAGGCGTCCTACTCCCGTACTCAGAAATGTGTGTTAAATTTAACCTCCCCCGACACAGTTTATTCCAGTTTTTTCAAATACGTCACTTCCTTCAGTCCGCTCCTCACCTACCGGTTCCCACAACAGCCGACCACGCCGCAATTAAAAAATTCTTTCAAAATAGCAAAATCAAAGGCCTTTCATACATCCATAACCTGCTAAACTCCCCGGAACCGGACAAACAATTGCCGTATATGCTCAAATGGGAAAAAGATCTAGCCTCTCAGCTTCCGTCGCAAGAATGGTTCGCGGCCTCAAAATGGATCCACAAATTCTCTTCATGTCTCAATCACATAGAGCAATTAAAAAAGGTTCATCTGCGGTGGTACAACTCCCCTACTAAACTGGCTTCTTTTTCCCCACATATGTCACCTTTGTGCTGGAGGGGATGCAACCACAGGGGCACCTTGTGTCATATGTGGTGGTTTTGCCCTAAGTTATCTAACTTCTGGCAGGAGGTGTTCAATCTAATCCATGAGGTTACTAGTCTCCGTCTTTCCCCAAACCCAACCTTAGCGGTGCTACACATTGGCCTAGATGGGATCCCGGATCTTTTAAAAAATATCATTTCTCACATTCTCATAGCCGGCAGGTACTGTGTGGCATACAAGTGGAGGTCGGTGAGCCCCCCTACAAAAACAGAACTAATTGAGAGGACCAACCTACACTGGCTATACGAAACCAACTTGACCCCCAATCTAGAGAAGAGAACGGTGAGACTTAAACAATGGCATCCGTGGGCCACTTCCCTTTATGCAACGGCCCTCCCCCAGATACAGACACCTACACCATAAATAAATTGATTGTGCCTAAGAATGCCATGCATGTAGAGCTGCTTCCCCTTCCCACCCCCCCCCCTCTCCCCGCTTCTATGTTCAAGTTGTTGTTGGAAGGGGTATTTAATGTCCCAGATTGATATTCTAATAATGGCTCGAGGTTATTCCACCTCTTGCTACTCATTGCTCCTGTTCTTGATGTTTTTGTATGAGAAGTTTGTATTTTTTCTGAAAACTCAATAAAAACCTTTATGATAAAAAAAAAAAAAAAAATCAAAGCGAGCAAAGAATAAAGACCATCTGGCCTGTCGAGGATTAAGTCTCTGGGCGGACTGGAGGTAGTGTGATGGTGTGATATGTTATGTGGATGTCATTTTTTGTATATTCCTATTTTTAACAATTCCAGTTATTTTCATAGTGTTTTTCTTATTACATTGTAAGTCTACAGCCTCACTGTATCTGTCTCTTGATGACCCCCTGTAGTGCATTAATCCCTAAGGCCTTTTGTTCTCCTCTGGGAGGCAACTTGTTCGACTACCCCTGGATAAGGAAGGGGGTGGGGGGAAGAACGGCAGCTGGACAGGTCAGTTCCGGTATAGACATGATGGTGAAAAGGCTGCATTTCAGATAGAAGGATCCATTTTTATCCTCTGAATGCTAGAGTTGTGGAATCTCGTTTCCCTGGACATTTTATCCTGATACTGGACTGCATTCTTATTCTGGACTATCTTATCCTTTGTGTGGTGGACTGAATATGGACCTTTTCGTATTTTTGCCTGAATAAAGGTCTTGGAATTGTTCACTCTTCGCTTGCTCTGTTGATTGTGTGATACCAGAGAAGGACCCCGTGACAACTGGTGGCAGCAGTGGGATCAACAGAGCGTAACCCAATGGAGAACCACCCACAGAGTGAGTACAGAAATTGGACTGTATGCAGTTTACAGGAGAGAGCCAGAGACCTAGGCCTGAACTACCAGGGACTGACTAAAGAGGCCTTAATCGATCTACTGGTGGGCGCTAGCCCAGCCACCTCCTCCCAGATGTCTGAAGGACAAGCACTGGAGACCGGGATCCCCATCCAGAAAAGCCAGTGGTTGGTGTGGTATGAAGAAGAGATGGCGGTTCTGGGCCCCGGCGTCTCTCAGGAGTACAAGGAGGAGGCTGCCCACCAGGCACAGCGGAGACAGGAAGCAATGGAGCTTGAAAAAGGGAGTAACGCAATGTGGAGTGTAACCCCAACAATCCGGGAGCCTGTACGGATCACCCGGACAGAGTTTAAGCCATTTGATGAGGCTTCTGGAGATGTGGAGGGGTTCTTCAAAGACTTTGAGCAGCAGTGTGCTGTGATGGAGGTGCCCCACTCTAGCTGGATGCGTTTGTTAGTGGGGCTCCTGAACGGAAGCTTGGCGGAGGCTTACCGAACCACTGATGCACTGCGGAATCGGGATTATAACATTGTAAAGCGGACTATCCTGGATTACCATGCTATCACCCCAGACTCATATAGGGCCAAGTTCCGAGACCTCCCATGCACTACGGGGGGATCGTTTAGGATGTACCCACATAAGATGTCCGAGGCATGTCGGAGATGGCTGGAAGCAGAAAACGCCTTTACTGTGGAAGAAGTTATACAGGCGTTCCTTATAGAACAATTTCTTGCCAAGTGCCCTGCAGAGGTACGGGAATGGGTCCGGGAGCGCACGCTGTGTTCCGTGGATAGAGCTGCAGCCCTGGCCGATGAAGCCCTTACTAGCCGGCCGCAATGGAGGAGGCTTCTGGACAATGAACCACGGCCTGCTCCCGCGCCCCGTCCCCCTCCAATTATATCTGCCCTTCCACCTAGTCGCAAGCCGATGACAATCACGGCTCACAATCCTAGGCCCCAACAGTTCCGACCACGACCTGGGGGTATCACAGAGAGGAGGTGTTATAGGTGTGGGCAACCTGGACATTTGCAGTCTGGCTGCCCCTCCAAGATTCGGAGGGAGCCCCACGCAGCCCCACCTCGTCCAGTGCATCTTGTACATTCCACCACACCTGAGGAAGAGCTACCATCACCCCCACCAGAGTGGACCACCGACCACGGCACCATAGATACCCCTCCTGGAGTGTATGGACTCCGGCCTCTGTCCTTTAGCTACTCAGAGCAACGGCAACACCACCTGCAGGATGTCTTTATTGATGGATACAAAGTGTCAGGATTTAGAGACACGGGGGCATTCTTGACTATCGCTGACCCCCGTGTGGTTCGACCCGAGGCAATTTACCAGGGTCCGGGAATTCCCATTGTCCTGGCGGGCGGTGCCCGCAAATATATACAGCGAGCTTCTGTGCGTTTGGATTATGGTTGTGGAGAAAAACTGTGTTGGATTGGAGTTATGGGAGGACTTTCTGCAGATATCCTCCTTGGGAACGACATTGGGGAGTTACAGTGCCAATTTGTGGGAGCAGTCACCCGACTACAGGCCCTTCAAGCACTACGTCATCCGGACCCCACCGGGGAGCAACCACCACGAACCGCATCAGAGTCGGTAAGCAATACTTTTGCTGCTACTACATTGGGAGAGTCTTGGGACAGAGAGGAGTTTAGGAGAGAAATAGAGGGTGACACTACCTTAGCAGCCCTTAGGCGAAAGGCAGAAACTGGGCACATGGGAGATAATGGGGATGGCTTCACTCGAGAAAACGGACTGTATTATCGTGTAACAAAGGGCAGTGACCAGGGCAACCCTGATGCAACGACCAGGCAACTCATTGTCCCTCAGAAGTACAGGGCACAGCTACTTCAACTGGCCCATGACATCCCCTTGGCTGGGCATCAAATGAGAAAAAGGACTGAAAAGAGACTCACCCAGTTTTTACTGGCCGGGCGTCTCGCAGTCTGTAGCCCATTATTGCCGCACCTGTGATGTGTGCCAGCGAATGCGGCATCCAGGAGCTCGACATAAGGTACCCCTGCAATCCCTGCCCATAATTGAGGAACCATTTAAACGTGTAGCCGTCGACATCATAGGTCCTCTGGCCCACCCCAGCAGGTCGGGGAAAAAATATATCCTGACCGTGGTGGTCTATGCCACTAGTTATACTGAAGCTGTGGCCCTGTCCAGTATTACAGCAGTAAAGGTAGCCGAGGCCCTTGTTACCATCTTTACCTGGGTAGGGTTTCTTAGTGAAATATTGTCAGATCAAGGCACTCAGTTCATGTCAGATCTGGTCCAGTCCCTATGGCATACCTGTGGTGTTCGAGCCATTCGCACCACCCCATACCACCCGCAGACCAACGGACTATGTGAACGCTTTAATGGAACCCTAAAAAATATACTGAGGGCTTTTGTTGACGTTGAAAAAGACTGGGAAAAGTACCTGCCACATCTCCTCTTCGCCTATCTGGAGGTTCCCCAAGAGTCCACAGGGTTCTCTCCCTTCAAACTACTGTTTAGCCGGAAGGTCCGTGGGCCTCTCACTCTTCTGAAAGAACATTTGGAAGGAGACATCTCAGATACCGGAATGCCCATCGTTCCCTATGTTCTAGAGCTCAGAGACCGTCTCGCCCAGCTAGCTACCTTCGCTAAAGAACATCAGTGAATGGCCCAGTCCAGACAAAAAACCTGGTATGACCGTAATGCCAGGAACCGGGAATTTATGGAAGGACAGCAAGTGCTCATGATTACTGCTTCCCCTGCCAACAAGCTTCAAGCAGTATGGGAAGGCCCTTACCAGGTTGTCAAGAAAATTAATGACACTATGTTATTGCCCTGGACTCTAGTGGTCGACGACAGAAAACCGTCCACATTAACATGCTGAAAGACTACCACGACCGATCTCTGCCTGTTCTAGCTGTCTGCCACCCCCCTAGTGATACCGCCTACGACGAGTATCTCCCAGATCTCCTCCAGGTTGCACAAGCGGGAGGATCACTGGAACAAGTGCCCCTGGGCTCCCATTTATCGGATATACAAAAGGACGATATTGTCGCCGTACTAAGGCCGAGGGCTGCTGCTTTCTCCTCAAAGTCGGGGAAGACTACTCTCACCAGTCACCATGTGGAAACCCCCGGACAACGCCCCATCCAGCAGGCTGCCTACCGTGTTCCAGAGGCTGTTCAAGAACGAACTGGAGGAGATGAAACAACTGGGAGTTATTCAGCCATCTCACAGTTCTTGGGCCTCTCCTGTCGTCCTGGTCACCAAGAAGGATGGTACAACACGATTCTGTGTTGATTACAGACATCTAAATGATGCCACCAAGAGTGATGCTTATCCCATGCCCAGGATTGATGATCTATTGGATCGTCTGGCCAGTGCCCAATTTGTGACCACGTTAGACTTGAGCAAGGGGTACTGGCAGATACCCCTAACGGAGGACGCTCGGGAGCGCTCAGCCTTCATTACTCCATTTGGGCTTTATGAGTTCCTGGGAATGCCCTTTGGGATGAAAACTGCCCCCGCTACTTTCCAGAGACTGGTGGATCGACTGTTACAACAATGTCAGGACTTTGCCTGTGCTTACTTAGACGACATCGCCATTTTTAGCACAACCTGGGAGGAACATCTTAAACACTTGGGCATAGTGCTGGACTGTATCCTTACTGCAGGACTGACCATTCGCCCTGATAAGTGCCAAATAGGGATGGCTGAGGTGCAGTACCTCGGGCATAGAGTAGGGGGTGGGACACTAAGGCCTGAGCCTGCCAAGGTGGAAGCCATTAGCAACTGGTGTAGACCCCAGACTAAAAAGCAGGTACTTGCGTTTTTAGGAACTGCTGGTTACTATCGCAAATTTGTTTCTAACTTCAGCACCTTGGCCAAGCCCCTAACCGACCTAACCCGCAAGAACATGCCTAGGAATGTGACGTGGACGACGGCATGTGAGGATGCCTTTTCAGCGTTAAAGACTGCCCTCGTCACTGCTCCTGTCTTGGCTGCCCCGGATTATAAATGCAAGTTCCTCGTGCAGACAGATGCATCCACCTTTGGGATTCGGGCAGTACTTAGCCAAGTGAACGCCGCCGGAGAAGAACATCCTGTTGCTTTTGCCAGTCGGAAACTACTGGATCGGGAAGTTGCCTATGCCACTATTGAAAAGGAGTGCCTTGCCATCGTATGGGCGCTAAAAAAATTGCAGCCCTACTTGTATGGCAGAGACTTCACAATTGTTACAGACCACAACCCCCTCACATGGCTGAACCGCGTATCAGGGGACAATGGAAGATTGCTGCGGTGGAGCTTGTCCTTACAACCCTACAGCTTCTCCATCCAATACAAGCGGGGAAGCCAACACCAGAATGCCGATGGACTGTCTCGACAAGAAGAACCATAGGCTCCCCAGGCCGACTTACCCCTGCCACTGTACAAGGAACTATAAATAACTGAGCAATATGGACTAAAGTGAGCAGGCCAGAGGTCTGTGTAGACCTCATGGCGTGCTCACTTATTATGGGGGGGGAGAGGTTGTGATGGTGTGATATGTTATGTGGATGTCATTTTTTGTATATTCCTATTTTTAACAATTCCAGTTATTTTCATAGTGTTTTTCTCATCTCATCATCTGTCTCTTGATGACCCCCTGTAGTGCATTAATCCCCAAGGCCTTTTGTTCTCCTCTGGGAGGCAACTTGTTGGACTACCCCTGGATAAGGAAGGGGGTGGGGGGAAGAACGGCAGCTGGACAGGTCAGTTCCGGTATAGACATGATGGTGAAAAGGCTGCATTTCAGATAGAAGGATCCATTTTTATCCTCTGAATGCTAGAGTTGTGGAATCTCGTTTCCCTGGACATTTTATCCTGATACTGGACTGCATTCTTATTCTGGACTATCTTATCCTTTGTGCGGTGGACTGAATATGGACCTTTTCGTATTTTTGCCTGAATAAAGGTCTTGGAATAGTTCACGCTTCGCTTGCTCTGTTGATTGTGTGATACCAGAGAGGGACCCCGTGACAGGTAGGCTAGGTTCTTGTGGTCCGAGTAAACCAGAAACGGATGGACAGCTCCCTCCAAAAGATGACGCCACTCCTCCAATGCCAATTTGATGGCCAAAAGCTCGCGGTCGCCAATCGAGTAATTGCACTCGGAAAGGGAGAAGGCTTTGAAGAAGAATCCACAGGGGGGCAGGCGACCCGAAGAGGTCTTCTGGGATAAGACTGCCCCAGCTCCGGTCGAGGAGGCGTCTACCTCGAGCACGAAAGGTTTACTGCTCTCAGGACGGGACAACACCGGAGCCGTGGAGAAAGCCCGTTTTAGTGACAAGAAGGCCTCCTCAGCCTGTGGCGTCCAGGAGTTTGAAGAAGTCCCCTTACGAGTAAGGACGGAGATTGGCTTGGAGGGTGAGGAAAAATGCGGAATAAACTGCCTGTAGTAGTTAGCGAATCCGAGGAAACGCTGGATGGCCTTTAGGCCGACGGGGCGGGGCCATTTGAGAATAGCGGACAGTTTCTCGGGATCCATCTGCAGTCCGGTGTCCGAGACGATGTAGCCCAGAAATGGTAGTGAGGTTTGCTCGAAGATGCATTTCTCCATCTTGGCATACAAACGATTCTCCCGAAGACGTTGGAGAACCAGGCAGACAGTTCTTCTATGAGATGGGAGATCTGAGGAGAAGACAAGAATGTCATCCAAGTACACTACCACACAGGAGTACAGGAGGTCCCGGAAGATCTCATTGACGAACTCCTGGAACACAGCTGGAGCGTTGCACAGGCCGAAAGGCATCACCAGGTACTCATAGTGACCGTCACGGGTGTTGAAGGCGGTCTTCTATTCATCGCCGGCACGGATGCGGTTGTACTCCCCTCTGAGGTCCAATTTGGAGAAGATCCGTGCCCCTCTAAGACGGTCGAACAACTCCGGAATGAGTGGGAGTGGGTACCGGTTCTTGACAGTGTTGTTTAACCCTCTATAGTCGATGCAGGGGCGCAGCGAACCGTCCTTCTTTTTGACAAGAAAAAAACGGCTCCTGCGGGGGAGGAAGGCTCCCGAATAAATCCCTTGGCGAGGTTCTCCTTGAAGTACTCAGACATGGCTGTGGTTTCTGCGGAAGACAGAGGGTAGATCCTACCCCTAGGAGGCATGGAACCAGGAATTAACTCGATGGGACAATCAAAGGACCGGTGTGGTGGAAGGGCCTCCGCCTCCTTTTTATCGAAGATGTCTGCATAGGACCAATAGGCTGAAAGAAGCCCCGGGAGCTCCCGAGGTGGGCGTGCTGGAACGGCCAGACGAATTGGATTCAGACACCGACCTTGACATGAGTCTCCCCAGCGCAAAACCTCCCCAGATGACCAATTGAGTACCGGCTGATGAGTCCGTAGCCACGGAAGGCCAAGTAGAATGGCGTGAGACAGATCGGGCAGGACGTAGAAGGCCACTCTCTCTCTGTGGAGAGCGCCAATTTGCAGAACCACCTCCTCCGTGACCGCGGTGATGGGTTCCTGTAGGGGTCTGCCGTCAATGGAAGTAATCACTCGGGGGTTCTTCAGGGTAGCCATGGGAATCCGATACTTGTCCACCACTTCACGCCAGATGAAACTGCCTGCTGAGCCCGAATCCACGTAGGCCACCTCGGACCCACGCCTCTCCCCTGAAAGTAAAAGAACAGATAACGTGAGTGCTAGAGAGGAGTCATTAACACCTAGGGAGGCCTCTCTTACCTGACCTAGATGGAAGAGTTTCCCGGTCTCTCAGGGCAAGAGCGGATGAAGTGAGATGCTTCTCCGCAATAAAGAGAGAGTCCCTGCTCCCGTCTTTCTCTCTGACATCTCTCCGTCATCCGGACCCGATCTACCTGCATGGGCTCAGGGGACGGAGTGTGAACAGAACTGGCTGGTCGAGGACTAAAGGACCGATTAACAGTCGGGACTGGCCTAATGGGCCTTCTGTCTCTAGCTGACTCCCGGGCGCGTTCCTGGAACCGAAGGTCTATTCTAGTGGACAGGGAGATGAGGTCCTCAAGGGTAGTGGGAGTATCCCGACCCGCCAATTCATCTTTTATCCTGCTCGACAACCCACGCCAAAAGGCTCCGACCAATGCCGCATTATTCCAACCCAATTCAGAAGACATGGTACGGAACTGAATGGCATATTGACCAACTGTCGGTGCCCTGGTGAAGGTTAAAAAGTGACTCCGTCAGGGAAGCTACTCGTCCTGGCTCATCAAACACCTTACGAAAGGTGTCCAAGAAAACCAAAATGTTGGAGACCATGGGGTAATCCCTCTCCCAGAGAGGATTTAGCCAGGATAAGGCCTCCCTGTTGTGAGTTCATTTTCCCCTTCACCATTGAGGTCTGATGAACTCCCTCTTCTGGTGAAGGAAGATAGTGAGGCTGATTACAAAGCACCTGAGCAGAATGATGATGACTGGGTGACTGGAATTGCTGACTGGATATAAGGCAGCCGACGCCCTTCTGCCTTGCGGGTGATTTCTCTGAGGTATTCTAGGAGACCAATCTGATTCCTGCTCCTCAAAAGCTAAGTTTTCTGCTTTGCTTTTTGCATTTTTGTTTTGGTTTTGTTTTGCCTTGTTTTTCTGGATTTCTGCCTTCCCCTGCTGGGTGAGCTGAATTCCTTTTTGCTCTGTCTTCAGAAAATACATGAGTACTGATATAGTCTTTTTGAAGCCTAGCGTCTTCAGGGCTTTTTTCCCTATCAGTCTGTTGGCTCTTGTTTTTAGAGGGTTTTGGCGGATTGCAGACAGCAGCTTTTCTATTCTGTCCTATTTAGTTAGCTTGGGCCCCATCATTTGCTCAGCCTATCTTTCTATCTGTGTGAGTGTTTTTTCATCTTGCTTCACCGTCATTATATGTTGGGGGCTGCCTATTGCTTTGGGGTCTGCTCTGGAGCAGTTTAGATTTCCCTTTCTGTCTTTAGGCTATGTAGTTCTCCGGCTGTGATCGAGGGGTCTAGGGCACCGAAGGAACCCCCTACGGCTACTGCTAGTTGTTGTTGTTAGGTTCAGGGGTCTGCAATCCGATAGCTGCCAACTTCTCTGGTTTTCTGGACTTAGCTAGTATTTCTGTTTTTGCCTCCTACGGTGACTCATTCATAACACCTCCCCCTCCAGGTGGGACATGATAAAGGCCACCTTGGCTCTATCGGAGGGGTACTGGTGAGGCTGAAGCTCGAAATGCAAGCTACACTGGTTTAGGAACCCTCTACACTGTTTGGGGTCAACACTGTACCGGGGTGGTTTGGCAAGGCGAGGAGAGGGAAATGAGGCGGGACCTGGAATGGCGGCTGAGGCCGCGGCGGTGGACTGGAGGTCCCCCAAAAGGCTGTCTACAGAGGCCATATACGACAGAATAAGGGACTGGGTGTCACGCTGCTGACCCAGTTCCTGTTGGAGGCTGGCCAGCATTCCCAGGGTCGGCAGCCTGAAGAGCGGACAGACGAGACTCCATGGACTTCATCACTGACATGATGCGCCCCTGATTCAACTCTTTCTGACCGGGAGCGGAAATGCCGGCGGGATCCATGGCCTGATCGTACTGTAAGCACTACGCTGGATAAGGTGGAATCCCGGAGTGGTCACTCTGGACCGTGCCACCGAGGGACCCTGGACGAGCAACCAGGTGGAACCGACCCCTATACAGGGACCGTTAGGAGCAGGTCCAGGGGTTCGAATGCCACGGCAGCGGGAACCAAGAGGAGCGGCTCGGAATGGGGTACAGGAGCTAAAACAGGAAGGCGGGACTGGAGTCAGATAGCAGGTGCGGACACAGGAGGACTGGATCGGAGTCAGACAGCTGTTACGGACACAGGCAGGCAGAGCTGGAGTCGGGTAGCGGATACGGACACAGGCAGGCAGGACTGGAGTCGGGTAGAGGATACGGACACAGGCAGGCAGGACTGGAGTTGGGTAGCGGGTATGGACACAGGCAGGCAGGGCTGGAGTCAGAGGGAGAGGCTGCAAGGAAACACAGAACCGTCAGAGGGAATCAGGCACAGCGCAAGACAGGATCGGAACCTAGAGCTGCTGTATCACAACAATGATCAGGCGCCTCCATTATGGGAGGGCGGCCTGATATACATGTAGCTGTGCCCCCATTGGTCCGGCAGGTTTACCGGGTCAGGGCACCGCCGGTGATGACATCAGAGATGGAGGCCCGGGCGCGACCTACTGCGCAGGCGCAGAGCCCGTAATGACGTCACCGGCCGGGGACCGTACAGAGGAGGACGCCGGCGCCGGAGCAGAGGGAGGAGAGGCTGCAGCGTGGTGTCAGCGCGAGCGCGCGGATGAGGAAGGCCCGGGAAGGTGAGCGTCTGGAAGCACGGGGACCGTGATAATTACACTGTATAGAGGTCTATGGGGGTGTTTTGTACTATATAAATCTGACTCTGGGGGTGCATTATAGTATAAAGAGTCTGCCTATAGTGAGTGGATTATACTATATAAAGTCTGCCTATGGGGAGAGCATTGTGTTATAGAGGCCTATGGGGGTGCTTTATACTATATGGAGGCCTATGGGGAGTGCATTTCACTATATAGAGGCCTATCTGGTGCATTATACTATATGGAGGATATTTAACCCCTTTCCTACATTAGACGTACTCTTCCGTCCATGTGACCTGGGACCTAAATCCAAAGGACGGAATAGTACGTCTAGCGCGATCAGCTGCGATCACGGGGGGAGCGCAGCTGATCGCGGCCGGGTGTCAGCTGATTATCACAGCTGACACCCGGCACTATGTGTCAGGGGCAGTCATGGACCGCCCCCGACACGTTAACCCCTGGCACACTGCGATCAAACACGATCGCAGTGTACCGGGGGTTTAGGGAAGCATCGGGAGGGAGGGGGCTCCCTCCGTGCTCCCCTGAGACCCCCGCAGCAGCGCATTGTGCAGCGCTGCTGCGGGGGCCTCCTTCCCTGCAGGTCCCCGGATCCAATATGGCGGCGGGGATCTTCGGGGGCCTGCAGGGAGCCGGCTTCCTCATGCCTCCAGCACTGCCTAGGATGTGACAGATCAGCGATCTGTGACAGTGATGTCCCCCCTGGGACAATGTAATAAAGTAAAAAAAAAAAGTGTAAAAATAATGTATAAAAAAAAAACGCTAAATAAAAAAAAAATATTCCCTAAAAAATTCATTTTTTAAAAATAAAAAAAACAAAAGTACATATATTTGGTATCGCCGCGTCCGTAACGACCCACCCTATAAAACTGTCCCACTAGTTAACCCCTTTATTGAACCCCTTAAAAAATAAAAATAAAAAACTAAGCAAAAAATAAAGCTTTATCATCATACCGCCGAACAAAAAGTGCAATAACGCGCGATCAAAAAGACGGATATAAATAACCATGGTACCACTGAAAACGTCATCTTGTCCCGCAAAAAATGAGCCGCCACACAGCATCATCAGCGAAAAAGTAAAAAGTTATAGCTCGCAGAATAAAGCGATTCAAAAATAATTATTTTTATATAAAATTGTTTTCATTGCATAAAAGCGCCAAAACGTAAAAAAAACATATATGAGGTATCCCTGTAACTGTACTGACCCGAAGAATAAAACCGCCATATCAATTTTACCGCATGCGGAACGGTGTAAACGCACCCCCAAAAAGAAATTCATGAAATGCTGGTTTTTGTTCATTCAGCGTCCCAAAAATCGGAATAAAAAGCGATCAAAAAATGTCACGTGCCCGAAAATGGTACCAATAAAAACATCAACTCGTCCCGTAAAAAATAAGACATCACATGACTCGGTGGGTCAAAATATGGAAAAATTCTAGCTCTCAAAATGTGGTGATGCATAAACTATTTTTACAATAAAAAGCGTCTTTTAGCGTGCCACAGCTGCCAAAAATAAAAACCCGCTATGAATAGTAAATCAAACCCCCTGTTATCACCCCCTTAGTTAGAGAAAAATAATAAAAAAAAAATGTATTTATTTCCATTTTCCCATTAGGGCTAGGGTTAGGGGTGTGTTGGGGTTAGGGTTGGAGTTAGAATTGGGGGGTTTCCACTGTTTTGGCACATCAGGGGCTTTCTAAACGCGACATGGCGTCCGATCTCAATTCCAGCCAAAAAAGTCAAAAGGCGCTGCTTCCCTTCCGAGCTCTGCCATGCTCCCAAATAGTGCTTTACCCCCACATATTGGGTATCAGCGTACTCAGGACAAATTGCACAATAACTTTTGGGGTCCTGTTACTCTTGGGAAAATAAAAATTGGGGGTAAAAAGATTATTTTTTTGGAAAAAATATGATTTTTTAATTGTATGGCTGTACGTTATAAACTTCTGTGAAGCCCTTGGGGGTTCAAAGTGCTCACCACATATCTAGATAAGTTCCTTGGGGGGGTCTAGTTTCCAAAATGGTGTCACTTGTGAGTGTTTTCCACTGTTTAGGCACATCAGGAGCTCTCCAAACTTGACATGGCATCCGATCTGAATTCCAGCCAATTTTGCAGTGAAAAAGTCAAATGGCGCTCCTTCCCTTCCGAGCTCTGCCATGCGCCGAAACAGTGGTTCCCCCCCACATATCAGGTATCAGTGTACTCAGGACAAATTGCACAATAGCTTTTGCAGTCCAATTTCTCCTGTTACCCTTGGTAAAATAAAAAAATTGAACCTGAAGTAATTTTTTTTGTTAAAAAAATTCCTGTGAAGCACCTGAAGGGATAATAAACTTCTTGAATCTGGTTTTGAGCACCTTGAGGAGTGCAGATTTTAGAATGGTGTCACTTTTGGGTATTTTCTATCATATAGACCCCTCAAAGTGACTTCAAATGTGATGTGGTCCGTAAAAATAAAATGGTGCAGTAAAAATGAGAAATCGCTGGTCAAATTTTAACCCTTATAACTTCCTAACAAAAAAAAATTTTGGTTCCAAAATTGTGCTGATGTAAAGTAAACATGTGGGAAATGTTACTTATTAAGCTTTTTGTGTGCCATATCTCTGTGATTTAAGACCATAAAAAATTGAAAGTTGGAAAATTGCGAAATTTTCAAAATTTTTGCCAAATTTCCATTTTTTTCACAAATAAACGCAAGCTATATGAATGAAATTTTACCACTAACATGAAGTACAATATGTCACGAGAAACCAGTGTCAGAATCACCGGGAACCATGGAAGCGTTCCAGAGTTATTACCTCATAAAGGGACAGTGGTCAGAATTGTAAAAATTGGCCCAGGAGTTAACGTGCAAACCACCCTTGGGAATAAAGGGGTTAAAGGGCCATCAATCAGTGAGGGGGCCATTTTACAATGTGGGAGATAAAGTTGGGTCTTTGTACAGTGTTGGAGCCATTAAACAGTTTGGGGGCTACTAAGCTGACAAGTGCCCACAACAGCCCGAGAGGAATAGCAATCCACCCACGGCTGTTAACTTGTTAAATGCTGCTGTCAATCTCTGACAGCGGCATTTAACTCACGCTTACCGGAAGCCTGTCGCTATTCCCCATCGTTGACCCCATCACATGATCGTGGGTCACTGATGGGTTGGCATGACAACCAGAGGTCTGCAGCAGACCTCTATGGTTGTCATTGCCAGATTGCTATGAGCGTCACCCTGTGGTCAGCGCTCATAGCAAGGGAGCATTTCTGATACACACATTTGATGATCTCCTGTATGTAGCAGAAGTATTGGAGCTTTGAGTCTCTCGTGGAGACTATTGAAGCTTGCAAAAAAAAAAAAAATTTTTAAAAATAAAAAATATAAAACTTCAAAGCATTCCCGTTTTGACCATTCAAAATAAAACAATGAAAAAAAGCTAATCTACACATTTTATATCATGGCATTCAGAATCGCCGATCTATCAATCTAAAAAATAGAATTAACGCGATCGCTAAACAGAGTAACGAGAAAAACATTCAAACAGGTGAGTGTTATACTGGTGTACAGTTATACAGGTGAGTGTTATACTGGTGTACAGTTATACAGGTGAGCGTTATACTGGTGTACAGTTATACAGGTGAGCGTTATACTGGTGTACAGGTATACAGGTGATCGTTATACTGGTGTACAGTTATACAGGTGATCGTTATACTGGTGTACAGTTATATACGTGAGCGTTATACTGGTGTACAGTTATACAGGTGAGCGTTATACTGGTGTACAGTTATACAGGTGAGCGTTATACTGGTGTACAGTTATACAGGTGAGTGTTATACTGGTGTACAGTTATACAGGTGAGTGTTATACTGGTGTACAGTTATACAGGTGAGTGTTATACTGGTGTACAGGTATACAGGTGATCGTTATACTGGTGTACAGTTATACAGGTGATCGTTATACTGGTGTACAGTTATATACGTGAGCGTTATACTGGTGTACAGTTATACAGGTGAGCGTTATACTGGTGTACAGTTATACAGGTGAGCATTATACTGGTGTACAGTTATACAGGTGAGTGTTATACTGGTGTACAGTTATACAGGTGATCGTTATACTGGTGTACAGTTATACAGGTGAGTGTTATACTGGTGTACAGTTATACAGGTGAGTGTTATACTGGTGTACAGTTATACAGGTGATCGTTATACTGGTGTACAGTTATACAGGTGATCGTTATACTGGTGTACAGTTATACAGGTGATCGTTATACTGGTGTACAGTTATACAGGTGAGTGTTATACTGGTGTACAGTTATACAGGTGAGTGTTATACTGATGTAGTTAAACAGGTGATCGTTATACTGGTGTACAGTGACACAGGTGAGCGTTATACCGGTGTACAGTTATACAGGTGAGCGTTACACTGATGAAGTTATACAGGTGATCGTTATACTGGTGTACAGTGACACAGGTGAGCGTTATACTGGTGTACAGTTATACAGGTGAGCGTTATACTGGTGTACAGTGACACAGGTGAGCGTTATAGTGGTGTACAGTTATACAGGTCAGTGTTATACCGGTGTACAGTAATACAGGTGAGTGTTATACAGGTGTACAGTAATACAGGTGATCGTTATACTGGTGTACAGTGACACAGGTGAGCGTTATACTGGTGTACAGTTATACAGGTGAGCGTTATACTGGTGTACAGTGACACAGGTGAGCGTTATACTGGTGTACAGTGACACAGGTGAGCGTTATACTGGTGTACAGTGACACAGGTGATCGTTATACTGGTGTACAGTTATACAGGTGAGCGTTATACTGGTGTACAGTTATACAGGTGAGGGTTATACTGGTGTACAGTGACACAGATGAGCGTTATACTGGTGTACAGTTATACTGGTGAGTGTTATACCGGTGTACAGTAATACAGGTGAGTGTTATACTGGTGTACAGTGACACAGGTGAGTGTTATACCGGTGTACAGTAATTCAGTTGAGTGTTATACTGGTGTACAGTTATACAGGTGAGCGTTATACCGGTGTACAGTTATACAGGTGAGCGTTATACTGGTGTACGGTTATACAGGTGAGCGTTATACTGGTGTACAGTAATACAGGTGAGTGTTATACTGGTGAAGTTATACAGGTGAGTGTTATACTAATGTAGTTATACAGGTGATCGTTATACTGGTGTACAGTGAAACAGGTGAGCGTTATACCGGTGTACAGTTATACAGGTGAGCGTTACACTGATGTATTTATACAGGTGATTGTTATACTGGTGTACAGTGACACAGGTGAGCGTTATACTGGTGTACAGTTATACAGGTGAGCGTTATACTGGTGTACAGTGACACAGGTGAGTGTTATAGTGGTGTACAGTTATACAGGTGAGCGTTATACTGGTGTACAGTTATACAGGTCAGTGTTATACCGGTGTACAGTAATACAGGTGAGTGTTATACCGGTGTACAGTAATACAGATGAGTGTTATACCGGTGTACAGTTATATAGGTGAGCGTTATACTGGTGTACAGTTATACAGGTGATCGTTATACTGGTGTACAGTGACACAGGTGAGCGTTATACTGGTGTACAGTTATACAGGTGAGCGTTATACTGGTGTACAGTGACACAGGTGAGCGTTATACTGGTGTACAGTGACACAGGTGAGCGTTATACTGGTGTACAGTGACACAGGTGAGCGTTATACTGGTGTACAGTGACAAAGGTGAGCGTTATACTGGTGTACAGTGACACAGGTGAGCGTTATACTGGTGTACAGTGACACAGGTGAGCGTTATACTGGTGTACAGTGACACAGGTGAGCGTTATACTGGTGTACAGTGACACAGGTGAGCGTTATACTGGTGTACAGTTATACAGGTGAGCGTTATACTGGTGTACAGTGACACAGATGAGCGTTATACTGGTGTACAGTTATACTGGTGAGTGTTATACCGGTGTACAGTAATACAGGTGAGTGTTATACTGGTGTACAGTGACACAGGTGAGTGTTATACCGGTGTACAGTAATTCAGTTGAGTGTTATACTGGTGTACAGTTATACAGGTGAGCGTTATACCGGTGTACAGTTATACAGGTGAGCGTTATACTGGTGTACAGTAATACAGGTCAGTGTTATACTGGTGAACAGTTATACAGGTGAGTGTTATACTAATGTAGTTATACAGGTGATTGTTATACTGGTGTACAGTGACACAGGTGAGCGTTATACTGGTGTACAGTTATACAGGTGAGCGTTATACTGGTGTACAGTGACACAGGTGAGCGTTATAGTGGTGTACAGTTATACAGGTGAGCGTTATACTGGTGTACAGTGACACAGGTGAGCGTTATACTGGTGTACAGTTATACAGGTGAGCGTTATACTGGTGTACAGTTATACAGGTCAGTGTTATACCGGTGTACAGTAATACAGGTGAGTGTTATACCGGTGTACAGTAATACAGGTGAGTGTTATACTGGTGTACAGTTATATAGGTGAGCGTTATACTGGTGTACAGTTATACAGGTGATCGTTATACTGGTGTACAGTGACACAGGTGAGCGTTATACTGGTGTACAGTGACACAGGTGAGCATTATACTGGTGTACAGTTATACAGGTGAGCATTATACTGGTGTAGAGTTATACAGGTGAGCGTTATACTGGTGTACAGTGACACAGGTGAGCGTTATACTGGTGTACAGTTATACAGGTGAGCGTTATACTGGTGTAGTGACACAGATGAGCGTTATACTGGTGTACAGTTATACTGGTGAGTGTTATACCGGTGTACAGTAATAGAGGTGAGTGTTATACTGGTGTACAGTGACACAGGTGAGCGTTATACTGGTGTACAGTTATACAGGTGAGCGTTATACTGGTGTACAGTGACACAGGTGAGCGTTATAGTGGTGTACAGTTATACAGGTGAGCGTTATACTGGTGTACAGTTATACAGGTCAGTGTTATACCGGTGTACAGTAATACAGGTGAGTGTTATACCGGTGTACAGTAATACAGATGAGTGTTATACTGGTGTACAGTTATATAGGTGAGCGTTATACTGGTGTACAGTGACACAGGTGAGCGTTATACTGGTGTACAGTGACACAGGTGAGCGTTATACTGGTGTACAGTGACACAGGTGAGCGTTATACTGGTGTACAGTGACAAAGGTGAGTGTTATACTGGTGTACAGTGACACAGGTGAGCGTTATACTGGTGTACAGTGACACAGGTGAGCGTTATACTGGTGTACAGTGACACAGGTGAGCGTTATACTGGTGTACAGTTATACAGGTGAGCGTTATACTGGTGTACAGTGACACAGATGAGCGTTATACTGGTGTACAGTTATACTGGTGAGTGTTATACCGGTGTACAGTAATACAGGTGAGTGTTATACTGGTGTACAGTGACACAGGTGAGTGTTATACCGGTGTACAGTAATTCAGTTGAGTGTTATACTGGTGTACAGTTATACAGGTGAGCGTTATACCGGTGTACAGTTATACAGGTGAGCGTTATACTGGTGTACAGTAATACAGGTCAGTGTTATACTGGTGAACAGTTATACAGGTGAGTGTTATACTAATGTAGTTATACAGGTGATTGTTATACTGGTGTACAGTGACACAGGTGAGCGTTATACTGGTGTACAGTGACACAGGTGAGCGTTATACAGGTGAGCGTTATACCGGTGTACAGTTATACAGGTGAGTGTTATACTGGTGTACAGTGACACAGGTGAGCGTTATACTGGTGTAGTTATACAGGTGAGCGTTATACCGGTGTAAAGTTATACAGGTGAGTGTTATACTGGTGTAGTGACACAGGTGAGTGTTATACTGGTGTAGTGACACAGGTGAGCGTTATACTGGTGTACAGTTATACAGGTGAGCGTTATACCGATGTACAGTTATACAGGTCAGCGTTATACCGGTGTAGTTATACAGGTGAGCGTTATACCGGTGTACAGTAATACAGGTGATCGTTATACTGGTGTACAGTTATGCAGGGGAGCGTTATACTGGTGTACAGTGACACAGGTGAGCGTTATACTGGTGTACAGTTATACAGGTGGGTGTTATACTGGTGTACAGTTATACAGGTGAGTGTTATACCGGTGTACAGTTATACAGGTGAGTGTTATACTGGTGTAGTTATACAGGTGAGCGTTATACCGGTGTACAGTAATACAGGTGATCGTTATACTGGTGTACAGTTATACAGTTATACAGGTGAGCGTTATACCGGTGTACAGTTACAGTTGAGCGTTATACCGGTGTACAGTTATACAGGTGAGCGTTATACCGGTGTAAAGTTATACAGGTGAGCGTTATACCGGTGTATAGTTATACAGGTGAGTGTTATACTGGTGTACAGTTATACAGGTGAGCGTTATACCGGTGTACAGTTATACAGGTGATCGTTATACCGATGGACAGTTATACAGGTGAGCGTTATACCGGTGTACAGTTATACAGGTGAGCGTTATACCGGTGTACAGTTATACAGGTGAGCGTTATACCGGTGTACAGTTATACAGGTGAGCGTTATACTGGTGAGCGTTATACCGGTGTACAGTTATACAGGTGAGCGTTACACTGATGTAGTTATACAGGTGATCGTTATACTGGTGTACAGTGACACAGGTGATCGTTATACTGGTGTACAGTTATACAGGTGAGCGTTATACTGGTGTACAGTGACACAGGTGAGCGTTATAGTGGTGTACAGTTATACAGGTGAGCGTTATACTGGTGTACAGTTATACAGGTCAGTGATATACCGGTGTACATTAATACAGGTGAGTGTTATACAGGTGTACAGTAATACAGGTGAGTGTTATACTGGTGTACAGTTATATAGGTGAGCGTTATACTGGTGTAGTTATACAGGTGATCGTTATACTGGTGTACAGTGACACAGGTGAGCGTTATACCGGTGTATAGTTATACAGGTGAGCGTTATACCGGTGTACAGTTATACAGGTGAGCGTTATACCGGTGTACAGTTATACAGGTGAGCGTTATACTGGTGTACAGTTATACAGGTGAGCGTTATACTGGTGTACAGTTATACAGGTGAGCGTTATACTGGTGTACAGTGACACAGGTGAGCGTTATACTGGTGTACAGTGACACACGTGAGCGTTATACTGGTGTACAGTTATACAGGTGAGCGTTATACTGGTGTACAGTTATACAGGTGAGCGTTATACTGGTGTACAGTTATACTGGTGAGTGTTATACCGGTGTACAGTAATACAGGTGAGTGTTATACTGGTGTACAGTGACACAGGTGAGTGTTATACCGGTGTACAGTAATACAGTTGAGTGTTATACTGGTGTACAGTTATACAGGTGAGCGTTATACTGGTGTACAGTTATACAGGTGAGCATTATACCGGTGTAGTTATACAGGTGAGCGTTATACTGGTGTACAGTTATACAGGTGAGCGTTATACTGGTGTACAGTGACAGAGGTGAGCGTTATACTGGTGTACAGTGACACAGGTGAGCGTTATACCGGTGTACAGTGACACAGGTGAGCGTTATAGTGGTGTACAGTTATACAGGTGAGCGTTATACTGGTGTACAGTGACACAGGTGAGCGTTATACTGGTGTACAGTTATACAGGTCAGTGTTATACCGGTGTACAGTAATACAGGTGAGTGTTATACCGGTGTACAGTAATACAGGTGAGTGTTATACTGGTGTACAGTTATATAGGTGAGCGTTATACTGGTGTACAGTTATACAGGTGATCGTTATACTGGTGTACAGTGACACAGGTGAGCGTTATACTCGTGTACAGTGACACAGGTGAGCATTATACTGGTGTACAGTTATACAGGTGAGCGTTATACTGGTGTACAGTGACACAGGTGAGCGTTATAGTGGTGTACAGTTATACAGGTGAGCGTTATACTGGTGTACAGTGACACAGGTGAGCGTTATACTGGTGTACAGTTATACAGGTGAGCGTTATACTGGTGTACAGTTATACAGGTCAGTGTTATACCGGTGTACAGTAATACAGGTGAGTGTTATACCGGTGTACAGTAATACAGGTGAGTGTTATACTGGTGTACAGTTATATAGGTGAGCGTTATACTGGTGTACAGTTATACAGGTGATCGTTATACTGGTGTACAGTGACACAGGTGAGCGTTATACTCGTGTACAGTGACACAGGTGAGCATTATACTGGTGTACAGTTATACAGGTGAGCGTTATACTGGTGTAGAGTTATACAGGTGAGCGTTATACTGGTGTACAGTGACACAGGTGAGCGTTATACTGGTGTACAGTTATACAGGTGAGCGTTATACTGGTGTAGTGACACAGATGAGCGTTATACTGGTGTACAGTTATACTGGTGAGTGTTATACCGGTGTACAGTAATAGAGGTGAGTGTTATACTGGTGTACAGTGACACAGGTGAGTGTTATACCGGTGTACAGTAATACAGTTGAGTGTTATACCGGTGTACAGTTATACAGGTGAGCGTTATACCGGTGTACAGTTATACAGGTGAGCGTTATACTGGTGTACGGTTATACAGGTGAGCGTTATACTGGTGTACGGTTATACAGGTGAGCGTCATACTGGTGTACAGTGACACAGGTGAGCGTTATACTGGTGTATTTATACAGGTGAGCGTTATACTGGTGTACAGTTATACAGGTGAGTGTTATACCGGTGTACAGTTATACAGGTGAGTGTTATACTGGTGTACAGTTATACAGGTGAGAGTTATACCGGTGTACAGTTATAAAGGTGAGCATTATACTGGTGTACAGTGACACAGGTGAGCGTTATACTGGTGTACAGTGACACACGTGAGCGTTATACTGGTGTACAGTTATACAGGTGAGCGTTATACTGGTGTACAGTTATACAGGTGAGCGTTATACTGGTGTACAGTTATACTGGTGAGTGTTATACCGGTGTACAGTAATACAGGTGAGTGTTATACTGGTGTACAGTGACACAGGTGAGTGTTATACCGGTGTACAGTAATACAGTTGAGTGTTATACTGGTGTACAGTTATACAGGTGAGCGTTATACTGGTGTACAGTTATACAGGTGAGCATTATACCGGTGTAGTTATACAGGTGAGCGTTATACTGGTGTACAGTTATACAGGTGAGCGTTATACTGGTGTACAGTGACAGAGGTGAGCGTTATACTGGTGTACAGTGACACAGGTGAGCGTTATACCGGTGTACAGTGACACAGGTGAGCGTTATAGTGGTGTACAGTTATACAGGTGAGCGTTATACTGGTGTACAGTGACACAGGTGAGCGTTATACTGGTGTACAGTTATACAGGTCAGTATTATACCGGTGTACAGTAATACAGGTGAGTGTTATACCGGTGTACAGTAATACAGGTGAGTGTTATACTGGTGTACAGTTATATAGGTGAGCGTTATACTGGTGTACAGTTATACAGGTGATCGTTATACTGGTGTACAGTGACACAGGTGAGCGTTATACTCGTGTACAGTGACACAGGTGAGCATTATACTGGTGTACAGTTATACAGGTGAGCGTTATACTGGTGTACAGTGACACAGGTGAGCGTTATAGTGGTGTACAGTTATACAGGTGAGCGTTATACTGGTGTACAGTGACACAGGTGAGCGTTATACTGGTGTACAGTTATACAGGTGAGCGTTATACTGGTGTACAGTTATACAGGTCAGTGTTATACCGGTGTACAGTAATACAGGTGAGTGTTATACCGGTGTACAGTAATACAGGTGAGTGTTATACTGGTGTACAGTTATATAGGTGAGCGTTATACTGGTGTACAGTTATACAGGTGATCGTTATACTGGTGTACAGTGACACAGGTGAGCGTTATACTCGTGTACAGTGACACAGGTGAGCATTATACTGGTGTACAGTTATACAGGTGAGCGTTATACTGGTGTAGAGTTATACAGGTGAGCGTTATACTGGTGTACAGTGACACAGGTGAGCGTTATACTGGTGTACAGTTATACAGGTGAGCGTTATACTGGTGTAGTGACACAGATGAGCGTTATACTGGTGTACAGTTATACTGGTGAGTGTTATACCGGTGTACAGTAATAGAGGTGAGTGTTATACTGGTGTACAGTGACACAGGTGAGTGTTATACCGGTGTACAGTAATACAGTTGAGTGTTATACCGGTGTACAGTTATACAGGTGAGCGTTATACCGGTGTACAGTTATACAGGTGAGCGTTATACTGGTGTACGGTTATACAGGTGAGCGTCATACTGGTGTACAGTGACACAGGTGAGCGTTATACTGGTGTATTTATACAGGTGAGCGTTATACTGGTGTACAGTTATACAGGTGAGTGTTATACCGGTGTACAGTTATACAGGTGAGTGTTATACTGGTGTACAGTTATACAGGTGAGAGTTATACCGGTGTACAGTTATAAAGGTGAGCATTATACTGGTGTACAGTGACACAGGTGAGCGTTATACTGGTGTACAGTAATACAGATGAGCGTTATACTGGTGTACAGTTTTATTCATTTCATTGTGCATTCAGTGCATATATGGGTGTGACCGCCCTCTTTCTGAGCTGGGAAAGCCATCCAGTCTGGCCTAAGCTGTTACAAGTGGTTCAGCCGCTCGACCCTTATTCACATTCACGCCACTTGGCAAGTGAAAAGGTTTTAAATACTAGAGTAGGGACTGTCCCACAAGGGTTGCCGTGACGTGGCGGGATGGCTTGTACATTATTTTGATCAAAATTATGTTTACTAAATACCCTTATTATTACCTTTATGCATTATTTGCAGTATATTTTTTACTTTTAGTTCAGGATATTTGTGTTTTTTGCTTTTTGTTTTCTCTGGTGTACAGTTATACAGGTGAGCGTTATACTGGTGTACAGTGACACAGGTGAGCGTTATACTGGTGTACAGTAATACAGGTGAGCGTTATATTGGTGTACAGTGACACAGGTGAGCGTTATACTGGTGTACAGTGACACAGGTGAGCGTTATACTGGTGTACAGTTATACAGGTGAGCGTTATACTGGTGTACAGTTATACAGGTGATCGTTATACCGGTGTACAGTGACACAGGTGAGCGTTATACTGGTGTACAGTTATACAGGTGAGCGTTATACTGGTGTACAGTTATACAGGTGAGCGTTATACTGGTGTACAGTGACACAGTTGAGCGTTATACTGGTGTACAGTTATACTGGTGAGTGTTATACTGGTGTACAGTGACACAGGTGAGTGTTATACCGGTGTACAGTAATACAGGTGAGTGTTATACTGGTGTACAGTGACACAGGTGAGTGTTATACCGGTGTACAGTAATACAGTTGAGTGTTATACCGGTGTACAGTTATACAGGTGAGCGTTATACCGGTGTACAGTTATACTAGTGAGCGTTATACTGGTGTACAGTTATAAAGGTGGTCGTTATACTGGTGTACAGTAATACAGGTGTTATACTGGTGTACAGTTATACAGGTGAGCGTTATACTGGTGTACAGTTATACAGGTGAGCGTTATACTGGTATACAGTAATACAGGTGAGTGTTATACCGATGTACAGTTATACAGGTGAGCGTTATACTGGTGTACAGTTATACAGGTGAGCGTTATACCGGTGTACAGTAATACAGGTGAGTGTTATACTGGTGTACAGTTATACAGGTGAGTGTTATACTGATGTAGTTATACAGGTGATCGTTATACTGGTGTACAGTGACACAGGTGAGTGTTATACTGGTGTACAGTTATACAGGTGAGCGTTATACTGATGTAGTTATACAGGTGATCGTTATAGTGGTGTACAGTGACACAGGTGAGCGTTATACCGGTGTACAGTTATACAGGTCAGTGTTATACCGGTGTACAGTAATACAGGTGAGTGTTATACCGGTGTACAGTAATACAGGTGAGTGTTATACTGGTGTACAGTTATATAGGTGAGCGTTATACTGGTGTACAGTTATACAGGTGATCGTTATACTGGTGTACAGTGACACAGGTGAGCGTTATACCGGTGTACAGTTATACAGGTGAGCGTTATACCGGTGTACAGTTATACAGGTGAGAGTTATACTGGTGTACAGTTATACAGGTGAGCGTTATACTGGTGTACAGTTATACAGGTGAGCGTTATACCGGTGTACAGTTATACAGGTGAGCGTTATACCAGTGTACAGTTATACAGGTGAGCGTTATACTGGTGTACAGTGACACAGGTGAGCGTTATACAGGTGAGCGTTATACCGGTGTACAGTTATACAGGTGAGTGTTATACTGGTGTACAGTGACACAGGTGAGCGTTATACTGGTGTAGTTATACAGGTGAGCGTTATACCGGTGTAAAGTTATACAGGTTAGTGTTATACTGGTGTAGTGACACAGGTGAGTGTTATACTGGTGTAGTGACACAGGTGAGCGTTATACTGGTGTACAGTTATACAGGTGAGCGTTATACCGGTGTACAGTTATACAGGTCAGCGTTATACCGGTGTAGTTATACAGGTGAGCGTTATACCGGTGTACAGTAATACAGGTGATCGTTATACTGGTGTACAGTTATGCAGGGGAGCGTTATACTGGTGTACAGTGACACAGGTGAGCGTTATACTGGTGTACAGTGACACAGGTGAGCGTTATACTGGTGTACAGTGACACAGGTGATCGTTATACTGGTGTACAGTTATACAGGTGAGCGTTATACTGGTGTACAGTTATACAGGTGAGGGTTATACTGGTGTACAGTGACACAGATGAGCGTTATACTGGTGTACAGTTATACTGGTGAGTGTTATACCGGTGTACAGTAATACAGGTGAGTGTTATACTGGTGTACAGTGACACAGGTGAGTGTTATACCGGTGTACAGTAATTCAGTTGAGTGTTATACTGGTGTACAGTTATACAGGTGAGCGTTATACCGGTGTACAGTTATACAGGTGAGCGTTATACTGGTGTACGGTTATACAGGTGAGCGTTATACTGGTGTACAGTAATACAGGTGAGTGTTATACTGGTGAAGTTATACAGGTGAGTGTTATACTAATGTAGTTACACAGGTGATCGTTATACTGGTGTACAGTGAAACAGGTGAGCGTTATACCGGTGTACAGTTATACAGGTGAGCGTTACACTGATGTATTTATACAGGTGATTGTTATACTGGTGTACAGTGACACAGGTGAGCGTTATACTGGTGTACAGTTATACAGGTGAGCGTTATACTGGTGTACAGTGACACAGGTGAGCGTTATAGTGGTGTACAGTTATACAGGTGAGCGTTATACTGGTGTACAGTTATACAGGTCAGTGTTATACCGGTGTACAGTAATACAGGTGAGTGTTATACCGGTGTACAGTAATACAGATGAGTGTTATACCGGTGTACAGTTATATAGGTGAGCGTTATACTGGTGTACAGTTATACAGGTGATCGTTATACTGGTGTACAGTGACACAGGTGAGCGTTATACTGGTGTATAGTTATACAGGTGAGCGTTATACTGGTGTACAGTGACACAGGTGAGCGTTATACTGGTGTACAGTGACACAGGTGAGCGTTATACTGGTGTACAGTGACACAGGTGAGCGTTATACTGGTGTACAGTGACAAAGGTGAGCGTTATACTGGTGTACAGTGACACAGGTGAGCGTTATACTGGTGTACAGTGACACAGGTGAGCGTTATACTGGTGTACAGTGACACAGGTGAGCGTTATACTGGTGTACAGTTATACAGGTGAGCGTTATACTGGTGTACAGTGACACAGATGAGCGTTATACTGGTGTACAGTTATACTGGTGAGTGTTATACCGGTGTACAGTAATACAGGTGAGTGTTATACTGGTGTACAGTGACACAGGTGAGTGTTATACCGGTGTACAGTAATTCAGTTGAGTGTTATACTGGTGTACAGTTATACAGGTGAGCGTTATACCGGTGTACAGTTATACAGGTGAGCGTTATACTGGTGTACAGTAATACAGGTCAGTGTTATACTGGTGAACAGTTATACAGGTGAGTGTTATACTAATGTAGTTATACAGGTGATTGTTATACTGGTGTACAGTGACACAGGTGAGCGTTATACTGGTGTACAGTTATACAGGTGAGCGTTATACTGGTGTACAGTGACACAGGTGAGCGTTATAGTGGTGTACAGTTATACAGGTGAGCGTTATACTGGTGTACAGTGACACAGGTGAGCGTTATACTGGTGTACAGTTATACAGGTGAGCGTTATACTGGTGTACAGTTATACAGGTCAGTGTTATACCGGTGTACAGTAATACAGGTGAGTGTTATACCGGTGTACAGTAATACAGGTGAGTGTTATACTGGTGTACAGTTATATAGGTGAGCGTTATACTGGTGTACAGTTATACAGGTGATCGTTATACTGGTGTACAGTGACACAGGTGAGCGTTATACTGGTGTACAGTGACACAGGTGAGCATTATACTGGTGTACAGTTATACAGGTGAGCGTTATACTGGTGTAGAGTTATACAGGTGAGCGTTATACTGGTGTACAGTGACACAGGTGAGCGTTATACTGGTGTACAGTTATACAGGTGAGCGTTATACTGGTGTAGTGACACAGATGAGCGTTATACTGGTGTACAGTTATACTGGTGAGTGTTATACCGGTGTACAGTAATAGAGGTGAGTGTTATACTGGTGTACAGTGACACAGGTGAGCGTTATACTGGTGTACAGTTATACAGGTGAGCGTTATACTGGTGTACAGTGACACAGGTGAGCGTTAGAGTGGTGTACAGTTATACAGGTGAGCGTTATACTGGTGTACAGTTATACAGGTCAGTGTTATACCGGTGTACAGTAATACAGGTGAGTGTTATACCGGTGTACAGTAATACAGATGAGTGTTATACTGGTGTACAGTTATATAGGTGAGCGTTATACTGGTGTACAGTGACACAGGTGAGCGTTATACTGGTGTACAGTGACACAGGTGAGCGTTATACTGGTGTACAGTGACACAGGTGAGCGTTATACTGGTGTACAGTGACAAAGGTGAGTGTTATACTGGTGTACAGTGACACAGGTGAGCGTTATACTGGTGTACAGTGACACAGGTGAGCGTTATACTGGTGTACAGTGACACAGGTGAGCGTTATACTGGTGTACAGTTATACAGGTGAGCGTTATACTGGTGTACAGTGACACAGATGAGCGTTATACTGGTGTACAGTTATACTGGTGAGTGTTATACCGGTGTACAGTAATACAGGTGAGTGTTATACTGGTGTACAGTGACACAGGTGAGTGTTATACCGGTGTACAGTAATTCAGTTGAGTGTTATACTGGTGTACAGTTATACAGGTGAGCGTTATACCGGTGTACAGTTATACAGGTGAGCGTTATACTGGTGTACAGTAATACAGGTCAGTGTTATACTGGTGAACAGTTATACAGGTGAGTGTTATACTAATGTAGTTATACAGGTGATTGTTATACTGGTGTACAGTGACACAGGTGAGCGTTATACTGGTGTACAGTGACACAGGTGAGCGTTATACAGGTGAGCGTTATACCGGTGTACAGTTATACAGGTGAGTGTTATACTGGTGTACAGTGACACAGGTGAGCGTTATACTGGTGTAGTTATACAGGTGAGCGTTATACCGGTGTAACGTTATACAGGTGAGTGTTATACTGGTGTAGTGACACAGGTGAGTGTTATACTGGTGTAGTGACACAGGTGAGCGTTATACTGGTGTACAGTTATACAGGTGAGCGTTATACCGATGTACAGTTATACAGGTCAGCGTTATACCGGTGTAGTTATACAGGTGAGCGTTATACCGGTGTACAGTAATACAGGTGATCGTTATACTGGTGTACAGTTATGCAGGGGAGCGTTATACTGGTGTACAGTGACACAGGTGAGCGTTATACTGGTGTACAGTTATACAGGTGGGTGTTATACTGGTGTACAGTTATACAGGTGAGTGTTATACCGGTGTACAGTTATACAGGTGAGTGTTATACTGGTGTAGTTATACAGGTGAGCGTTATACCGGTGTACAGTAATACAGGTGATCGTTATACTGGTGTACAGTTATACAGTTATACAGGTGAGCGTTATACCGGTGTACAGTTACAGTTGAGCGTTATACCGGTGTACAGTTATACAGGTGAGCGTTATACCGGTGTAAAGTTATACAGGTGAGCGTTATACCGGTGTATAGTTATACAGGTGAGTGTTATACTGGTGTACAGTTATACAGGTGAGCGTTATACCGGTGTACAGTTATACAGGTGATCGTTATACCGATGGACAGTTATACAGGTGAGCGTTATACCGGTGTACAGTTATACAGGTGAGCGTTATACCGGTGTACAGTTATACAGGTGAGCGTTATACCGGTGTACAGTTATACAGGTGAGCGTTATACTGGTGAGCGTTATACCGGTGTACAGTTATACAGGTGAGCGTTACACTGATGTAGTTATACAGGTGATCGTTATACTGGTGTACAGTGACACAGGTGATCGTTATACTGGTGTACAGTTATACAGGTGAGCGTTATACTGGTGTACAGTGACACAGGTGAGCGTTATAGTGGTGTACAGTTATACAGGTGAGCGTTATACTGGTGTACAGTTATACAGGTCAGTGTTATACCGGTGTACATTAATACAGGTGAGTGTTATACAGGTGTACAGTAATACAGGTGAGTGTTATACTGGTGTACAGTTATATAGGTGAGCGTTATACTGGTGTAGTTATACAGGTGATCGTTATACTGGTGTACAGTTATACTGGTGAGTGTTATACTGGTGTACAGTGACAGAGGTGAGCGTTATACTGGTGTACAGTGACACAGGTGAGTGTTATACTGGTGTACAGTTATATAGGTGAGCGTTATACTGGTGTAGTTATACAGGTGAGCGTTATACTGGTGTACAGTGACACACGTGAGCGTTATACTGGTGTACAGTTATACAGGTGAGCGTTATACTGGTGTACAGTTATACAGGTGAGCGTTATACTGGTGTACAGTTATACTGGTGAGTGTTATACCGGTGTACAGTAATACAGGTGAGTGTTATACTGGTGTACAGTGACACAGGTGAGTGTTATACCGGTGTACAGTAATACAGTTGAGTGTTATACTGGTGTACAGTTATACAGGTGAGCGTTATACTGGTGTACAGTTATACAGGTGAGCATTATACCGGTGTAGTTATACAGGTGAGCGTTATACTGGTGTACAGTTATACAGGTGAGCGTTATACTGGTGTACAGTGACAGAGGTGAGCGTTATACTGGTGTACAGTGACACAGGTGAGCGTTATACCGGTGTACAGTGACACAGGTGAGCGTTATAGTGGTGTACAGTTATACAGGTGAGCGTTATACTGGTGTACAGTGACACAGGTGAGCGTTATACTGGTGTACAGTTATACAGGTCAGTGTTATACCGGTGTACAGTAATACAGGTGAGTGTTATACCGGTGTACAGTAATACAGGTGAGTGTTATACTGGTGTACAGTTATATAGGTGAGCGTTATACTGGTGTACAGTTATACAGGTGATCGTTATACTGGTGTACAGTGACACAGGTGAGCGTTATACTCGTGTACAGTGACACAGGTGAGCATTATACTGGTGTACAGTTATACAGGTGAGCGTTATACTGGTGTACAGTGACACAGGTGAGCGTTATAGTGGTGTACAGTTATACAGGTGAGCGTTATACTGGTGTACAGTGACACAGGTGAGCGTTATACTGGTGTACAGTTATACAGGTGAGCGTTATACTGGTGTACAGTTATACAGGTCAGTGTTATACCGGTGTACAGTAATACAGGTGAGTGTTATACCGGTGTACAGTAATACAGGTGAGTGTTATACTGGTGTACAGTTATATAGGTGAGCGTTATACTGGTGTACAGTTATACAGGTGATCGTTATACTGGTGTACAGTGACACAGGTGAGCGTTATACTCGTGTACAGTGACACAGGTGAGCATTATACTGGTGTACAGTTATACAGGTGAGCGTTATACTGGTGTAGAGTTATACAGGTGAGCGTTATACTGGTGTACAGTGACACAGGTGAGCGTTATACTGGTGTAGTGACACAGATGAGCGTTATACTGGTGTACAGTTATACTGGTGAGTGTTATACCGGTGTACAGTAATAGAGGTGAGTGTTATACTGGTGTACAGTGACACAGGTGAGTGTTATACCGGTGTACAGTAATACAGTTGAGTGTTATACCGGTGTACAGTTATACAGGTGAGCGTTATACCGGTGTACAGTTATACAGGTGAGCGTTATACTGGTGTACGGTTATACAGGTGAGCGTCATACTGGTGTACAGTGACACAGGTGAGCGTTATACTGGTGTATTTATACAGGTGAGCGTTATACTGGTGTACAGTTATACAGGTGAGTGTTATACCGGTGTACAGTTATACAGGTGAGTGTTATACTGGTGTACAGTTATACAGGTGAGAGTTATACCGGTGTACAGTTATAAAGGTGAGCATTATACTGGTGTACAGTGACACAGGTGAGCGTTATACTGGTGTACAGTGACACACGTGAGCGTTATACTGGTGTACAGTTATACAGGTGAGCGTTATACTGGTGTACAGTTATACAGGTGAGCGTTATACTGGTGTACAGTTATACTGGTGAGTGTTATACCGGTGTACAGTAATACAGTTGAGTGTTATACTGGTGTACAGTTATACAGGTGAGCGTTATACTGGTGTACAGTTATACAGGTGAGCATTATACCGGTGTAGTTATACAGGTGAGCGTTATACTGGTGTACAGTTATACAGGTGAGCGTTATACTGGTGTACAGTGACAGAGGTGAGCGTTATACTGGTGTACAGTGACACAGGTGAGCGTTATACCGGTGTACAGTGACACAGGTGAGCGTTATAGTGGTGTACAGTTATACAGGTGAGCGTTATACTGGTGTACAGTGACACAGGTGAGCGTTATACTGGTGTACAGTTATACAGGTCAGTGTTATACCGGTGTACAGTAATACAGGTGAGTGTTATACCGGTGTACAGTAATACAGGTGAGTGTTATACTGGTGTACAGTTATATAGGTGAGCGTTATACTGGTGTACAGTTATACAGGTGATCGTTATACTGGTGTACAGTGACACAGGTGAGCGTTATACTCGTGTACAGTGACACAGGTGAGCATTATACTGGTGTACAGTTATACAGGTGAGCGTTATACTGGTGTACAGTGACACAGGTGAGCGTTATAGTGGTGTACAGTTATACAGGTGAGCGTTATACTGGTGTACAGTGACACAGGTGAGCGTTATACTGGTGTACAGTTATACAGGTGAGCGTTATACTGGTGTACAGTTATACAGGTCAGTGTTATACCGGTGTACAGTAATACAGGTGAGTGTTATACCGGTGTACAGTAATACAGGTGAGTGTTATACTGGTGTACAGTTATATAGGTGAGCGTTATACTGGTGTACAGTTATACAGGTGATCGTTATACTGGTGTACAGTGACACAGGTGAGCGTTATACTCGTGTACAGTGACACAGGTGAGCATTATACTGGTGTACAGTTATACAGGTGAGCGTTATACTGGTGTAGAGTTATACAGGTGAGCGTTATACTGGTGTACAGTGACACAGGTGAGCGTTATACTGGTGTACAGTTATACAGGTGAGCGTTATACTGGTGTAGTGACACAGATGAGCGTTATACTGGTGTACAGTTATACTGGTGAGTGTTATACCGGTGTACAGTAATAGAGGTGAGTGTTATACTGGTGTACAGTGACACAGGTGAGTGTTATACCGGTGTACAGTAATACAGTTGAGTGTTATACCGGTGTACAGTTATACAGGTGAGCGTTATACCGGTGTACAGTTATACAGGTGAGCGTTATACTGGTGTACGGTTATACAGGTGAGCGTCATACTGGTGTACAGTGACACAGGTGAGCGTTATACTGGTGTATTTATACAGGTGAGCGTTATACTGGTGTACAGTTATACAGGTGAGTGTTATACCGGTGTACAGTTATACAGGTGAGTGTTATACTGGTGTACAGTTATACAGGTGAGAGTTATACCGGTGTACAGTTATAAAGGTGAGCATTATACTGGTGTACAGTGACACAGGTGAGCGTTATACTGGTGTACAGTAATACAGATGAGCGTTATACTGGTGTACAGTTTTATTCATTTCATTGTGCATTCAGTGCATATATGGGTGTGACCGCCCTCTTTCTGAGCTGGGAAAGCCATCCAGTCTGGCCTAAGCTGTTACAAGTGGTTCAGCCGCTCGACCCTTATTCACATTCACGCCACTTGGCAAGTGAAAAGGTTTTAAATACTAGAGTAGGGACTGTCCCACAAGGGTTGCCGTGACGTGGCGGGATGGCTTGTACATTATTTTGATCAAAATTATGTTTACTAAATACCCTTATTATTATTATTACCTTTATGCATTATTTGCAGTATATTTTTTACTTTTAGTTCAGGATATTTGTGTTTTTTGCTTTTTGTTTTCTCTGGTGTACAGTTATACAGGTGAGCGTTATACTGGTGTACAGTGACACAGGTGAGCGTTATACTGGTGTACAGTAATACAGGTGAGCGTTATATTGGTGTACAGTGACACAGGTGAGCGTTATACTGGTGTACAGTGACACAGGTGAGCGTTATACTGGTGTACAGTTATACAGGTGAGCGTTATACTGGTGTACAGTTATACAGGTGATCGTTATACCGGTGTACAGTGACACAGGTGAGCGTTATACTGGTGTACAGTTATACAGGTGAGCGTTATACTGGTGTACAGTTATACAGGTGAGCGTTATACTGGTGTACAGTGACACAGTTGAGCGTTATACTGGTGTACAGTTATACTGGTGAGTGTTATACCGGTGTACAGTAATACAGGTGAGTGTTATACTGGTGTACAGTGACACAGGTGAGTGTTATACCGGTGTACAGTAATACAGTTGAGTGTTATACCGGTGTACAGTTATACAGGTGAGCGTTATACCGGTGTACAGTTATACTAGTGAGCGTTATACTGGTGTACAGTTATAAAGGTGGTCGTTATACTGGTGTACAGTAATACAGGTGTTATACTGGTGTACAGTTATACAGGTGAGCGTTATACTGGTGTACAGTTATACAGGTGAGCGTTATACTGGTATACAGTAATACAGGTGAGTGTTATACCGATGTACAGTTATACAGGTGAGCGTTATACTGGTGTACAGTTATACAGGTGAGCGTTATACCGGTGTACAGTAATACAGGTGAGTGTTATACTGGTGTACAGTTATACAGGTGAGTGTTATACTGATGTAGTTATACAGGTGATCGTTATACTGGTGTACAGTGACACAGGTGAGTGTTATACTGGTGTACAGTTATACAGGTGAGCGTTATACTGATGTAGTTATACAGGTGATCGTTATAGTGGTGTACAGTGACACAGGTGAGCGTTATACCGGTGTACAGTTATACAGGTCAGTGTTATACCGGTGTACAGTAATACAGGTGAGTGTTATACCGGTGTACAGTAATACAGGTGAGTGTTATACTGGTGTACAGTTATATAGGTGAGCGTTATACTGGTGTACAGTTATACAGGTGATCGTTATACTGGTGTACAGTGACACAGGTGAGCGTTATACCGGTGTACAGTTATACAGGTGAGCGTTATACCGGTGTACAGTTATACAGGTGAGAGTTATACTGGTGTACAGTTATACAGGTGAGCGTTATACTGGTGTACAGTTATACAGGTGAGCGTTATACCGGTGTACAGTTATACAGGTGAGCGTTATACCAGTGTACAGTTATACAGGTGAGCGTTATACTGGTGTACAGTGACACAGGTGAGCGTTATACAGGTGAGCGTTATACCGGTGTACAGTTATACAGGTGAGTGTTATACTGGTGTACAGTGACACAGGTGAGCGTTATACTGGTGTAGTTATACAGGTGAGCGTTATACCGGTGTAAAGTTATACAGGTTAGTGTTATACTGGTGTAGTGACACAGGTGAGTGTTATACTGGTGTAGTGACACAGGTGAGCGTTATACTGGTGTACAGTTATACAGGTGAGCGTTATACCGGTGTACAGTTATACAGGTCAGCGTTATACCGGTGTAGTTATACAGGTGAGCGTTATACCGGTGTACAGTAATACAGGTGATCGTTATACTGGTGTACAGTTATGCAGGGGAGCGTTATACTGGTGTACAGTGACACAGGTGAGCGTTATACTGGTGTACAGTTATACAGGTGGGTGTTATACTGGTGTACAGTTATACAGGTGAGAGTTATACCGGTGTACAGTTATACAGGTGAGTGTTATACTGGTGTAGTTATACAGGTGAGCGTTATACCGGTGTACAGTAATACAGGTGATCGTTATACTGGTGTACAGTTATACAGGTGAGCGTTATACCGGTGTACAGTTACAGTTGAGCGTTATACCGGTGTACAGTTATACAGGTGAGCATTATACCGGTGTAAAGTTATACAGGTGAGCGTTATACCGGTGTATAGTTATACAGGTGAGTGTTATACTGGTGTACAGTTATACAGGTGAGCGTTATACCGGTGTACAGTTATACAGGTGAGTGTTATACCGGTGTACAGTTATACAGGTGATCGTTATACCGATGGACAGTTATACAGGTGAGCGTTATACCGGTGTACAGTTATACAGGTGAGCGTTATACCGGTGTACAGTTATACAGGTGAGCGTTATACCGGTGTACAGTTATACAGGTGAGCGTTATACTGGTGAGCGTTATACTGGTGTACAGTTATACAGGTGAGCGTTATACCGGTGTACAGTTATACAGGTGAGCGTTACACTGATGTAGTTATACAGGTGATCGTTATACTGGTGTACAGTGACACAGGTGATCGTTATACTGGTGTACAGTTATACAGGTGAGCGTTATACTGGTGTACAGTGACACAGGTGAGCGTTATAGTGGTGTACAGTTATACAGGTGAGCGTTATACTGGTGTACAGTTATACAGGTCAGTGTTATACCGGTGTACATTAATACAGGTGAGTGTTATACAGGTGTACAGTAATACAGGTGAGTGTTATACTGGTGTACAGTTATATAGGTGAGCGTTATACTGGTGTACAGTTATACAGGTGATCGTTATACTGGTGTACAGTGACACAGGTGAGCGTTATACCGGTGTATAGTTATACAGGTGAGCGTTATACCGGTGTACAGTTATACAGGTGAGCGTTATACCGGTGTACAGTTATACAGGTGAGCGTTATACTGGTGTACAGTTATACAGGTGAGCGTTATACTGGTGTACAGTTATACAGGTGAGCGTTATACTGGTGTACAGTGACACAGGTGAGCGTTATACTGGTGTACATTGACACACGTGAGCGTTATACTGGTGTACAGTTATACAGGTGAGCGTTATACTGGTGTACAGTTATACAGGTGAGCGTTATACTGGTGTACAGTTATACTGGTGAGTGTTATACCGGTGTACAGTAATACAGGTGAGTGTTATACTGGTGTACAGTGACACAGGTGAGTGTTATACCGGTGTACAGTAATACAGTTGAGTGTTATACTGGTGTACAGTTATACAGGTGAGCGTTATACTGGTGTACAGTGACACAGGTGAGCGTTATACTGGTGTACAGTTATACAGGTGAGCATTATACCGGTGTAGTTATACAGGTGAGCGTTATACTGGTGTACAGTTATACAGGTGAGAGTTATACTGGTGTACAGTGACAGAGGTGAGCGTTATACTGGTGTACAGTGACACAGGTGAGCGTTATACCGGTGTACAGTTATACAGGTGAGCGTTACACTGATGTATTTATACAGGTGATCGTTATACTGGTGTACAGTGACACAGGTGAGCGTTATACTGGTGTACAGTGACACAGGTGAGCGTTATAGTGGTGTACAGTGACACAGGTGAGCGTTATACCGGTGTATAGTAATACAGGTGAGTGTTATACCGGTGTACAGTAATACAGGTGAGTGTTATACCGGTGTCCAGTAATACAGGAGAGTGTTATACTGGTATACAGTTATATAGGTGAGCGTTATACTGGTGTACAGTTATACAGGTGATCGTTATACTGGTGTACAGTTATACAGGTGAGCGTTATACTGGTGTACAGTTATACAGGTGAGCGTTATACTGGTGTACAGTGACACAGGTGAGCGTTATACTGGTGTACAGTGACACAGGTGAGCGTTATACTGGTGTACAGTGACACAGGTGAGCGTTATACTGGTGTACAGTGACACAGGTGAGCGTTATACCGGTGTACAGTTATACAGGTGAGCGTTACACTGATGTATTTATACAGGTGATCGTTATACTGGTGTACAGTGACACAGGTGAGCGTTATACTGGTGTACAGTTATACAGGTGAGCGTTATACTGGTGTACAGTGACACAGGTGAGCGTTATAGTGGTGTACAGTGACACAGGTGAGCGTTATACCGGTGTACAGTAATACAGGTGAGTGTTATACCGGTGTACAGTAATACAGGTGAGTGTTATACCGGTGTACAGTAATACAGGTGAGTGTTATACTGGTGTACAGTTATACAGGTGAGCGTTATACTGGTGTACAGTTATACAGGTGATCGTTATACTGGTGTACAGTGACACAGGTGAGCGTTATACTGGTGTACAGTTATAGAGGTGAGCGTTATACTGGTGTACAGTTATACAGGTGAGCGTTATACTGGTGTACAGTGACAGAGGTGAGCGTTATACTGGTGTACAGTGACACAGGTGAGCGTTATACCGGTGTACAGTTATACAGGTGAGCGTTACACTGATGTATTTATACAGGTGATTGTTATACTGGTGTACAGTGACACAGGTGAGCGTTATACTGGTGTACAGTGACACAGGTGAGCATTATAGTGGTGTACAGTGACACAGGTGAGCGTTATACTGGTGTACGGTTATACAGGTGAGCGTTATACTGGTGTACAGTAATACAGGTGAGTGTTATACTGGTGAAGTTATACAGGTGAGTGTTATACTAATGTAGTTATACAGGTGATCGTTATACTGGTGTACAGTGAAACAGGTGAGCGTTATACCGGTGTACAGTTATACAGGTGAGCGTTACACTGATGTATTTATACAGGTGATTGTTATACTGGTGTACAGTGACACAGGTGAGCGTTATACTGGTGTACAGTTATACAGGTGAGCGTTATACTGGTGTACAGTGACACAGGTGAGCGTTATAGTGGTGTACAGTTATACAGGTGAGCGTTATACTGGTGTACAGTTATACAGGTCAGTGTTATACCGGTGTACAGTAATACAGGTGAGTGTTATACCGGTGTACAGTAATACAGATGAGTGTTATACTGGTGTACAGTTATATAGGTGAGCGTTATACTGGTGTACAGTTATACAGGTGATCGTTATACTGGTGTACAGTGACACAGGTGAGCGTTATACTGGTGTAGTTATACAGGTGAGCGTTATACTGGTGTACAGTGACACAGGTGAGCGTTATACTGGTGTACAGTGACACAGGTGAGCGTTATACTGGTGTACAGTGACACAGGTGAGCGTTATACTGGTGTACAGTGACAAAGGTGAGCGTTATACTGGTGTACAGTGACACAGGTGAGCGTTATACTGGTGTACAGTGACACAGGTGAGCGTTATACTGGTGTACAGTTATACAGGTGAGCGTTATACTGGTGTACAGTGACACAGATGAGCGTTATACTGGTGTACAGTTATACTGGTGAGTGTTATACCGGTGTACAGTAATACAGGTGAGTGTTATACTGGTGTACAGTGACACAGGTGAGTGTTATACCGGTGTACAGTAATTCAGTTGAGTGTTATACTGGTGTACAGTTATACAGGTGAGCGTTATACCGGTGTACAGTTATACAGGTGATTGTTATACTGGTGTACAGTGACACAGGTGAGCGTTATACTGGTGTACAGTTATACAGGTGAGCGTTATACTGGTGTACAGTGACACAGGTGAGCGTTATAGTGGTGTACAGTTATACAGGTGAGCGTTATACTGGTGTACAGTGACACAGGTGAGCGTTATACTGGTGTACAGTTATACAGGTGAGCGTTATACTGGTGTACAGTTATACAGGTCAGTGTTATACCGGTGTACAGTAATACAGGTGAGTGTTATACCGGTGTACAGTAATACAGGTGAGTGTTATACTGGTGTACAGTTATATAGGTGAGCGTTATACTGGTGTACAGTTATACAGGTGATCGTTATACTGGTGTACAGTGACACAGGTGAGCGTTATACTCGTGTACAGTGACACAGGTGAGCATTATACTGGTGTACAGTTATACAGGTGAGCGTTATACTGGTGTAGAGTTATACAGGTGAGCGTTATACTGGTGTACAGTGACACAGGTGAGCGTTATACTGGTGTACAGTTATACAGGTGAGCGTTATACTGGTGTAGTGACACAGATGAGCGTTATACTGGTGTACAGTTATACTGGTGAGTGTTATACCGGTGTACAGTAATAGAGGTGAGTGTTATACTGGTGTACAGTGACACAGGTGAGTGTTATACCGGTGTACAGTAATACAGTTGAGTGTTATACTGGTGTACAGTTATACAGGTGAGCGTTATACCGGTGTACAGTTATACAGGTGAGCGTTATACTGGTGTACGGTTATACAGGTGAGCGTCATACTGGTGTACAGTGACACAGGTGAGTGTTATACTGGTGTATTTATACAGGTGAGCGTTATACTGGTGTACAGTTATACAGGTGAGTGTTATACCGGTGTACAGTTATACAGGTGAGTGTTATACTGGTGTACAGTTATACAGGTGAGAGTTATACCGGTGTACAGTTATAAAGGTGAGCATTATACTGGTGTACAGTGACACAGGTGAGCGTTATACTGGTGTACAGTAATACAGATGAGCGTTATACTGGTGTACAGTTTTATTCATTTCATTGTGCATTCAGTGCATATATGGGTGCGACCGCCCTCTTTCTGAGCTGGGAAAGCCATCCAGTCTGGTCTAAGCTGTTACAAGTGGTTCAGCCGCTCGACCCTTATTCACATTCACGCCACTTGGCAAGTGAAAAGGTTTTAAATACTAGAGTAGGGACTGTCCCACAAGGGTTGCCGTGACGTGGCGGGATGGCTTGTACATTATTTTGATCAAAATTATGTTTACTAAATACCCTTATTATTATTATTACCTTTATGCATTATTTGCAGTATATTTTTTACTTTTAGTTCAGGATATTTGTGTTTTTTGCTTTTTGTTTTCTCTGGTGTACAGTTATACAGGTGAGCGTTATACTGGTGTACAGTGACACAGGTGAGCGTTATACTGGTGTACAGTAATACAGGTGAGCGTTATATTGGTGTACAGTGACACAGGTGAGCGTTATACTGGTGTACAGTGACACAGGTGAGCGTTATACTGGTGTACAGTTATACAGGTGAGCGTTATACTGGTGTACAGTTATACAGGTGATCGTTATACCGGTGTACAGTGACACAGGTGAGCGTTATACTGGTGTACAGTTATACAGGTGAGCGTTATACTGGTGTACAGTGACACAGTTGAGCGTTATACTGGTGTACAGTTATACTGGTGAGTGTTATACTGGTGTACAGTGACACAGGTGAGTGTTATACCGGTGTACAGTAATACAGGTGAGTGTTATACTGGTGTACAGTGACACAGGTGAGTGTTATACCGGTGTACAGTTATACAGGTCAGTGTTATACCGGTGTACAGTAATACAGGTGAGTGTTATACCGGTGTACAGTAATACAGGTGAGTGTTATACTGGTGTACAGTTATATAGGTGAGCGTTATACTGGTGTACAGTAATACAGGTGTTATACTGGTGTACAGTTATACAGGTGATCGTTATACTGGTGTACAGTGACACAGGTGAGCATTATACTGGTGTACAGTTATACAGGTGAGCGTTATACTGGTGTAGAGTTATACAGGTGAGCGTTATACTGGTGTACAGTTATACAGGTGAGCGTTATACTGGTGTAGTGACACAGATGAGCGTTATACTGGTGTACAGTTATACTGGTGAGTGTTATACCGGTGTACAGTAATAGAGGTGAGTGTTATACTGGTGTACAGTGACACAGGTGAGTGTTATACCGGTGTACAGTAATACAGTTGAGTGTTATACTGGTGTACAGTTATACAGGTGAGCGTTATACCGGTGTACAGTTATACAGGTGAGCGTTATACTGGTGTACGGTTATACAGGTGAGCGTCATACTGGTGTACAGTGACACAGGTGAGCGTTATACTGGTGTATTTATACAGGTGAGCGTTATACTGGTGTACAGTTATACAGGTGAGTGTTATACCGGTGTACAGTTATACAGGTGAGTGTTATACTGGTGTACAGTTATACAGGTGAGAGTTATACCGGTGTACAGTTATAAAGGTGAGCATTATACTGGTGTACAGTGACACAGGTGAGCGTTATACTGGTGTACAGTAATACAGATGAGCGTTATACTGGTGTACAGTTTTATTCATTTCATTGTGCATTCAGTGCATATATGGGTGTGACCGCCCTCTTTCTGAGCTGGGAAAGCCATCCAGTCTGGCCTAAGCTGTTACAAGTGGTTCAGCCGCTCGACCCTTATTCACATTCACGCCACTTGGCAAGTGAAAAGGTTTTAAATACTAGAGTAGGGACTGTCCCACAAGGGTTGCCGTGACGTGGCGGGATGGCTTGTACATTATTTTGATCAAAATTATGTTTACTAAATACCCTTATTATTATTATTACCTTTATGCATTATTTGCAGTATATTTTTTACTTTTAGTTCAGGATATTTGTGTTTTTTGCTTTTTGTTTTCTCTGGTGTACAGTTATACAGGTGAGCGTTATACTGGTGTACAGTGACACAGGTGAGCGTTATACTGGTGTACAGTAATACAGGTGAGCGTTATACTGGTGTACAGTTATACAGGTGAGCGTTATACTGGTGTACAGTGACACAGTTGAGCGTTATACTGGTGTACAGTTATACTGGTGAGTGTTATACTGGTGTACAGTGACACAGGTGAGTGTTATACCGGTGTACAGTAATACAGTTGAGTGTTATACCGGTGTACAGTTATACAGGTGAGCGTTATACCGATGTACAGTTATACAGGTGAGCGTTATACTGGTGTACAGTTATACAGGTGGGCGTTATACTGGTGTACAGTAATACAGGTGTTATACTGGTGTACAGTTATACAGGTGAGCGTTATACTGGTGTACAGTTATACAGGTGAGCGTTATACTGGTATACAGTAATACAGGTGAGTGTTATACCGATGTACAGTTATACAGGTGAGCGTTATACTGGTGTACAGTTATACAGGTGAGCGTTATACCGGTGTACAGTAATACAGGTGAGTGTTATACTGGTGTACAGTTATACAGGTGAGTGTTATACTGATGTAGTTATACAGGTGATCGTTATACTGGTGTACAGTTATACAGGTGAGTGTTATACTGGTGTACAGTTATACAGGTGAGCGTTATACTGATGTAGTTATACAGGTGATCGTTATAGTGGTGTACAGTGACACAGGTGAGCGTTATACCGGTGTACAGTTATACAGGTCAGTGTTATACCGGTGTACAGTAATACAGGTGAGTGTTATACCGGTGTACAGTAATACAGGTGAGTGTTATACTGGTGTACAGTTATATAGGTGAGCGTTATACTGGTGTACAGTTATACAGGTGATCGTTATACTGGTGTACAGTGACACAGGTGAGCGTTATACCGGTGTACAGTTATACAGGTGAGCGTTATACCGGTGTACAGTTATACAGGTGAGAGTTATACTGGTGTACAGTTATACAGGTGAGCGTTATACTGGTGTACAGTTATACAGGTGAGCGTTATACCGGTGTACAGTTATACAGGTGAGCGTTATACCAGTGTACAGTTATACAGGTGAGCGTTATACTGGTGTACAGTGACACAGGTGAGCGTTATACAGGTGAGCGTTATACCGGTGTACAGTTATACAGGTGAGTGTTATACTGGTGTACAGTGACACAGGTGAGCGTTATACTGGTGTAGTTATACAGGTGAGCGTTATACCGGTGTAAAGTTATACAGGTGAGTGTTATACTGGTGTAGTGACACAGGTGAGTGTTATACTGGTGTAGTGACACAGGTGAGTGTTATACTGGTGTAGTGACACAGGTGAGCGTTATACTGGTGTACAGTTATACAGGTGAGCGTTATACCGGTGTACAGTTATACAGGTCAGCGTTATACCGGTGTAGTTATACAGGTGAGCGTTATACCGGTGTACAGTAATACAGGTGATCGTTATACTGGTGTACAGTTATGCAGGGGAGCGTTATACTGGTGTACAGTGACACAGGTGAGCGTTATACTGGTGTACAGTTATACAGGTGGGTGTTATACTGGTGTACAGTTATACAGGTGAGTGTTATACTGGTGTACAGTTATACAGGTGAGTGTTATACCGGTGTACAGTTATACAGGTGAGTGTTATACCGGTGTATAGTTATACAGGTGAGTGTTATACTGGTGTACAGTTATACAGGTGAGCGTTATACCGGTGTACAGTTACAGTTGAGCGTTATACCGGTGTACAGTTATACAGGTGAGCATTATACCGGTGTAAAGTTATACAGGTGAGCGTTATACCGGTGTATAGTTATACAGGTGAGTGTTATACTGGTGTACAGTTATACAGGTGAGCGTTATACCGGTGTACAGTTATACAGGTGATCGTTATACCGATGGACAGTTATACAGGTGAGCGTTATACCGGTGTACAGTTATACAGGTGAGCGTTATACCGGTGTACAGTTATACAGGTGAGCGTTATACCGGTGTACAGTTATACAGGTGAGCGTTATACCGGTGTACAGTTATACAGGTGAGCGTTATACTGGTGAGCGTTATACTGGTGTACAGTTATACAGGTGAGCGTTATACCGGTGTACAGTTATACAGGTGAGCGTTACACTGATGTAGTTATACAGGTGATCGTTATACTGGTGTACAGTGACACAGGTGATCGTTATACTGGTGTACAGTTATACAGGTGAGCGTTATACTGGTGTACAGTGACACAGGTGAGCGTTATAGTGGTGTACAGTTATACAGGTGAGCGTTATACTGGTGTACAGTTATACAGGTCAGTGTTATACCGGTGTACATTAATACAGGTGAGTGTTATACAGGTGTACAGTAATACAGGTGAGTGTTATACTGGTGTACAGTTATATAGGTGAGCGTTATACTGGTGTACAGTTATACAGGTGATCGTTATACTGGTGTACAGTGACACAGGTGAGCGTTATACTGGTGTATAGTTATACAGGTGAGCGTTATACCGGTGTATAGTTATACAGGTGAGCGTTATACTGGTGTACATTGACACACGTGAGCGTTATACTGGTGTACAGTTATACAGGTGAGCGTTATACTGGTGTACAGTTATACAGGTGAGCGTTATACTGGTGTACAGTTATACTGGTGAGTGTTATACCGGTGTACAGTGACACAGGTGAGTGTTATACCGGTGTACAGTAATACAGTTGAGTGTTATACTGGTGTACAGTTATACTGGTGAGTGTTATACTGGTGTACAGTGACACAGGTGAGTGTTATACCGGTGTACAGTAATACAGTTGAGTGTTATACTGGTGTACAGTTATACAGGTGAGCGTTATACTGGTGTACAGTGACACAGGTGAGCGTTATACTGGTGTACAGTTATACAGGTGAGCATTATACCGGTGTAGTTATACAGGTGAGCGTTATACTGGTGTACAGTTATACAGGTGAGAGTTATACTGGTGTACAGTGACAGAGGTGAGCGTTATACTGGTGTACAGTGACACAGGTGAGCGTTATACCGGTGTACAGTTATACAGGTGAGCGTTACACTGATGTATTTATACAGGTGATCGTTATACTGGTGTACAGTGACACAGGTGAGCGTTATACTGGTGTACAGTGACACAGGTGAGCGTTATAGTGGTGTACAGTGACACAGGTGAGCGTTATACCGGTGTATAGTAATACAGGTGAGTGTTATACCGGTGTCCAGTAATACAGGAGAGTGTTATACTGGTGTACAGTTATATAGGTGAGCGTTATACTGGTGTACAGTTATACAGGTGATCGTTATACTGGTGTACAGTTATACAGGTGAGCGTTATACTGGTGTACAGTTATACAGGTGAGCGTTATACTGGTGTACAGTGACACAGGTGAGCGTTATACTGGTGTACAGTGACACAGGTGAGCGTTATACTGGTGTACAGTGACACAGGTGAGCGTTATACCGGTGTACAGTGACACAGGTGAGCGTTACACTGATGTATTTATACAGGTGATCGTTATACTGGTGTACAGTGACACAGGTGAGCGTTATACTGGTGTACAGTTATACAGGTGAGCGTTATACTGGTGTACAGTGACACAGGTGAGCGTTATACTGGTGTACAGTGACACAGGTGAGCGTTATAGTGGTGTACAGTGACACAGGTGAGCGTTATACCGGTGTACAGTAATACAGGTGAGTGTTATACCGGTGTACAGTAATACAGGTGAGTGTTATACTGGTGTACAGTTATATAGGTGAGCGTTATACTGGTGTACAGTTATACAGGTGATCGTTATACTGGTGTACAGTGACACAGGTGAGCGTTATACTGGTGTACAGTTATAGAGGTGAGCGTTATACTGGTGTACAGTTATACAGGTGAGCGTTATACTGGTGTACAGTTATACAGGTGAGCGTTATACTGGTGTACAGTGACACAGGTGAGCGTTATACTGGTGTACAGTTATACAGGTGAGAGTTATACTGGTGTACAGTGACACAGATGAGCGTTATACTGGTGTACAGTTATACTGGTGAGTGTTATACTGGTGTACAGTAATACAGGTGAGTGTTATACTGGTGTACAGTGACACAGGTGAGTGTTATACTGGTGTACGGTTATACAGGTGAGCGTTATACTGGTGTACAGTGACACAGGTGAGCGTTATACTCGTGTACAGTTATACAGGTGAGCGTTATACCGGTGTACAGTTATACAGGTGAGTGTTATACAGGTGATCGTTATACTGGTGTACAGTGAAACAGGTGAGCGTTATACCGGTGTACAGTTATACAGGTGAGCGTTACACTGATGTATTTATACAGGTGATTGTCATACTGGTGTACAGTGGCACAGGTGAGCGTTATACTGGTGTACAGTTATACAGGTGAGCGTTATACTGGTGTACAGTGACACAGGTGAGCGTTATAGTGGTGTACAGTTATACAGGTCAGCATTATACCGGTGTACAGTTATACAGGTGAGCGTTATACTGGTGTACAGATATACAGGTGAGCGTTATACCGGTGTACAGTTATACAGGTGAGCGTTATACTGGTGTACAGTAATACAGGTGAGCGTTATACTGGTGTACAGTTATACAGGTGAGCGTTATACCGGTGTACAGTGATACAGGTGAGCGTTATACCGGTGTACAGTTATACAGGTGAGCGTTATACTGGTGTACAGTAATACAGGTGAGCGTTATACTGGTGTACAGTTATACAGGTGAGCGTTATACCGGTGTACAGTGATACAGGTGAGCGTTATACCGGTGTACAGTTATACAGGTGAGTGTTATACTGGTGTACAGTTATACAGGTGAGCGTTATACCGGTGTACAGTTATACAGGTGAGCGTTATACCGGTGTACAGTTATACAGGTGAGTGTTATACTGGTGTAGTTATACAGGTGAGCGTTATACCGGTGTACAGTGATACAGGTGAGCGTTATACCGGTGTACAGTTATACAGGTGAGTGTTATACTGGTGTACAGTTATACAGGTGAGCGTTATACTGGTGTACAGTGACACAGGTGAGCGTTATACTGGTGTACAGTTATACAGGTGAGTGTTATACTGGTGTAGTTATACAGGTGAGCGTTATACTGGTGTACAGTGACACAGGTGAGCGTTATACTGGTGTAGTTATACAGGTGAGCGTTATACCGGTGTACAGTTATACAGGTGAGCGTTATACAGGTGAGTGTTATACTGGTGTACAGTTATACAGGTGAGTGTTATACTGATGTACAGTAATACAGGTGAGCGTTATACTGGTGTAGTTATACAGGTGAGCGTTATACTGGTGTACAGTTATACAGGTGAGCGTTATACTGGTGTACAGTTATACAGGTGAGCGTTATACTGGTGTACAGTTATACAGGTGAGCGTTATACCGGTGTACAGTTATACAGGTGAGTGTTATACCGGTGTACAGTAATACAGGTGAGTGTTATACTGGTGTACAGTTATACAGGTGAGCGTTATACCGGTGTACAGTTATACAGGTGAGCGTTATACTGGTGTACAGTTATACAGGTGAGCGTTATACCGGTGTACAGTTATACAGGTGAGCGTTATACCGGTGTACAGTTATACAGGTGAGCGTTATACTGGTGTACAGTTATACAGGTGAGCGTTATACCGGTGTACAGTTATACAGGTGAGCATTATACCGGTGTACAGTTATACAGGTGAGCATTATACCGGTGTACAGTTATACAGGTGAGCGTTATACCGGTGTACAGTTTTCTAGCTCCTGGTGTGACTATCGCGATCACAGTTGCATAGTTTGGGGTGCAGTGTCTTTCTCTCCTTTGCTGTGGAGATAGAAACACACGAGACTGTTTCCCAGCAGATTATCCGGTAATCGTCATGTCTGCTCGTCTCCAAACCGTACAAGGACCATGGTCCTCATCATCTCTCCGCACCACGGCAGTGTCGCAATCCAGAGGGCGGGCCGACGCGCTGCTCCGTGATTGGTCGTTCTGAGGCCGCCTGACGTTGAACTGTCACTTTCGCTTTTGGTTAGTGTTTGCTGAATCGGTAACCGCTTTGTAAATCTGAACGTGTGCGGTCTGCGTCATAGCTCACAGGTTAGTAGACTGCACGGCACGTGAGCAGCGCAGGCAGTGTGCGGAGAATCGGACGGGATCACGTAAGCAGCGATATCGCTAAACTTCCAGGGTCTTCAGGAAGTCACGAGACGGCAATTGTGTAATGACGACATCTGCTAATTGTTAATGTGTGTTATGGGACCTTATTGTAGAACTGCAATCTCCTCTCGGGGCATGTTACCTGCTTCTCTGCTCCCCTCCCTCTCGGGGCACGTTACCTGCTTCTCTCCTCCCTCTCGGGGCACGTTACCTGCTTCTCTCCTCCCTCTCGGGGCACGTTACCCGCTTCTCTGCTCTCCTCCCTCTCGGGGCACGTTACCCGCTTCTCTGCTCTCCTCCCTCTCGGGGCACGTTACCCGCTTCTCTGCTCGCCTCCCTCTCGGGGCACGTTACCCGCTTCTCTGCTCCCCTCCCTCTCGGGGCACGTTACCCGCTTCTCTGCTCGCCTCCCTCTCGGGGCACGTTACCCGCTTCTCTGCTCTCCTCCCTCTCGGGGCACGTTACCTGCTTCTCTGCTCCCCTCCCTCTCGGGGCACGTTACCTGCTTCTCTGCTCCCCTCCCTCTCGGGGCACGTTACCTGCTTCTCTGCTCTCCTCCCTCTCGGGGAACGTTACCTGCTTCTCTCCTCCCTCTCGGGGCACGTTACCCGCTTCTCTGCTCGCCTCCCTCTCGGGGCACGTTACCCGCTTCTCTGCTCGCCTCCCTCTCGGGGCACGTTACCCGCTTCTCTGCTCGCCTCCCTCTCGGGGCATGTTACCCGCTTCTCTGCTCCCCTCCCTCTCGGGGCACGTTACCCGCTTCTCTGCTCCCCTCCCTCTCGGGGCACGTTACCCGCTTCTCTGCTCCCCTCCCTCTCGGGGCACGTTACCTGCTTCTCTGCTCTCCTCCCTCTCGGGGCACGTTACCCGCTTCTCTGCTCCCCTCCCTCTCGGGGCACGTTACCCGCTTCTCTGCTCTCCTCCCTCTCGGGGCACGTTACCCGCTTCTCTGCTCTCCTCCCTCTCGGGGCACGTTACCTGCTTCTCTGCTCCCCTCCCTCTCGGGGCACGTTACCTGCTTCTCTCCTCCCTCTCGGGGCACGTTACCCGCTTCTCTGCTCCCCTCCCTCTCGGGGCACGTTACCCGCTTCTCTGCTCTCCTCCCTCTCGGGGCACGTTACCCGCTTCTCTGCTCCCCTCCCTCTCGGGGCAGGTTACCCGCTTCTCTGCTCCCCTCCCTCTCGGGGCACGTTACCCGCTTCTCTGCTCTCCTCCCTCTCGGGGCACGTTACCCGCTTCTCTGCTCTCCTCCCTCTCGGGGCACGTTACCTGCTTCTCTGCTCCCCTCCCTCTCGGGGCACGTTACCTGCTTCTCTCCTCCCTCTCGGGGCACGTTACCCGCTTCTCTGCTCCCCTCCCTCTCGGGGCACGTTACCCGCTTCTCTGCTCTCCTCCCTCTCGGGGCACGTTACCCGCTTCTCTGCTCCCCTCCCTCTCGGGGCAGGTTACCCGCTTCTCTGCTCGCCTCCCTCTCGGGGCACGTTACCCGCTTCTCTGCTCTCCTCCCTCTCGGGGCACGTTACCCGCTCCTCTGCTCCCCTCCCTCTCGGGGCACGTTACCCGCTTCTCTGCTCCCCTCCCTCTCGGGGCACGTTACCCGCTTCTCTGCTCCCTCCCTCTCGGGGCACGTTACCCGCTTCTCTGCTCCCCTCCCTCTCGGGGCAGGTTACCCGCTTCTCTGCTCGCCTCCCTCTCGGGGCACGTTACCCGCTTCTCTGCTCTCCTCCCTCTCGGGGCACGTTACCTGCTTCTCTGCTCCCCTCCCTCTCGGGGCACGTTACCTGCTTCTCTGCTCCCCTCCCTCTCGGGGCACATTACCTGCTTCTCTGCTCCCCTCCCTCTCGGGGCACGTTACCTGCTTCTCTGCTCCCTCCCTCTCGGGTCACGTTACCTGCTTCTCTGCTCCCCTCCCTCTCGGGGCACGTTACCTGCTTCTCTGCTCCCTCCCTCTCGGGGCACGTTATCTGCTTCTCTGCTCTCCTCCCTCTCGGGGCACGTTACCTGCTTCTCTGCTCCCCTCCCTCTCGGGGCACGTTACCTGCTTCTCTGCTCCCTCCCTCTCGGGGCACGTTACCCGCTTCTCTGCTCTCCTCCCTCTCGGGGCACGTTACCTGCTTCTCTGCTCCCTCCCTCTCGGGGCACGTTACCTGCTTCTCTGCTCCCCTCCCTCTCGGGGCACGTTACCTGCTTCTCTGCTCCCTCCCTCTCGGGGCACGTTACCTGCTTCTCTCCTCCCTCTCGGGGCACGTTACCTGCTTCTCTGCTCCCCTCCCTCTCGGGGCACGTTACCTGCTTCTCTGCTCCCTCCCTCTCGGGGCACGTTACCTGCTTCTCTGCTCCCCTCCCTCTCGGGGCACGTTACCTGCTTCTCTGCTCCCCTCCCTCTCGGGGCACGTTACCTGCTTCTCTCCTCCCTCTCGGGGCAGGTTACCTGCTTCTCTGCTCTCCTCCCTCTCGGGGCAGGTTACCTGCTTCTCTGCTCTCCTCCCTCTCGGGGCACGTTACCTGCTTCTCTGCTCTCCTCCCTCTCGGGGCACGTTACCTGCTTCTCTCCCTCTCGGGGCACGTTACCTGCTTCTCTGTTCTCCTCCCTCTCGGGGCACGTTACCTGCTTCCCTGTTCTCCCTCTCGGGGCACGTTACCTGCTTCTCTGCTCCCCTCCCTCTCGGGGCACGTTACCTGCTTCTCTGCTCCCCTCCCTCTCGGGGCACGTTACCTGCTTCTCTCCTCCCTCTCGGGGCACATTACCTGCTTCTCTGCTCTCCTCCCTCTCGGGGCAGGTTACCTGCTTCTCTGCTCTCCTCCCTCTCGGGGCACGTTACCTGCTTCTCTGCTCTCCTCCCTCTCGGGGCACGTTACCTGCTTCTCTCCCTCTCGGGGCACGTTACCTGCTTCTCTGTTCTCCTCCCTCTCGGGGCACGTTACCTGCTTCTCTGTTCTCCTCCCTCTCGGGGCACGTTACCTGCTTCTCTGCTCTCCTCCCTCTCGGGGCACGTTACCTGCTTCTCTGCTCTCCTCCCTCTCGGGGCACGTTACCTGCTTCTCTGCTCCCCTCCCTCTCGGGGCACGTTACCTGCTTCTCTGCTCCCCTCCCCCTCGGGGCAGGTTACCTGCGTTCTCTGCTGGCCTCTCGTTACCTGCGTTCTCTGCTGGCCTCTCGCCCGTCTTACCTACTATCCAGGGCTGTGGAGTCGGTAAGCCACAGTTGCGATTCCGACTCCTGGATTTTATCAGGCTCCGACTCCGACTCCTTCATAAATGGCCAATTCATAACAACAAATTTACTGTTGTAAAATATTAAACATCGTGCTTATTCAGTTTCTCACCATCATATATAAGTAATCAGACCACTTAGAGCAAAAACTACATTTATTAGAATACAATTAGAATATAGCAAATAACTTTTATAAACTGTAAGTAAATATGCAATAAACACTTTTATGCAGTTAATAAGAAGAAATCTATAAATTTGTCCTCAGAAAAAGTATTGCCTCTGTCAGATCCTCCTTCATGGATGCCCTCAAATCTGATCTAATTATTTTGAGAGCAGAGAACAACCTCTCTACACTAACTTGTGTTGGTGGCAAAGCAGTAACCACTCGGGCAACATCTCTGTCAATGTCAGGATACAGAGGAATCGCTTGTTGCACTGTTATTTTTGATGAACGGTCAAATTTCTCAATTTCTTTTAGTGCACATGAAAAATTCTGCTGAAATGTACTGGCTGTGTTCCTTGATGGGGATGACTCTTCTTCTATGCGGGAACGCTTTGCACGGTCCTTGTGATCCAAATATTTTTTGAAATTAAATTCTTCAGTTGATGATGAGGGTGAAGATGTGGCAGGACGACCAAATTCTTCTTGTTCCTCCTGACTGTTCTGCAACCCTTTCATCCTTACTGCTATTTCAAACAGAGCTTCTTTTCCTTTACTTAGCTGTTGATCATCTAGAAGAATCCGATGCATTGGGTCTACATAAACAGCTGCCAAAAGAATGTTATTTTGTAATAGTAGCTCCTCTCTCCGTTTCATTGATGTAGCAATGCCACTTGCAATTAACCCTCTTCTTTGGGACAGGCGAAACATCAGGTTCTTCCACTCCTTTAAGAAAATACCTGGAGTTAAGTCCTCTGCTTGTAATTTTCTAGTCACTGTAAATGGGTGCTCTAGCAATTTTTCCAGCTCAGTCACCTGATTCCACTGACTTTCATTTAGCGTCAGTTGAGGGTTAGCCATGTCTACAAGAAAGGTTTTCAGTTCAACCAAGCGCTGAATCATTAAGTAAGTACTGCCCCATCCTGTGGCTTGATCAATAATTGCCCCTTTTCCAGCACGTCTCTTCAAAATTGAGTCAACTTTAGGGGTTCTGGCAACAGTAGCCAATTTTCTCACCTTGCCAATCAGTGCAGCAGCATGTCCTTCTTGCAGACTGTCTCTTATAGCCAGCTGTAGCGTATGCACAACACAGGGCATGTGATGAATGAAAGAACATATTGACACAGTTTCAACAAGATCATCTAAACTATCATGTTGCTGTTCATCTGAAGCAACTTCAGTTTGCTCCTCAGTTACAATACTGTGTTCCTCTATTTCAAACATTTCTGTGTCTGTGGACCCAGAATGTTCTTCTAGCTGCTGGTCACCATCATTACTCTCATTCATTAGCTTAATAGTACTTATCATATTTGAAGCATTGTCAGTTACGACAGAAAGAACTTGCTCTTTTTTAAGTTCATAGTCTTGCAGAACCTTTTCCACCAAGACCTGGAGAAACTCACTGGTGTGATGAGGTTTGGTGTCTTTTACTGCCAATGTCTTGGTAACTATTTCATTTTTGTCACAAACAAATCGGACATTGATGGCAAAATAGTTCACTCTGTGACGTGTGCAGGCATCCATTTTAAGAAACAGAAAGCGTCCCTTGAGAGTTTATTTAAGTTCTTCCTTTTGTTTAAAAGCTTCTTCGATTACTAATTTTCTAATACTCTCTCTCTCCAGAGAAACACCAAGCTTGCGGGTCATTTCCCCATTCAGACACATAAAAGCTGGTCGTGAAAATAATGAAATAGGCACACTATTCTTTACAACAAGCTCTATGATCTGTTTTTTAAATGTATCTACTGTAATTGTCACAGTAACTTTGTCACTGACAAAATATCTTGCAACCGATGGCTGCAAAGTTCTCTGCTCCTTTGTTTGGCTGGAAGAGCTGGGCACTGGTTCATTGGTTTGGATGCAGTCTTTCTCATCCACTGCTTTCAGTACTTCTGGATGAAAGCGCTGTAAATGTCTCTTTAGATTAGAAGCTCTGGTAGGAGCATTTTTATCTTTGCCTGAATATGCACTCATCTTGGCTTCACAGCATTTGTTTTCGTCTGGATCATTTGTCATACACTGACAGACATAATGTTTTCTATCTTGAGTGATGGTGAAATGTTCAAATACAGCTGATTTAATGTGATGCTTCTTTGACATGCTCAGGTTTTTAATTCTGCATTCACAATCCAAATGACAATTGTTTTTCCTAAAAACAATTGTACAAAATTATTGCCAGGTCGTACAACTGATATAGTGGTCAGTAATACTGTTATTATTCCTCATGTACTCACAGTTAACTGATGCAAAGTTTGTTGAAAGGATAATACTTCTTACAGTCTTCCTCTTCTGAGTAGCAGGCAGCTGTGAGATGCTTGGATGACGCACACCTAGTACGATCTAGTCTAAAGGAGGAGCTTTACTACTAAGAATTTGCAATACATTTTCACTTTCAGTTTCATACATTGTAAGTAGGGGGGTTGGGGCAGCATGAGGTTAACCAAGTATAAGATTAGATAAGGGCAGTGGAGAACAGTGACACACAAGAAGTAAGAAATGTCTCTATCTCCAGCAGAACTGCTTATCACTGTTGTTCATAGTTTGCTAGAACATATATATTTGAGTAACATTTATAAAATTCATATGAAAGTTCAATTATGAAATATTAATACATTTTTTTTAAAGCTGGAGTCGGAGTCGGTACATTTCTACCGACTCCGACTCCAGCCAAAACTAACTCTGACTCCGACTCCACGACTCCGACTCCACAGCCCTGCCTACTTCTCTACTCAATGCGCCTGAAGTAGAGTTTGTGCAGAGCTAATAAGATGCTTGTTGTCGTACTTAGGTGTAGTATTCCCCATACAGGGATGTTAAACAGGACCGTAAATTTAAGATTTTATCTGTTGTGTAACCATACCTTATGTATATACAGCGGCATGTAAAATTTTGGGCATCCCTGGTCAAAATGACTGTTATTGTGAACAGTTAAGCATGTTGAAGATTAAATTATGTATAAAAGACCGGTACACGGGATCACCAGTATAGTTGAAGGATCAGCAGGTTGCATAACCAGGAATAGCCAGAGGTCGAAACACAGGAGCAGCAGTATAGTTAACCCCCTAACCGCCAGAGCTCTTTTCAGTTTTGCATTTTCATTTTTTCTGTCCCCTTCTTCCCAGACATAACTTTGTTATTTTTCCCTCAATATTGCCATGTGAGGGCTTATTTTTTGCGGGATGAGTAGCAACTTTGACCGACAGCATTGGTTTTACCATGTTGTGTACTAAAAAATGGGAAAACAACTCCAAGTGCAGTGAAATTTCAAAAAAGTGTAATTCCACACTGTTTTTTGTTTGGCTTTTTTGCTAGGTTCACTAAATGTTATAACTGATCTGCCATTATGATTCTCCAGGTCATTACGAGTTCATAGACACCAAACATGTCTAGGTTCTTTTTTTTTTAGCTAAGTGGTGAAAATTTTTTCCAAATTTTGCTAAAAAAAACCTTTGCTGTCGTTTTTAAAGGGAACCTGTCACCCCCCCAGGGTGTTTTTAACTAAAAGAGCCACCTTCAGCAGCACTAAGGCTGCATTCTGTGAAGGTGGCTCTTCTGTTTCTGACCCCCTTTAACGCCAAAATATAGACTTTTCTAAATAGGTCCTCATACCTGCATTCTGTCACAGAGGTATGGAGTGTCCCTCTGTTTAAGCCACCTCCCAGCTGTCCATCAAACCCCCTCTATAGCGTCCCTGCACCGCCTCCTCCTGTGTTGTTGCCATTACATGTTGGGCACCTGCGCTGTGATGACAGTTCTTGGGCATGCGCCGTGTGCGCTGCCCGGGAACTGCCATCAGGCTATCGCACCTGCGTGTTTCGGAGTCCCCAGATTGATAGATTCCCAGCTTATTTTAGCTGTCTTTGGTTGTTGTTTGTGCGGTGTTTTCTTCTTTGGTATGTATGGCTTCATGTACATAAGGAGCTCTGGGGGGATTTTCACAGCCCCGTTCTAACTTGTATGATGTTCTATGATTGTGTCCAGTGCTGGTCATTTTTGTGGGGATGCCCACTTATAGTGCTGTTATCTGGCCAGCTTGTTATATACATTTGCCTTTATTATATATTGTCCTTATTGATGTTATTGTTATATATTGTATCTTGCTGGCCTCTCTTTGCCCACAGGGCACTCCATGTGCTTACATGTTGATCTGCACCACTATGACATTGTCTTTGAGGGCTGTATAAATATAGACATTTCTGTAATGAGGGTGGTGCTGAAATTTAGTTTTTAAATGCTTTTAACCTGTTTCTGTTTTGTTGACAATAAATAGAATCTTTTTGTACTCTTGTATTCAGGTGTGCACATTTATCTCCATGCATGTTGCAGCACCCTACTGTTACATGTTTTTTACATTTTGTGGTGCACCATGTATCTATACATTGTTGCACTGTATAAATACCTGGCATTTAGCATTAGGCTATGTGCACACGCTGCGGTTTTTGCTGCGGTTCCGCTGCGGTTTTGGCCGCAGTAGAACTGCAGCAGTTCTGCAGACAGTGTACAGGAGCATGTTATCCTATGGGATTTATAATTTTCTGTGCACATGCTGCTGATTTTTAACTCTGGAAAAGCTGCGGTTTTGAATCCGCAGAAAGAATTGACATGTGACTTCTTTTCTGTGGATTCTGCTGCGGTTTACCATCTCCTCCATTGTAGAGGTGATAAACCGCAGGCCAATCTGCAGGTAAAACCGCAGGTCATTTTACCTGCGGTTCCGCAGATAAAATATCCGCAGACCAATCCGCAGCGTGTGCACATGGCCTTAGACAGTCTGCTACAACAGAGAAAGTCTAGGAGTTGCCTGCTATACTCTGCACAGCCATTAGTTATCCTAGATGTGATTTGGGTCCCCTGAGGATTCTGCAAAAATGAAATGGGTTGGGACCCACTGAGGGATACTGCAGGGCCTCCATTGCAGGGGAGATATGGACTGCCCTTATCTGAGCGAGAGTTTAGGAGGTAGCCTTAAAGGGAACCTGTCAGCAGTTTTTGCTAATATAAGATACGGCCATCACCTTTCAGGGCTGATATACAACATTCTATAAGGGCAGTTTCACACGTCCAGACAATTCCGGTATGTCCGTGTGCATACGTATGCCATCCGTGTGACGTCCGTGTGTACCATCCGTGTGCTGTCTGTGTGCTGACCGTGTGCTGTCCGTGTTTTTGAAAAATTAGTTTCAATGTTAACCCTTTGACTTTTAAAAATGCACACGGATCGCACACGGACAGCATCCGTGTGCGGTACGTGTTTACACGGACCCATTGACTTGTATGGGTCCGCGTGATCCATGCTGTTGCACAAAAACGGACATGTCAGCGTGTTTTGCACACGGACACACGGTCCATGAAAACACGCTGACATCTGCATAGACACATCCATTCGAATATGTCTCCGGTACGTGAGAAAACTGTCACTACACGTACCGGAGATACTGACGTGTGAAACTGCCCTAATGCTGTATTTTAGCCCCCAACCCAACCTGGAAGAACTGAAAAATAAGTTTTATTATACTCCCCTGCATGGCGGTGTGGTCCTATGAGTGTCGCTGGTCATGGTCCGGCGCCTTCCATCTTCTAATGATTGCCGCCCTACTACTTGCTTCTTGTGGATGACACGACCGTGCATTATCCACACAGGCTCCCCGGCATTGCGCTCCTTCGCAGGCGTACGTCTCTGCCCTGTTGAGGACAGAGCAAAGTACTGCAGTGGGCAGACTCCGGGAAAGGTCAATGAGCCCCGGCACCTGCGCACTGCAGTACTTTGCCAGAGAAGTACGCCTGCGCAGGAGGCATTACATTAAGGGTGAATTACTCTAATTAATTGTCTGACTAAATATACCGGGGTAATTTTGAAAGTGATGGTAGAAATTTCCAAATGACCCCTGGCTGGAAAAAAGGTTCCTCACCCCTACTCTAGAGGAAGTACAGAAGGAAGAAAGTAAACTACTAAACGTAGTGGGTGCATCTTAGAATCTGAATGTAGCCTACCGGCTGTGGTGGAGAGGGGTCCAATGGTTGCTGCTGCAAGGAGCTGGTGGCGGTGGCAGGAGTGGGAAGAAATCTCAATCTGAACAAGCGCTATTTTCCCTAAGTCCTCAGCATTGAAAACCATGGTAAGTGTGGGTGCTCTGAACTTTCACAAAATGTTGGCTTGCACTGTGGAGCACATCCCCTGCCATCTGCCTGGGAACCATAGATCTGCTCTGCATTGTCGCGCCCCTGAACACCACATCCTCTCTGCCTGGTGCCCGCAGCATCGCCCCACTCCTGCCTCTGCTGCCACCAGCGATCCTACCTCCTGGGACCCCGCTCCACCACAGCCGCCATCCCTAGAAAGCTAAAGTAAAAAGTGGACTATAAAACGTACCACTATTTTATCTAAAAAAAAATCTTTCCTATATTTTTCCCCAAAATTTGTTGTACGTCTTATAATCCGCAAAATATGGTATTTCTCCCAAAAATTATTGCAATTACATGTGTTTTGTTATACACATGTTTGTTTCCTTTTGTGTGTTGGAATCACACAATAAAGGGCAAATTGGCCATTATTTCATACAAACCCCTAAAAATGAACCAACAAAATGGTTAGAATATTTTCAAAATTGTAGCCAAACATCTGTGTTTCTAGCATGTGTTGCTCATTTTAACTCACCCATGGCAGCTAGTCGGTGGGAAATATGAAAATCATGCCTGAAACCAGATAGAAAGGGGAATAGTTGATGCAATCTTTGCATTGTGTGTGCCACACTAAGCATAAAGACCAGAGAGAGAAGAGAACTGTCTGAGGACTTGAGAACCAAAATTGAATATCAGCAATCTCAACATTACAAGTCCATTGCCAGAGATCTCCTGGTACAGATGAATTACACTAGGCAGCCAGACCACAATTGGTTACTGGCTGTCCTCATCAGTGGAATGCACCTGTGCTGCCCCAGCCTTTATCAGTGGGGATCTGCTGCATCCTGCCAGTGCATCAGTCAGGGTTTGGTGAGTTACCTTTCAAATGATGTATTTTTGTAATTCCAAAAAATGTTTTCTTCTTATGAGCGTTGTGTAGATTTAGTGTTAGGGACTCACAATATCTGGGGACCCTTGACGTTGGGTTGTGAGATTATCTGCTTTGGCCAAAATAGTAACGAATACCCCATATCTATTTATCTTTTTGAACTTTTTATCATTTTTGCAGGATGCAGCTAGAGCCCATCATGTTGGCTTGGTTTCTCTGTGTGATGCATATATACAGTGCGGAGCAGCCCGCCTGCTAATACTATGGGCATCATCAATAGGCTGCTCAGACACTTTTGCATCGCACTTATCAGTGTGACTACTGATAGAGTTAGCAGAGGAAATTGCAGAACCACTAGCCAGAATTAAAAAAAAAAAAACACCTCTAGAACAGGAGAAGTCCCAGAAGTTTGGAAAAAGGCAAATTTTGTCCCCATGTTGAAAAAAGAAAAAAGATGGCGCCTGGAAATTGCAGTCCAGTGAGCATTACTTCTATACCAGGAAAGATCTATGAACAAATTATTAAAAAGCATGTACAGTGGGGAAAAATGTATTTAGTCAGCCACCAATTGTGCAAGTTCTCCCACTTAAAAAGATGAGAGAGGCCTGTAATTGACATCATAGGTAGAACACAACTGAGAGTCAAAATGAGAAAACAAATCCAGAAAATCTCCTTGTCTGATTTGGCAAAGTTTATTTTTCAAATTATGGTGGAAAATAAATATTTGGTCACCTAAAAACAGGCAAGATTTCTGGTTCTCACAGGCCTGTTACTTCTCATTTAAGAGGCTTCTCTGTCCTCCACTCATTACCTGTAACAAATACACTGTAGGAAAAAGAAGCACAATAGGGTCTTATCCGGGTGATATGTCAAAGAACACAATCAGATTAAACTCACCTGATGTGACTTGAGAAGTGGCATATAGATTTGTTAATAATGACACCTGCCGCAGATCCACTGGTCAAATCTAGTGACCCACAGTAGTGTCAAAGGCTGAAAAACTTTGTGGACACCATCCATGCTGCTGTACAAATTATGACTAGTTCAGGATAAAATATTACTGGTGTTAATCTCAATCTCAACGCATTTCAAAGTCACCAGGACTTCTTCCTCAGGAGTTGTTCTAAGCGTGCAACATCGCAACATCCTATTTAAATAAATTCACATTCAAATCTTGCGCCAAAAAGGGGGGGATCACATGTCAACAATGTCAAAGTTCATAGAAACTGACATATGCTACAACACATGACATTTACATTTAAATATAACTTGCATTTAAAATTGTTTTTGCACAGCTGACGTGTGCCCGGAACAGCCGCGGGTGGAATCGCGATCCATTTAACCCGTTAAATGCTGCTGTCAAACTCTGAATGCGGCATTTAACGCGCGCTTTCGGCCATTGGTGGCTCCTGTCACATGATCGCGGGTCACCGATGGGGACCTGAAGACCTCTATGGTTGTCAGTGCTGGCTTGCTGTGAGCGCCGCCCAGTGGTCGTAGAAAGTGAGGTATTCTGCTACACACACAGGTGATCTGATCATCGCCTGTATGTAGCAGAGCCGAACGGGTTATGGGAGCTTCTAGTCTCCCATGGAGACTACTGAAGCATGTCAAAAGTAAAAAAAAAAATATATAAAAGTTTGTCACCCCCCCATTCGCCCCATTCAAAATAAAAGAATAAATAAATCAAACATACACATATTCAGAATCGCCCGCTCTATCAATAAAAAAAAAAATTAACCTTATCGCTAAGCGGTGTAGCAAGAAAAAAAGTCAAAACCCCAGAATTATGTTTTTTTGGTCCCCACAACATTGCACTAAAATGCAATAACGGGCGATCAAAAGATCGTATCTGCACCAAAATGATACCAATGCAAACATCAGCTCGACACGCAAAAAATAAGCCCTCAACCAACTCGAGATCACGAAAAATGGAGACGAGACGGGTATCGGAATATGGCACAATTTTTTTTTTTTTTAACAAACATGGGATTTTTTTTTCACCACTTAAATAAAAAAGAACCTAGACATGTTCGGTGTCTATGAACTCACAATGACCTGGAGAATCATAATGGCAGATCAGTTTTAGCATTTGGTGAACATGGTAAAAAAAAAATCAAGCAAAGTTGTGGAATTGCACTTTTTTGGCAATTTCCACCACACTTGGAATTTTTTTTTAGTTTTTGAGTACACAATATGGTAAAACCAATGGTGTCATTCAAAAGTACAACTTGTCCCGCAAAAAACAAGCCCTCTCACACGGCCATATTGATGGAAAAATAAAAAAGTTATGGCTCTGGGAAGAAGGTGAGGGAAAAACAGAAACGCGAGAACGGAAATAGGGCTGCTGTGTGCGTGATATACTGGGACTTATTAGGGTAAGAATGCCCTCTTTTGATAGCGCTATGGCACTCTATTGATGTGGAGTATAGTATTATGTTTACTTATATTGCATGCTATTGAATTAACTGATTGAGCTCTTCTCTGTATAAGTGGCCATATATATTGGGACACTTTAGTGCAATATTCATTCATGCTCTTATTGGAGTCTGATATACCCAGTCCCATATTAACTGTTTATATCACCCACTTTGTCACTGTTTGTGTCTTTTGCAAATTGAACATTTTTTGCTCCATAATTATGTTTTTTATATCTATGATTAAATAAAATTGAAATATTTTATGACATTTTAAACAGGCTTTTTGTACTCTGTTCTTCGTGGTATGCTCTCAACTATAGGTGTCTGGTGAACCCTTTCTTTCCCCTAGAGGTTATCTTCCACTTCCTCTTAAGGGGGTTTTACACATAGCGATATCGCTAGCAATATCGCTAAAACCTCACTGGTTTTGTGACGTTATAGCGATATTGCTAGCGATATCGCTATGTGTGATATTTACCTCCGACCGGCTCCCCCGCTGTCCATCGCTGATCGCGCGAGATCGGGCGGCTCCATTTCTCGTCGTCAGCTTCCTGCTGGGCTTCCTGCTGTGTGAGACGAGCGACGCTGGAGGTGGGCGGGAGGACGTCTGGATCGCTGTGTGTGAAAGGTGAGTATCATCCGCTGCGTCGCTGCTGCATCGCTGTGAGATCCTTCTGTGTGAAAGCTCACTAGCGATCATTTAGCGATACACCAGCAATCCTGACCGGGTCGTATCGCTAGTCGGATCACTGGTGCATCGCTAAATGTAAAAGGGCCTTTAACCTTTCAAGGTCTTGGAGGCTGTCCATGAACTTCTCCTGGACAATTAATAATAATAATAATAATAATAATTAATAATCTTTATTTTTATAAATATTGGCTTTGTTCTTCCCTTTTTGACACCTCTTTGTATTCTATTGGTGTTTATACATTTGTTAAGTATTTCGCCCTATTTTCTCTTTTTCTTTTTTGTCCGTTTCTTGTTTAAGTTCTCTACCCAACCCACTGTCTCTCCCCGCTCCCTTACCTATCCCAACCCAATACAAAATGACACATGAACGTTGTTCAGAACTTACGGTGGGCTTTTTGAATGTTAAGAGACTACATAGCCCTGAGAAAAAAGATCTATTTTACTAAACCTCCTCTATAAAAGGGAATCAGACATCGCATTTTCGCAACGTTTTTCTGCTGTGAAAACGCATCCCATGCACTCCTATGGGATACCGCATTGCTGTGCTAATGATGCGGATTTTTCCGCTGTGGAATCGCATAGCGGAAAAATAAGCAGCATGTTCATTCTTTGTGCGGAATCGCGGCAATTCCGCACCCATAGGATTGCATTGAAACGCTCACTTTACGCATGTGGCTGTGCCCACAATGCGTAAAGTGAGCGCTTCATGTGCAGATTGTACCCAGGGTCTGGAGGAGAGGAGACTCCCCTCCATGCCCTGGGTACCATATCCCTGTAAAAAATAGAATTAAAATAAAAAATTGGGATATACTCACCTTCTGAGTCCTTCCTGCCTCTCACCACGCTGCCAGCATCTTCCGGTCCCAGTGATGCTTGCGCGAATTACTCCAGATGACGTCACGCTCTCCTGAGCGTGACGTCACAAAGGTCCTTTGCGCAAAGCATCACTGGGACTGGAAGATGCCGGGAGGGCCGATGAGGAGATGGGGGCCGTCGGAAGGTGAGAACAACCATATTTTTATTTTTTTATTTTTTACATTCTGTCTTTTACTATTGATGCTGCAAAGGCAGCATCAATAGTAAAAAGTCGGTCACACTTGTCAAGCACTATACCTGTCAATCACCTTTCCAAGCAATGCTTCAAATCGCTTGGAAAGCGCAAGAATTCTGCAAGCTAAAAACGCTTGCAAAATGCTTGTGTTTAGCAGGAAAACGCATGCGAATTCCGCAGGCTTATTACCCACTGCGGGAGTTGCGGAAATATTGCGGAAATTTCCACAGCATTTCCGAACGTGTGCACATAGCCTAAAATAAGTTCTCTCCTGATTCCAAGTCCAGAGGTTCCTGTATGCTTACAGTTGTGGCCAAAAGTATTGACACCCCTGCAATTCTGTCAGATAATACTCCGTTTCTTCCTGAAAATGATTGCAAACACAAATTCTTTGGTATTATTATCTTCATTTACTTTGTCTTAAATGAAAAAACACAAAATGAATTGTCCTAAAGCCAAATTGGATATAATTCCACACCAAACATAAAAAAGAGGGTGGACAAAAGTATTGGCACTGTTCAAAAAATCATGTGATGCTTCTCTAATTTGTGTAATTAACAGCACCTGTAACTTACCTGTGGCACCTAACAGGTGTTGGCAATAACTAAATCACACTTGCAGCCAGTTGACATGGATTAAAGTTGACTCAACCTCTGTCCTGTGTCCTTGTGTGTACCACATTGAGCATGGAGAAAAGAAAGAAGACCAAAGAACTGTCTGAGGACTTGAGAAACCAAATTGTGAGGAAGCATGAGCAATCTCAAGGCTACAAGTCCATCTCCAAAGACCTGAATGTTCCTGTGTCTACCGTGCGCAGTGTCATGAAGAAGTTTAAAGCCCATGGCACTGTGGCTAACCTCCCTAGATGTGGACGGAAAAGAAAAATTGACAAGAGATTTCAACGCAAGATTGTGCGAATGTTGGATAAAGAACCTCGACTAATATCCAAACAAGTTCAAGCTGCCCTGCAGTCCGAGGGTACAACAGTGTCAACCCGTACTATCCGTCGGTGTCTGAATGAAAAGGGACTGTATGGTAGGAGACCCAGGAAGACCCTACTTCTTACCCCGAGACATAAAAAAGCCAGGCTGGAGTTTGCCAAAACTTACCTGAAAAAGCCTAAAATGTTTTTGAAGAATGTTCTCTGGTCAGATGAGACAAAAGTAGAGCTTTTCGGGCAAAGGCATCAACATAGAGTTTACAGGAGAAAAAAAGAGGCATTCAAAGAAAAGAACACGGTCCCTATAGTCAAACATGGCGGAGGTTCCCTGATGTTTTGGGGTTGCTTTGCTGCCTCTAGCACTGGACTGCTTTACCGTGTGCATAGCATTATGAAGTCTAATGACTACCAACAAATTTTGCAGCATAATGTAGGGCCCAGTGTGAGAAAGTCTCCCTCAGAGGTCATGCGTCTTCCAGCAGGACAATGACCCAAAACATACTTCAAAAAGCACTAGAAAATGGTTTGAGAGAAAGCACTGGAGACTTCTATGGTGGCCAGAAATGAGTCCAGACCTGAATCCCATAGAACACCTGTGGAGAGATCTAAAAATGGCAGTTTGGAGAAGGCACACTTCAAATATCAGGGACCTGGAGCAGTTTGCCACAGAAGAATGGTCTAAAATTCCAGCAGAGCATTGTAAGAAACTCATTGATGGTTACCGGAAGCGGTTGGTCGCAGTTATTTTGGCTAAAGGTTGTGCAACCAAGTATTAGGCTGAGGGTGCCAATACTTTTGTCTGGCCCATTTTTGGAGTTTTGTGTGAAATGATCAATGTTTTGCTTTTTGCTTCATTCTCTTTTGTGTTTTTTCATTTAAGACAAATTAAATGAAGATGATAATACCAAAGAATTTGTGTTTGCAATCATTTTCAGGAAGAAACGGAGTATTATCTGACAGAATTGCAGGGGTGTCAATACTTTTGGCCACAACTGTATGTCCCGCTCAGGACCATTGGTGTTCATGGATTCTTGTACTGATGGAGAGGGCCACCTTCTAATGGCCTAAGGTCTCATAGGTCCTAATAAGGTTACGTTTGCCTTTCTGCATCTACCCTACTCAGGACAGGACAAGGCACTTTCTACATATCTAGACCAGGTGGTGATGTTTGCAGAGGGATGCTGATACTAGAGGGATACTTAAATATAGCCTGTAATAATGGCAGGAAAATTGAGTTCTAAAGATGCAATGAGAGAAAACTGTTGAACAATGGTATGTTTGAGTTTAATGCATTTAAAAAGATATGTATATTCATATATTGCATTTAACTTGTTAATGTTAAACAGAAATACAAACTGTACTATTACTACATATGTTGTGTTTTTATATCATATATATTCAGGATGGCTCAGTGGTATGAGTTACAGCAGATTGACACCAAATTCTTGGAGCAAGTTCACCAATTATATGATGACAGCTTCCCCATGGAGATACGTCAGTACCTGGCACAGTGGCTTGAAGCACAAGATTGGTAAGCTAGAACTGTGTAATATGCTATTAAACAATTGCATTGCCTGATCTATATTGCCGCTGTTACATATCTGCTAGTTTTCCAACAAGGTTTTCCATAATTAATTTGTTAGTTGTCTCCGTCACACTTTTAAATTTAACTGTTTCTGTGCAGACTACTATTTCGGGACCGCTAGTCTACTGACTCAAACTCAACAGCCTCAAGTACTCTGTCCGTGTGATTGGTCCAGAAATTGGTTTGTGAAACGCGGAAGTGCAAAGCTGGCGTCATCCTCATTCAGACATCTGTGTTTTTTATCATCTGTAATGAGAAGTGTTTTGGATGAGTTTCATCGATGTTTGGTCAGTGTTTCAGTATTTACTATCAGTGTTTTTTCATATCTGGAATTCCTACACACTACAATGATAAAAGAAACCACAAAAAGCGCGCCTATAGGGCCTTACCGGTGCAGATATAATGAATATAAATTAAATAGTGCAGGGTACCCACCCTCAATAGTTGTGGAAAGCCACAACTACTGTATGCGCTTAGTCACATGCAATGAAGCTGCAGCAGGATGGTGTAGACAGACAGCGTCTGCTTCCATTACTCAAGGAGGAGATCCCAAAAGGGAAAAAAACACCAGATTCCCGCGCTGCTATGATTCAACCATCAAATAGAGGAAATCCAGGAGATTGTAGAAACTACAATGTTAATCACAGACAGCGCATGGACTGCGCACAGATGTACCGGAATTTGTGTACTGCCTATGATTTTTCCGCACTCATAGACTTGTATGGACAATTTTAATCATTGATTCGGATTAAATATAGATATGTGTCTGTAATTTTTTGGTTCGCAAGCATACGGTCTTCAAAAAAACACAGACAAATTAAATTTCATCCTATACCTGTTCAGCTACGGTATATTAGGAGGCTTGCAGCAAACTACAATTAGCAGCTTTCCATTATAGCCGTCCCCATGTACATATACCCACACTGACTGTACATTGTCCACGCTCCCCCCAATGTCACTGAGAAGTGGACTTAAGTTGGATTTAATAAAAATACACACCCCTCCACCTTTTCTGTCTTTCCTGTCCTTTCTAAATGTAGTGTAACCCTCTGTTTGTCATCCAGTCATGGCTTTCGTCCAGCCAGGTCTCCGTAATGCCCACCACATCGTATTGTGGCAGACATAAGAGTCTCCAGTTCATTCATATTGTTTGCAAGACTTCTTGCATTTACCAGCAGACATTTAATACTATTAGCACATTTATTACTTCTCACCCTTCCTATGTTCCTTGCATGTCCCAGACCCCCTAAATCATCATTGACCCCTATTGTCTCACTCTCTCTGTCTACTCTGTCACGACACAGCTGTTGGGTGACCCGTGACCAGGGGCTCCTTCCCTGTCCCTAACACTAGGGGGTGCCCTAGCTCGCCCTGCTTCCCAGGATACTTCAGATGGCGAAGATGCCGGGGCAACTGCCCTTATCTCCTAAGTTAGCCCTCCGCCTGTTCTCTTCCTCCACCCAGGGAACAGGGGCACTATAGACCATAGTACACTAACCCTACAAACAAGGCAACACGGACAAGGGATACCAGAAAATTCCAGGCATTCAAAATATTCACTCACATGTAACAGAGGAATGCATCGGGTTGTGAAGGTAGGGGAATAAACAAAAACAGAGAAGGATAAGGAATTACCACACATTCAAACCAAACAGTCACTAATAACTCATTCAACTCTCCATCTCTTCTGTACTCCTCTCCCACTGTCAGCCATGCAGCAAATGCTAGCTCTGACGAGGATTAGTAACAGAGCCCAGATTATTAAGGGAAATTAAGTGGTTAACCGAGCTCAGCTGTGAGCACAGGAATCTCCAACATGGCCAAATAACCCCTGTTCTGCCAGAAGAAATAAACACATTTAAAATGAAGAAGTGCTTCTTATTAGCGCCGGAGTAGGAGCAATCCGACGCTGTGGTCTTCTGGCTCTACACTGTCGCGGTAACGACGTGACAGTCTATCCCATTTTAGCACATCTACCCTCCCTCCCCCCAGAACCTAGTTTAGCAGCTCCTCCATCTGTCTGACCATTTTTCCCCAAGCACAGCTGCACCCTCCTCATTAAGTGAAACCTGTCCCTACTGTAGAGCCTGAGCTGACAGAAGTCAGCCCAATTCTCCATGAACCCCAACTCTTCCTTCCTGCACCAATTTCTAACCCCCTTATTTATCTCCCTAAGCTCTGCTGTCTTTCTAGTGACGCTCTAGGCACCGGCAGTATTTCTGAAAACACCACCTTTTATGTCCTGGCCTTCAGATTCTCTCCTAGTTCCCTGTAATCGTTTTTAAGGATCTTCCACCTCCCTCTAACTTTGTCATTGGTACTGATGTGTACCATGACCACTTGGTTTTCCCAGTCCCTCCCAGCGATCTGTTTATCCAACCCGCAATATGCCGAACCCGTGCACCCGTCAGACAACACACTGTTCGGCATTCACAGTCTTGGCGGCAGATGACCTTGTCTGTCCTCCTAAGGCTGAGTTCACACGTGGCGTTTTTTTCGCGTTTCCGCGGCGGTTTTAACCGCGCGATTTTGCCGAGAAAACTAAGCACCCCATGCATTCCTATGGGATTCCGCAATGCTGTGCTAATGCTGCGGTTTTTACCGCGGTGGAATCGCTTTGCGGTCAAAAACGCAGCATGCTCATTAATTTCGCGGACTCGCGGCGATCCCGCACCCATAGGAGTGCATTGTTCTGCTTACTTTCCGCACGTGGCTGTGCACACCATGCGAAAAGTAAGCAGAACATTTGCGGATGGTACCCACGGTCCGGAGGAGAGGAGACTGTCCTCCGGGCTTTGGGTGCCATATCCCTGTAAAAAATAGAATTTAAAATAAAAAATATTGTTATTCTCACCTTCCGACGTCCCGCGCAGCCTTCCCGTCTCTCTCCACGCTCCCGGTCCCAGTAAGCCTTTGCGAGCGATGACGTCCGTTCTCGCGGGATCGCGAAAGTCTCGCCGTCATTCGCGCGACGTCATCGCGAGTGACCGCGAGACATCGCGATCCCGCGGGAACAGACGTCATCGTGGTAATTGTCGCAAAGGATTACTGGGACCGGAAGCGTGGAGAGAGGCGGGAAGGCTGTGCGGGATGTCGGAAGGTGAGAATAACAATATTTTTTTTTTTTTTTTTTATTATATTTTACATTCTATCTTTTACTATTGATGCCGCATAGGCAGCCTCAATAGTAAAAAGTTGGTCACACTCGTCAAACACTATGTTTGACGAGTGTGACCAACCTGTCAATCAGTTCTCCAGATCGCTTGGAAAACGCTAGCAATTCTGCAAGCTAATTACGCTTGCAAAATGCTAGTTTTTCCGCGGGAAAATCGCGGGAATTTAAAATGCGATTTTCCCAAGGAATGGAATTACGGAATTCTCGCGGTAATTTCCGCGAGCGAGAGTTCCGCTACATGTGAACCCAGCCTAATTATAAAGTCCACTACCACCATCATCTGTCTGGCCTTTGCCTCACTCCTATTTCCTGTCTTCCTACAGCAGTCGTTTTCCTGGTTGCTAGGAGCAACGTATTGCTGCAGTGATTCTAGTTCTGGGCCAGCATTCATAATATCAGCCTAAGGCCTCTTTCACACATCCGTGTCTTCGATACATGTGGTGACAGCTTTCACACGTACCGGAGACACTGACACACGTAGACCCATTCAAATGAATGGGTCTGTGCACATGTCAGTGTGTTTCCACGGACCATGTGTCCGTGTTCCCCACACGTTGACATGTCCGTTTTTTACCATCAGCATAGGCTGCAAAATGTACCACACACGGAGAACACATACTGATGTCATCCTTGTGACATGCATCGGCGCCGGGGAAGAAGCGCTACAGTAAGCGCTGTTCCCCGGCGCCTGGTGCAGAAGACTCTCTCATCATTCTCCCCTGCTCTACCGGTGATCGGCGCAAGCAGGGGAGATTGATGAGCATTATATGAAAGTCAGAACGATGACAGCAGGTGGGGGCTTTTGGGACTATTACTCCCATCAACATGCTCATGCTGCCGCTAAGAACAGTGATAGCAGGAGCGGATGATGGGGGTATTCCTCACCCACCGCCTGCGCTGTAACTAAATAAATGAATGAAAAATCCAGCATGGGTTCCCCCTATGTTCTATAACCAGCCAGGCAAAACTCACAGCTGGGGGCTGCAAACCTCAGCTGTCAGCTTCATCTAGGTTGGTTATCAAGAATATAGGGGTCCCTATGCTGTTTTTTTTTAATTATTTATATAAATCATTTTAAAAATAAAACAAAAAAAAACAGCATGCGTTCCCCCGCCCATTTTTGACAACCAGCCTTGCTAAAGCTCACAGCTGGGGGCTGATATTTTCAGGCTGGTAAGGGGCCATTGATATAGCCCCCCTAGCCAGCCTAAAAATAGCAGCCCACAGCTACCCAGAAAAGGCACATCTATTCGATGCGCCAATTCTGGTGCTTTGCCTGGCTCTTCCCACTTGACCGGTGGCAAGTGGGGTTCATATTTGTGAGTTTGATGTCACCTTTGTATTGTCAGGTAACATCAAGACTATGGCTTAGTAATGGAGAATAAAGCCCGAATAAAGTTTTTTTTTTATTAGAAATAAAACAGAACACAGTTTCCTTTTTTTATTTAAAAACTAGCTGAAGAGCCCGGCGTTGCCCGGGCATAGTAACTAACTACGGTTAGTTATAACAAATTATAATGATTATATCTATATATTGTGGTGTAGTGAACACTGTGTCCGCTAAGGGGCGCTGTGTGGATGTCTCAGGAGAGAGGATGAGTGGCGGAATACTGAATGACGGTCGTTATGTATCTTAAGGTGGGTGGCCTTGGGATGGAGACTTGTGTGTATGTTGATCAGCAGTGATACTGCTGAGGTGCTGTTTCAATGTGTTTGGGAAGTCTCTAGGTAGCTGGGGAGACGGATGGTCCAGTTACCTACAAATCCACCCAGGGGTGTGGTTAAGAACACTATTGTAAAGTGTGCATGAGTGGTTGAAGTACCTGTGATGAGGTCATAGCCATGTGACCCGGTGGGTGTGGCTACGGACCATATAAGGTGGCCAGGGTAGGTCACATGAAGTGAATGCTGGGACCTGGTTGGTCCGTTTTGGAAGGTCCCGTCTGAGAGAGATGGGGCTGTCTTCCTGACAGCAAGTGAACGCTGTGTTTAATGGCTGCACGTGCCTGATGGTTCCCTGGAGGGAATTGACATCTGCAGTGAGCTGAAGCAGCCATGAGGGAACCCTGACGGGTGAGATAACTGGGAGGCTGAAGAGCCAGGCTGGACAGATTGAAGCTCTGTCATGGATGCTATGCTGTTTTCTATTGCTTTGATGGTTTATGATGCATGAATAAGCCGCATGGACTGAGATTGTTTTATGGAAAACCTGTGCCGGATGTGATTTATTGGCTGCCAAGCGAATGTCCCCTACTTGATATGACAGCGCTACCTTACAATATATAAAGCTGAGTGTAGAGCCCCGCCCACTCCACATAGCCACATTCACTATAATATCCCACATCATCCCGTCAGCCAGAACTACCAGACTACTACCCCTAATATCCCACATCATTCCGTCAGAGCTACCGGACTACTACCCCTAATATCCCACATCATCCCATCAGCCTGGGGTCAGATCCAGAGCGTTGAGTGGAACAGTCCTAACTTCCATACCGGGGATCCCTTTAAGTGAGGCCTGGCGTCAGAACCAGAGCGCTGAGTGGATTTGCCCTGACTTCCATACCAATGATCCCTTTAATAGAAGCCTGGGTGAGAATCAGAAACCTGAGGGATTTACCCTAACTTCCATACCGGAGATTCCTTTGAGAGGCCTGGAGTCAGTACCAAACCGCAGAGGGGAATTGCCCTCTCTTCCATACCAGGGATCCCTTTAAGAGAGACTGGGGTCAGAACCAGAGCGCTGAGTGGATTTGCCCTGACTTGCATACCAATGATCCCTTTAATAAAATCCTGGGGTCAGAACCAAAGTGCTGGATGGATTTGCCCTGACTTCCATACCAGTGATCCCTTTAATAGAAGCCTGGAGTCAGAATCAGAGCGCTGAGGGATTTGCCTCCTCTTCCTTACCGGGGATCCCTTTAAGAGAGGCCTGGGGTCAGTACCAAAGCACAGAGTGGATTTGCCCTCACTTCCGTATCGGGGATCCCTTTAAGAGACCCTGGGGTCAGAACCAGAACGCTTAGTGGAATTGCTCTAACTTCCATACCAATGATCCCTTTAAGAGACCCTGGAGTCAGAACCACAGTGCAGAGTGGAACGGTCCTAATTCCATACCGGGATCTCTTTAAGAGAGGCCTGGGGTCAAAACCAAAGCGCTGGATGGATTTTCCCTGACTTCCATACTAATGATACCTTTAAGAGGGAAGATGTGCCTATGGGATGGAGGATGTGTGATGGGTATATGGGCACGGGAGGGGGGATTAATTTCTATCATGTGCTCTCTGCTCCTTTCTGGGGGGCAGACAATGGCTGGGAGCTTATGTTACCGGGGATGCTAGATTTTTCCCACCATGTCAGTGTCTGCTGAGGTGTTGTCAAGTGGGAAAACTGTTGCTCAGAGTCATAGCAACCAATCACAGCTCAGCTCCTTTGAAACAGCTCTGGTGAAATGGGTGAAATGAAAGATGCTTTGTGATTGGTTGGTAATACACACATACATACATTCAATTTTATATATATAGATAACAAACACCGTTATGCTCACTTAACGCCTATTTCCACTGGTACCGGGACTAAACGCACGTGTGAATGAGGCCTAATGGGCATATTTACTAAGTTGTGACAGATCAGGACTGGGCTATTTGTCACTTTTCCCTGTAAAAGTGAAGGAAAGTGTTAAGGGCTCCATCTTCTGCATTCAGCCTGTGTCTGAAACTTGATGCACCCTACGGCATGATGTCACAAGTTCATTCCTTCTGTGCAGATCATCAGACCAACTGCTCAGACTGGAGCAGCGCATTGGTGGTAATGAGTCTAGATAATTTTTTTTAAGTTTTGTCAGTCATTACTTGTGTGTCCAAACAGTAAGGGGCTGTAGGGCCATCATACTGTGCATGGAGGGGCTGTGGGGCCATCATACTGTGTATGGGGGGGCTGTAGGGCCATCATACTGTGTGTGGTGGGCTGAGGGGCCAATATGCTGTGTATGGAGGGGCTGCGGGGCCATCATACTGTGTTGGGGAGGTGCTGTGGGGCCATCATACTGTGTGTGGTGGGCTGAGGGGCCATCATACTGTGTATGGGGGGGGGTGTGGGGCCATCATATGGTGTGTGGGGGGCTGTGGGGCCAATATGCTGTGTATAGGGGTGGCTGTGGCGCCATCATGCTGTGTATAGGGGGGGCTGTGGAGCCATCATACTGTGTATGAGGGGGGCTGTGGGGCAATCACACTGTGTATGGGGGGCTGTGGGGCCATCATACGGTGTGTGGGGGCTGTGGGGCCAATATCCTGTGTATAGCGGGGCTGTGGGGCCAATATGATGATCCTACCATGTATAATTAAAAAAGCCTGACAAGAGATGATACAAGGCAGAACGCAGATGTGCAGAGGCAGAAAAGTATAAATATCACATTTAGCTGGTCAATGCTTCCCATACTAACTGAAGATGTTAAAGGGAAAGAGGCGCACTGGACCTCATGAGTTCTCCATAACATGCCAAGCACAAAATGCGGTAATGGTACTTTAAACAATTTGCACGTGAATAGAGCTCCACTTACTCAAAAATAAGGTGCCCAATTTAGATCTCGAAAGGCATTACCAAATGTGATTTCTAAATAGAAAAGTAAATGACAGACACTAAAGGAAAAAGTATGCCTAGAGAGATGCTTTATAGATAGCTTGATGATAGAATGAACTCCAGACTTGATCCCAAAGTATATTTAATCAGTTGAAAAAAACACATGAGAGTGTAAGGTAGTGCACAAATAGATATAAAAATTCACATGACCCCTCTGAATAAAGACGCTCAGTTGGATAAACAAATCAAACGGTACAGCAGACGAGGGCAAAAGAGGATGCCCCTATAGTTGCTTATAGTATGCATTAAAAAGCAATTCCTCATTAAGGCCTTTGGGGGAGAGACTCTGCAAGTTGTAAATCCATTTACTTTCACAACGGAGTAAACCATGAACAATATCACCCCCTCTAATGTTGGAGCGTACGCTTTCAAGTCCCATAATCTTGAAGCTAGTTGTCCTGCCCCGATGATGTTCTAAGAAATAGCTTGCGACAGAGGTAAGTGTCTTGTTCTTCTCAAAGTCCCTTTGGGCCGTTGATATTGTAGAAAGATGCTGCTGCATTCTCCTTCTAATCTCCTGTGTGGTTTGACCCAATCGCAGAAAATAGCGTATACTACATTCCGAGATCTGCAATTGAAGAATTCCCTTGGTCTGATCTGAAAGGGAAGGATAGAAATGGAATAACCATCCTGTCCAATCATGAACTGGCATACATTATAGTTGCCACAAGGATATGAGCCAAAGACCCTTGTGCCACGATTAAAGGGACTCTGTCACCCCTTTTTTGAGATATCATATAATGATATAATTCAATTGTGTGTCACATAAGGATTCTCTTAGTACTTTTGCTTCCCCCTGACCCCGCACCTTTCATGCATAAATACCTTTTTTATATCGGTTCAGATGTATGTAAACTGCCACTGTCCGGTCCGCTGGGCGGGGCTTATTCAACTGCCCCCCCCCCTCCCTGTCTTGCTCTACACAAGAAGAAATGCGTAGAGCAAGACAGGGAGGGGGGAGCAGGTGAATAAGCCCCGCCCAGCGGACCGGACAGCGACAGTTTACATACATCTGAACCGATAGAAAAAAGGTATTTATGCATGAAAGGTGCGGGGTCAGGGGGAAGCAAAAGTACTAAGAGAATCCTTATGTGACACACTGTTGAATGATATCATTATATGATATCTCAAAAAAGGGGTGACATTCCCTTTAAGTTTTACTGTTGGCCGTTGGTAGTGACTATGGCATAGGCTGTCTCTTAAGTTCCTGGCTCATCTGGCAACCAAACAAGGGGATTGAGAGACAAAAGGGGATGATCCTTTTGTCGCTCAACAGAATGCCCCAATTGTTGTGCAATAACCTTCGAAGATCGGACCACTGATTATTGAAGGTTGTAATAAGAGACAGTGGCAAAAAAGATTCACGTACCTTCTTTGAAAGAAGATTCTTCTTATCCTGCTGGGATGCAAATTGGAAAGCTTCAGAAACTGTCCTTTTGGGATAGCCCCTTTTCCTAAAACGTGAAGACAAATCCTTAGCTTGATCAAGAAAGTCAACTTCAGAGCTACAGTTTCTCCTGAGGCGCAGAAATTGACCTTTAGGGATACCTGTTTTTAGATGGTGGGGATGAAAGCTCGTGAAGTGGAGGAGGCTGTTGGTAGCCGTGGTCTTGCGAAACAAGGTACACCTGATGCCTGTATCCACAATGGAGAGTTTCAGATCCAGAAAATCAACAGAGGTATCTGAAATATTAGAAGAAAATTTGATATTGAATTGATTCTGGTTAAGCTCCCCAATAAAGGCCTGACAGTCCTCCATTGACCCAGTCCAGAGCAACAGTACATCATCGATGTATCTTTGCTAAATCAGTACCTTGGACATAAATGCTAGATGTTTGTAGACTACCAACTCCTCCCACCATCCAAGAAATAAATTAGCATAGGACAGTGTGCATTGTGCACCCATGGCGGTCCCTGCCAACTGTCTGAAGAATTTTCTGTCGAAGACAAAATAGTTTTTGTCTAAAATGAAATATAGAAATTTTAGGATGAAGTTATCATGTTCTGGAGAACTTTCCACATTTTTAGAAAGAAAATAGGACACTGCCAGCATACCTGATTGGTGAAGGATAATGGTATAAAGCAATTCTACATCCATGCTTACAAGAAGAGTTCCATCTGGTATGACCAAATTTTCTAGAACCTGCATCAGATGAGTGGAGTCCCTAGTATAAGATTTCACTGTTACAACCATGGGTTGAAGAAAGTGATCAACATAAATACATGGCCGTTCAAAGAGGCTTCCAATACCGGAAACGATCGGTCTACCTGGTGGTTCTGATAAGGATTTATGTATCTTTGGGAGTACATAAAAGGTCAGAACAATTAGGGACAGAGTGATGAGGAAATCCGCTTCCTTTTTGGTCAAAACGTTATCCAGAATGGCACTGTGAACAAGAGAATCAATTTGCTCCTTGAAGAATTGTGTAGGGTCAGATGGTAGTACCATATAGCAGTGTCCCCCATACAGTTGTCGTGTGACCTCCTTATGATATATGTTATGTGGCCACAAGACCACATTCCCCCTTTTTCCGCTTCCCTTATTACAAAATCAACATTATTCTTCAAGTTGCGTAAAGCCTCCCACTCCTTCTAACCCAAGTTATCCTGTTTGTGAGGATCCAATTGTAACTTATCTATGTCCTTACAGACTTTCTCAAAAAAGATTTGGACCGCTGGAAATGCCGAAAAAGATGGGGTAGCTTGGGAAGGAAGCCTTCTTGTAAATGTGATACCAGTTGCGGAGGATTCATTTTCATGCAGCAGGACCAGAAGATCGTTGAAAGCCTGTCTTTCATTGTCAGGAAGGTCATCTATGAGAGAGGGTTGTTGATAAAGTAACTTAAAGATAATTTGACGGCAGAAAGGATACACATCCTTTACCAAGACAAATTTATCGAGTGGGTTCATAGGAGTGAAAGATAAACCTTTGGATAAGACCTTAGTTTCCAAATCTGATAATACATACGATGAAAGATTCACAATTTGCAAGTTAACCTCCCCCATTAGTATCAACGGTAGCTGTACTCAACGTCTCCTGTTGAAACGTGTCTCCCTCCGATAGGTTGGAGACCAAGTCTTGTAATTCCTGCCTTTCTTTCTGTTGGGATCTGTTCTTTCTCCTTCCACATCGCTGGGGTCTGAGGACAAAAAAAAAAAAATCGCTAGACGACATCTCTTGTCTAGGTACAGATATATCAGTGTTTCTTGACGTATCCGGGGCTGAACGTTTGTTCCCACGATGAACCCATATGTAGGCCCTCCCGCTAATAAAGTCTGATTTATCTCTATAGAACTTGTTCCTTTTACGGGAGATGATCTCCTTTTCAATGGAGTCTATCAGAGTTTTTAATTTTAGTTGGAAGGGGTTAACCAAAGTTTCCTCATCAGATTCAACGAGCTTGGTTTTACAAGACTTGATGTCCTCCTTAATTTTGATTAACAGCAACTGGTCATGCTCAATTAACATATCTATAAGGATGGTGGAGCACTTAGCCAGACCATTTTCCCAAGTGGTTTGGAATTCTGCCGAAGCTTCCCAAGCAGGGAAAATTTGGATATGAAGCCCGCGGGGTAAAAAGCCTGCTTTTTTTGTGTTCCTCAAGGCTTCTAATGTTCCACCATATTTTAGTTAAGGATTTGTGTAAACCAATAATTTTAGACGAGAGTGATTGGAAATCCGACTCCATATTATTACCCCCTGAAATAGTACTAGTGGCATTGTCAAAAAGGCCTAGCGCTCTGTTGCTCCAGGCTGTCTCCCTGGAAGAAAGATCCATGCTGCATCAAATGAAAAAAAATATGTATCTGGATAAATATTTCTTACAATAAGATAAGTAAAATGATGTCCCTCACTCCTAGAACAGGGGGAATAAGAACCACCTGGAAAATAGTCTGGAATGCAAGGGATGGAGGGCTCCATCAAATTTATATGAACAATGGGATGCAGACCTGGAGTATGTAAAAAAAATTTATGAAAACGAAAGAAAAGAGACATACTACACACCAGGGATCACCAAAAATAGTACAAAGGTATGAAATGCTTTATTCAATTAGTCTTAGAAAACACACCCCAAAAATGAATTAACCCCTTCCTGACATCAGACGTACTATCCCGTCCATGGGACCCGGGCCCCTTTGCCCATGGACGGGATAGTACGTCTACCGCGATCAGTGGCGCCCACGTGGTGAGCGCCGCTGATCGCGGCCGGGTGTCAGCTGATTATCACAGCTGACACCCGGCACTATGTGTCAGGGGTGGTCACGGACCGCCCTCGACACGTTAACCCCTTGCACACCGCGATCAAACATGATCGCGGTGTACCGGGGGTTAAAGGGAAGCATCGGCAGGGAGGGGGCTACCTCCGTGCTTCCCTGAGCCCCCCACGGCAGCACAATGTGCAGCGTTGCTGCGGGGGTCTCTTTCCCTACAGGCCCCCGAATCCAAGATGGCGACTGGGGCCTTCGGGGGCCTGTAGGGAGCTGACTTCCTCAGTGCCTGCAAAGCGCAGGCATGAGGAAGTCTGCAGAACTGCCTGTGACAGATTGCTAATCTGTCACAGTGATCTGTGATGTGACAGATAAGCGATCTGTCACAGGACAGTGATGTCCCACCTGGGACTATGTAATAAAGTTTAAAAAAAAAAAAAAATGTTAAAATAATTAAAAAAAAAAATCGCCAAATAAATTAGAAAAAAAAAAAAAAATTCCCCCAATAAATCCATTTTTTGGAAATAAAAAAAAAACAATAAAAGTACACATATTAGGTATTGCCGCGTCCGTAACGACCTACCCTATAAAAGTATCCCATTAGTTAACCCCTTTAGCGAACCCCTTAAAAAATAAAAATAAAAAACAAAGCAAAAAATAATGATTTATTATCATACCGCCAAACAAAAAGTGCAATAACGCGCGATAAAAAAAGACGCATATAAATATCCATGGTACCGCTGAAATCGTCATCTTGTCCCGCAAAAAACGAGCCGCCATACAGCATCGTCAGCGAAAAAATAAAAAAGTTATAGCTCGCAGAATAAAGCGATACAAAAATAATTTTTTATTTAAAATAGTTTTCATTACATAAAAACGACCTAAATAAGGTATCTCTGTAAGCGTACTGACCCGAAGAATAAAACCGCTTTATCAATTTTATCGCACGCGGAACAGTGTAAACGCACCCCCCCCAAAAGATATTCATGAAACGCTGGTTTTTGTTCATTCTGCGTCCCAAAAATCGGAATAAAAAGCGATCAAAAAAGTCACGTGCCCGAAAATGGTACCAATAAAAACGTCAACTTGTCCCGCAAAAAATAAGACCTCACATGACTCAGTGGGTCAAAATACGGAAAAGCTATAGCTCTCAATATGTGGTGATGCAAAAACTATTTTTACAATAAAAAGCGTCTTTTAGCGTGCGACAGCCGCCAAAAATAAATACTGCCATAAATAGTAAATCAAACCCCCCGTTATCACCCCCTTAGTTAGGGAAAAATAATAAAAGAAAAAAAATATATTTATTTCCATTTTCCGGTTAGGGCTAGGGTTAGGGCTGAGATTAGGGTTAGGGGTGTGTTAGCGTTAGGGTTGGAGTTAGAATTGGGGGTTTCCACTGTTTGGGCACATCAGGTGCTCTCCAAATGCAACATGGCGTCTGATCTCAATTCCAGCCAATTCTGAGTTGAAAAAGTCAAATGGTGCTCCTTCCCTTCCAAGCTCTGCCATGCGCCCAAACAGTGTTTTACCCCCACATGTAGGGTATCAGCCTACTCAGGACAAATTGAAAAACAACTTTTGGGGTCCAATTTCTCCTGTTACCGTTAGGAAAATAAAAAATTGGGGGCAAAAATATAATTTTTGTGGAAAAAAATGATTTTTTTTATTTTCACGCCCGGGCGTTATAAACTTCTGTGAAGCACTTGGGGGTTCAAAGTGCTCACCACACATCTAGATAAGTTCCTCGGGGGACTAGTTTCCAAAATGGTGTCATTTGTGGGGGGTTTCCACTGTTTTGGTACATCAGGGGCTTTCCAAACGCGACATGGTGTCAGATCTCAATTCCAGCCAAAAACGTCAAATGGCGCTGCTTTACTTCCGAGCTCTGCCATGCGCCCAAATAGTGGTTTACCCCCACATGTGGGTTATCAGCGTACTCAGGACAAATTGCACAATACCTTTTAGGGTCCTGTTACCCTTGGAAAAATAAGAATTGAGGGTGAAAAGATCATTTTTGTGGAAAAAATGATTTTTTAATTGTACCGCTGTACGTTATAAACTTCTGTGAAGCCCTTGTGGGTTCCAAGTTCTCACCACATATCTAGATAAGTTCCTTGGGGGGTCTAGTTTCCAAAATGGGGTCACTTGTGGGGGGTTTCCACTGTTTAGGTACATCAGGGGCTCTCCAAACGTGACATGGCGTCCGATCTGAATTCCAGCCAATTTTGCATTGAGAAAGTCAAACGGCGCTCCTTCCCTTCTGAGCTCTGCCATGCGCCGAAACAGTGGTCCCCCCCCCCACATATCAGGCATCAGCGTACTCAGGACAAATTGCACAATAACTTTTGCAGTCCAATTTCTCCTGTTACCCTTGGTAAAATAAAAAAAAATTGAACCTGAAGTATTTTTTTTGTGAAAAAAAGTTAGATATTCATTTTTTTTTTTAAATATTCAAAAAATTCCTGTGACGCACCTAAAGGGTTAATAAACTTCTTGAATGTGGTTTTGAGCACCTTTAGGGGTGCAGTTTTTAGAATGGTGTCACTTTTGGGTATTTTCTATCATATAGACCCCTCAAAGTGGCTTCAAATGTGATGTGGTCCGTAAAAATAAAATGGTGTTGCAAAAATGAGAAATCGCTGGTCAATTTTTAACCCTTATAACTTCCTAACAAAAAAAATGTTGGTTCCAAAATTGTGCTGATGTAAAGTAAACGTGGGAAATGTTACTTATCAAGATTTTTGTGTGCCGTATCTCTGTGATTTAAGGGCATAAAAATTCAAAGTTGGAAAATTGCGAAATTTTCGCCAAATTTCCGTTTTTTTCACAAATAAACGCAAGTTATTTGAATGAAATTTTACCACTAACATGAAGTACAATATGTCACGAGAAAACAATGTCATAATCACCGGGATCCATAGAAGCGTTCCAGAGTTATGACCTCATAAAGGGACAGTGGTCAGAATTGTAAAAATTGGCCCGGTCATGAACGTGCAAACCACCCTTGGGGGTGAAGGGGTTAAAAATAGTTAAAAGCAAGGACACTAAGCCCCCAATGATGTTATATGCCTCCTGAACCACAAACCGGTCACGACTGTGATAACCCAGTTATTGTCACATATGTACAGAAATGGTCACATGAATCAAAAATATGAAAGCAGATAAGTGCTAAGGCCTCTTTCACACTTCAGTTTTTTTACAAAAAAAACTCTCTCTCTCATGCAAAAAACTGAAGTGTGAAAGAGGCTTAAGAAATAACAAAATAACAATCATATCCTATTCCTGGATCCCCCCCAAGACCTGAGGAACAATACAATGACCAATCAAATGGACCAAGAAGGAATGGTTATATATAGGCAGATAAATGCTGAAAAAAGAATTAACATTTATGTCCCACTAATGGATCCCCCAAAGGCCTGAGGAGCAATACAATAACCAATATTTAACATGTGCATATAGTCCAGGAAAAGAATATAATCACGTGGACCAGAAAGAAATAATTAGAAAACAGGCAGATAAATGCTGGAAATGGCATTCCTATTCCACTGATAAATCCCCCAAAGGCCATGAGAGCAATGCAATAGCCAGTATTAACATAAGCATGCGATCCAAGAAACAATATTTCTAAGGATAAACAATAGAGCGAGGTTCTAAATTTAGTGGGATATAATAATTTGCCACTAGATGGCTCCTATAGATGTAACATAAAGGTGGGACCAAGGTAGGCACAGAGTCCTGGTTCAGCATAATCACAATAAGTCTGCACATACAAATGCAAATAAGTCAGACCAAAGAGGGTTAACACACCAAACATGGCTAATGTAAAAGAACCAGGAGTGTGGAAACCCACGCAGCATAATTAAGTATGACCAGAGTGTTTACCAAAACCGGGGGTTCAGGGGGCAGAAGCCCAACACGTGTCGCCACACCACAGTGGCTTCATCAGGGGCAGAGGTGGTGATTAAACCAGACAATTGAGTATTTATAGCTGTATAATTAAACAAACTTACAGCAGCTGTATGGCGCGTTTACATAGACTTCCTGGTAGATGCAGGCGCTGGAAAATGGCGCCGGACGCTGGAAATAGCATAATGCAGGAAGTGAAAATAGGTGCACCAAGATGGCCGATAAGTAACAACAGCGCATGCGTCCACACACTATGTGAAAATAGCCCACGATCACATGATATGGAAAAAGGTGGGCGTGTTGCAAAGCAGACATATGCAATTATAGTTAACCATTGGGTCGTAAGTGTTATGGCCACTACATGAGAGACCAGACCCTGGCTGGACCAGCACTCAGTGCAGGACATAGGCGCAGACTGTACAGACTCATACACACATGGCTCTGCTCCTCTTCATACACACATGGTTCCGCTCCGTACACACACGGCTCCGCTCCGCACACCCCATACACACACACGGCTCCGCTCCGCACACCCCATACACACACACGGCTCTGCTCCGCACACCCCATACACACACGGCTCCGCTCTGCACACCCCATACACACACGGCTCCGCTCCGCACACCCCATACACACGGCTCCGCTCAGCACACCCTATACATACACGGCTCCGCTCCGCATACCCCATACACACACACGGCTCCGCTCTGCACACCCCATACACACACGGCTCCGCTCCGCACACCCCATACACACACGGCTCCGCACAGCACACCCCATACACACACACGGCTCCGCTCCGCACACCCCATACACACACGGCTCCGCACAGCACCCCCCATACACACACGGCTCCGCACAGCACACCCCATACACACACGGCTCCGCTCCGCACACCCCATACACACACGGCTCCGCTCCGCACACCCCATACACACGCGGCTCTGCTCCATACACCTTGTACACACACGGCGCCGCTCTGCACACCTCATACACGTGCGGCTCCCCACCCCTGTACACACGCGGCTCCGCTCCGTACACCTCGTACACACACGGCTCTGCTCCGTACACCTCGCACACAAACGGCTCTGCTCACCCCATACACACGCAGCTCCGCTCCTCCGTACACCCTGTACACACGCGGCTCCGCTCCGTACACCTCATAAACGCATATCTCTGCTACATACACCTCGCACACAAACGGCTCCGCTCACCCCATACATACACGGCTCTGCTCTGCACACACCATACACACGGCTCCACTCCTCCGTACACCTCATACACGCATATCTGTGCTCCGTACACCTCATACACGCATATCTCTGCTACATACACCTCGCACACAAACGGCTCCGCTCACCCCATACATACACGGCTCTGCTCTGCACACACCATACACACGGCTCCGCTCCTCCGTACACCTCATACACGCATATCTGTGCTCCGTACACCTTATACACACGGCTCCGCTCTGTACACCTCATACACACACGGCTCCACTCTGTACACCTCGTACACACAGCTCTGCTACATCCACCCTGTACACCCCTCCTGACCCCACACAAAAACTTCACCTCATCCAGCACATGACAACCAGCACAGCAGAGTCCTGCAGAACAGGCCCCTAATCATGTGACCCCTGACTCCTCCCCTTCTGTGACCTCATCACAGGTCCTGCGCGCACAGAATAGCCTGGCAGCAACGTCATTGCTGGCTGCAAGGTGGGGGGCCCACTGCTGGCACCAGAGCCCCCCTGCCTGCTCAGGGGCCCATAGCGGCCGGGCGGCAGAGTAGGGAGATCGATTCACCCTGCTCTGCTGCAGAATGTAACTGTATCGGCGCGCTGCGCACGCCAATACAGTTACATAGCGTAGCTCCCGGTGGGCCCCCTCAGAGCGCGGGGCCACCACCCCCTCTGCCCCCCGGTAGCTACGCTACTGGGACAATGCATACCCGGCTTATACTCGAGTCAATAAGCTTACCCAGTTTTCTGTGGCAAAATTAGGGGCCTTGGCGTATACTTGGGTCGGTTTATACTCGATTATATACGGTATATATTTGCCTGTCAGTGCCATCATATTTTTGCATAGGGAGCTGTGGAGCTATACTGTGTGGGAACATCCTACTGTGTGTGGGGGATGTATTTGTGTGGTAATTCATACTGTTTGTGGTGGGGGTGTGAGGAGGTGCAATAAAGGGGGTATCATTCTCTTTAGGTACTATGAAAGGAAGGGGTATCTTAGTAAATGAAAACACAACAGTGCTTCAGTCGAGGCATAATTAATGTTTGTGCCGCAGCACATGTCCCTATTTCTGTCTTCAAATGGTGGGAGCTATGCCCTTCAGTGACCACGTGTCTGCTGTGTGACCCCCTGGCTACATCACCAAATAATTAGATATGCCTTTTAGAAGCCTGTGGGCAACAAGGACTTTTGTGCTGGATCCCATGAGTTGTGTGCATGCCTCTGGTGCGAGTGTGTATATATGAGTGTTTATATTGGATAGATGATACATTTTAGCTCAGTGGTTGTCCATGACATGGTCAGCTGAGCACAGAAAGTCACACTGGATTGCAATTTGTTTTCTTTCATTTTTTAATTGTCAGAATGGCAGATCAAAATAAGTGATACTCGCCTCACCGTTTTCCACTGCTCACATTATGTCACAGTCCTGGATATAAAAAGTCTGCACACCCATATTAAAGTGCTATGTTTTGTAATGTAAATTCATCTTGGTTCATTTTGTTTTATTTCAGAACTTTTTCCATCTTAATGTCGCTTATAATCTGTACAAATCCATTGAGAAAAGAAATGAAATCGTTTTGAAAAGGAAAATAGAAATAACAAAACTACATAAATGTGAACCCCCCCTTATAATTGGTGATGTGGTTGTGTTGTATTCACAATTAACCAATCACATTTAACCCCTTAGTGACGGGGCCAATTTTTTAAATTCTGCCCAATGTCACTTTATGTGGTAATAACTCTGGAACGCTTCAACAAATCCCAGTTATTTTGAGACTGTTTTTTCGTGACACATTATAATTTATGATAATGGTAAATTTAGGTTGATATGTTTTTAGTTTATTTATAAAAAAAATCAGAAACTTGACAAAAATGTAAAAAAATGGCAATTTTCAAACTTTGAATGATTATCCCTTTAATCCAGATAGTCATACCACAGAAAAACAATAATAAATAACATTTCCCTCATGCCTGCTTTACATCAGCACCATTTTTAAAACACTAACTTATTTTGTGAGCCTTTTAGAAGGTTCAAAAATGTAGCAGTAATTTTACATTTTTTCAAGGAAATTTACAAAATTTATTTTTTTGAGGGACGTATCCAGGTTTGAAGTTACTTTGGGGGTGCTATATATTGGAAAACCCCAAACGTGATACCATTTTAAAAACAGCACCGCCAGACATATTGAAAACTGCTGTCAGGTAGTTTATTAACCCTTCATGTAATTTTCAGGAGTTAGGCTGAGTTCACACATGGCGTTTTTTTCGCGTTTCCGCGGCGGTTTTAACCCCTCGATTTTGCCGCGAAAACTAAGCATCCCATGCATTCCTAAGGGATTCCACAATGCTGTGCTAATGCTGCGGTATTTACCGCAGCGGAATCGCTTCGCGGTAAAAAACGCAGCAGGCTCATTAATTTTGCGGAATCGCGGCGATCCCGCACCCATAGGAATGCATTGTTTTGCTTACTTTCCGCATGTGGCTGTGCACACCATGCGAAAAGTAAGCAGAACAATTGCGGATGGTACCCACTGTCCGGAGGAGAGGAGACTGTCCTCCGGGCTTTTGGTACCATATCCCTGTAAAAAAATAGAATTTAAAATAAAAAATATTGTTATTCTCACCCTCCGACATCCCGCGCAGACTTCCCGCCTCTCTCCACGCTCCCGGTCCCAGTAATCCTTTGCGAAAATGCCCGCGATGACGTCTGTTCTCGCGAGATCACGAAGTCTCGCGGTCATTCGCGTGACGTCATCGCAAATTACTGCGAGACGTCGCATTCCCGCGAGAACTTACGTCATCGCGGGCATTTTCGCAAAGGATTACTGGGACCGGGAGCGTGGAGAGAGGCGGGAAGTCTGCGCGAGATGTCGGAAGGTAAGAATAACACCATTTTTTATTTTTATTATTTTTTACATTTTATCTTTCACTATTGATGCCGCATAGGCAGCCTCAGTAGTAAAAAGTGAGTCACACTTGTCAAACACTATGTTTGACGAGTGTGACCAACCTGTCAATCAGTTCTCCAAGCGATGCTACAGATCGCATGGAAAATGCTAGCATTTTGCAAGCTAAGTACGCTTGGCATTTAAAAACGCGTGCATTGGCACAAAAAGCCAAAAACGCATGCAAATTAATTGGATGCATCTTGTAAACGTTTCTGCAGCATCTGATCCGGCACAAACGCTGCGGAAACGCTTACAAAAATGCAACGTGGGCACACAGCCTAAGGGTATGTGCACATGTTGCAGATTTGCCTGCAGAATTTTCTGCACAGAATCTGCACCTCTTGGCAGAAAACGCAGGTAAAAATCCTTGTGAATCTGATGCGGATTTTCATGCGGATTTGTATGCGTTTTTGTAAGCTTAATAAAGATATGTTATTTAACAAAAAAAAGAATTGTGATGTCATTTCTTTGTCCAGCCTCCTCTTTTGCATACTCCATTGAAGACTCATGTTACACACATACCGTATATACTCGTGTATAAGCCGACCCCCCTAATTTTGTCACAAAAAACTTGGAAAATGTATTGACTTGCGTATAAGCCGAGGGTGCACAGTGAGTGGCCCCAGATAATGCTGCACAGTGAGTGGCCCCAGATAATGCTGCACAGTGAGTGGCCCCAGATAATGCTGCACAGTGAGTAGCCTCAGGTAATGCTGCACAGTGAGTGGCCCCAGATAATGCTGCAGAGTGAGTGGCCCCAGATAATGCTGCACAGTGAGTGGCCCCAGATAATGCTGCACAGTGAGTGGCCCCAGGTAATGCTGCACAGTGAGTGGCCCCAGATAATGCTGCACAGTGAGTGGCCCCAGATAATGCTGCACAGTGAGTGGCCCCAGGTAATGCTGCACAGTGAGTGGCCCCAGATAATGCTGCACAGTGAGTGGCCCCAGATAATGCTGCACAGTGAGTGGCCCCAGATAATGCTGCACAGTGAGTTGCCCCAGGTAATGCTGCACAGTGAGTGGCCCCAGGTAATGCTGCACAGTGAGTGGCCCCAGGTAATGCTGCACAGTGAGTTGCCCCAGGTAATGCTGCACAGTGAGTGGCCCCAGATAATGCTGCACAGTGACTGGCCCCAGGTAATGCTGCACAGTGACTGGCCCCAGATAATGCTGCACAGTGAGTGGCCCCAGGTAATGCTGCACAGTGAGTGGCCCCAGGTAATGCTGCACAGTGACTGGCCCCAGTTATCTGCACAGTGTGTGGCCCCAGTTATCTGCACAGTGTGTGGCCCCAGTTATCTGCACAGTGTGTGGCCCCATCATATTGCTGCTGCTGCCTCCGTTACAAAAAAAACCCCTGTATACTCCCCTCCGTCGCTGCCCCCTGCTCATCAGCGTTGCGGGCTCTGCAGTGACTGTGCAGGCAGAGGGCACTCTGACCTGAATGTCACTGCAGAGGACACAAGACAGCAGAGCGCAGGGACAGGTGAATATGCCTCCCCCCCATTCATACTCACCCCCCGGTCCTGGCGCTTGTCTCTGCAGCTCCCCTGCTTGTTCCATGTTGTCGGCGCTGCTCTTTTCCTGCTTCAGCGGTCACGTGGTACCGCTCAATATATATGCACATATGTAATGAGCAGGTACCATTTGACAGCTGAAGCAGGAAGAGAGCAGCGCCGACAACATGGAACAAGCAGGGGAGCTGCAGAGAAGGGTGAGTATGATCTGACACCCCCGCTCCCCCTCCCCCGACGATTCCCCCCCGATATATGACTCGTGTATAAGCTGAGAGGGGGACTTTCAGCCCAAAAAAATGGGCTGAAAATCTCGGCTTATACACGAGTATATACGGTAGATAGATCTATAGATAGCTTGACAAAGGATTTTATATCCGAAACGTTACCACATCACTGGGCAATAAAGTCCACTTTTTTGCAATTTTTTGTGCTGTTTCTCCTTTTTTCGACTTGTTATTGGAGCCATATTGTCTGCTGGCTGGGGAAGCATGCACACTGTTGAGGTATTTGATGGTGCTGTAGCAATTTTTGTCAATTTAGATCCATAGATCTATCTATCCATAGATAAAATCTGCGTTAGGCCGGGGTCAAACTTGCGAGAAACTCGCATGAGTCTCGCACCTCAATACCTAGCGCTGCCGCCGGCACTCGGCCCGGAGCGTTCAGCTGCATAGAAATACATGCAGCTGCACACTCTGGTCCCGAGTGCCGGCGGCAGTGCTGGGTATTGAGGTGTGAGACTCGTGCGAGTTTCTCACAAGTGTAACCCCCGTCTTAAATGCAATTTCTGTTAAATTTTAGAAAAAAAAGGGGAAAAAATTGCGTGGGCTCCCGCGCAATTTTCCAGTCCATAAAGGGAAAGCCAACGACTGGATGCTGATGTTTATAGCCTGGGAAGGGGGTAATACCCATGGATCTTCCCAAACTTTTAATATCAGCCCACAGCTGTCTGCATAGCCTTTACTGGCTATTAAAATTTGGGGGCCCCCAAAAAAGACATGGGGTCCCCCTATAATTAATAGCCAGAAAAGGCTATGCAGACAGCTACAGGCTGATATTCATAGCCTAGGAAGGGACCGTGGATATTGCCCCCCCCCCCAGCTACAAATACCAGCCAACAGCCGCCACAGAAATGGCGCATCTGTAAGATGCGCCAATTCTGGTGCAGAGCCTCTCTTCCCACTGCCAGGTAGCAGTGGCATATGGGGTAATAAGGGGTTAATTTCACCTTTGTATTGTAAGGTGACATTAAGCCCACTTAGTAATAGGAGGCGTCAATAAGGCGCCTATCCATTACTAATCCTATTGTAATGAAAGAGTTAAATAAAGATACTTTTTCTGGCTGTGTGTATCTTAATAATCTTAATTTTGCCATACTTACAACCACGCCTAATTCCCCAACGCCCTCGATCACCTGCAAAAAATAAAAAATAATAAACCAATAGTATACTCCTTTTTCCGACGTAATCCAATTAATAACAAGTGTCCCACGATGATCTCCCCTGTAGAACAGTGACATCGGGTGATGTCACTGCTGTACGGGGCCTCCAGTGACACACTGACAGGAGATAATGGCTCCAGCAGTGCATCACTGAAGAGGTTACCTGAGTTCAGGTTCTCACTTTACAGCAATGCTGCGTGGGAATTTTGTCACACAGCGCTGACAGTGAGAGAATGAACTCAGGTGACCTCTTTCCTGGCAGCGGCGGAGGGATATATCGCAGAGGATTACCTCCGCCTGTTAGTGCATCGCGGGAGCCCGTGTAGAGCACTGACATCACTCGATGTCAGTGTTCTACACGGCATGTCGTCGTGGGACACTCTTTAATAACTGGACTATGGCAGAAAGGTAAGTATAGGTTGGTTTATTATTTTTATTACAGGAGATCAAGGGCTTCAGGGACTAGGTGATTGGTGAGTATGTACTTTGTTATATGTTGTATGTACTGTCTGTAATGTATGTGTATATGTATGTACTGTATGTATGTTTTTGTTTTTTACTACTGATCACATGCATTGTCTAATGGGACTACTGTCCCATCATCGGCAATGCTATCACTGTGAGCATTTATAGCCGGATGTGAGTAGTAGTCCCATCAGACAATGACTGCTTACACAGGCACGCGCAAACACACACATACACGCAGACCCCCGCACACAGACACGCACCAAGTCTCCACCCACACATTTCCCTCCTCTCGATCTGCAGCATTTCTAGCACCCACATCCGCGGCAAATCCGCAGATCTTTTTTACATCTGCGGTTTTGCTGCGGATGTGCTTGACTCAATGGAAGTCAATGGGTGCAGAAATGCTGCAGATCCGCAAAAAGAATTGACATGCTGCGGAAAAAAAAGCTACAAATCTGCACAGATTTTTCGGCAGCATGTGCATAGCTATTCTTAAATTCACATTGAATAACATTGGCTGTGCACTACACTGCGGATTTGATGCAATTCCGCGCGTCCAAAAACGCTGCAGAAACGCATCTAAATCCGCGACTTGTGCATACAGCCTTAAGGAATTTCTGGCAATAACTGTTTGTATACTGCTTGTAATAACAATCTCCCGCATCATTTATATGTCTGGCCTGTGGGGTGGGTTGCAAGGCCGAAATCTTTTCTCACAAAGAAAAGCTTCAAATCCAGGCTATATTTTGCCAAAATCTACATTTAGTCTGCCAAAAACGTCATGATCTGTTGAGATCAAGGGTGAACTTTTTGGCCATAATTCCAAAAAGTATGGCACATCACGAAAGAACACTATATACCCATGGTGGAGGCAGCATTATGCTTTGAGGCTGTTTTTCCAGCAGCTGGTACTGGGGATATAGTCAAGGTGGAGGGAAATTTGCACAGTTGCAAATATCAGTCAATTTTGCAACAAAACTTTCAGCCGTCTGCTACAAAATTGAAGAGGAATTTCACCTTTCAGCACAACAGCAACCCTAACCATACTTACAAATCAACAAAAGTATGGCTTTGCCAAAAAAAAATGAAGGTTTTGGATTGGGCAGCCAGAGCCCAGAATTGAATTAAATTCAGAATCTGTGCGGGCTCTACACAGGAGATGCCCTCTCAATCTGATCGATTTGAAGAACTACTGCACGGAAAAGAACGCAAAAAAAATTACAATTCTTAATGCCGTGCTGATAAACTCATGCCAAAAAGACTGGATGCTGTCATAAGTTCAAAGGGTACGTCAGCAAAGTATTAGTTTAAGGATGTGCCTATAGATAAACACATTATTTTACTTATTTTTATGTTTCACCTGAAAAGATTTAATTTTGTTATTCAATGGATTTATTCAGATTGTGGGTGGAAGAAGTTATGAAATGATTCTTGGTGTGATTTTTTTTTTTTTTTTTACGTTACAAACACCTGGAATTTTAACTAGGGCGTGTAGACATTTTATTTCCATTGTACTTCCTACTACAGTGAAAGTCAACTTCCATACAAGATGTTGATAATTGAGTGTCCTCACTAGTGAGCATCTATGAAGGTAAAATGGACACTGTTAGGGTTTGCTCATATCAGCATACTAACCCCTTAGTGGCTGAGACAATTTTGACCTTAATGACCAAGCCAAATTTTACAAGTCTGACCAGTGTCACTTTATAAATTAACACAAAGTCCAGAAAACAAATGCAACTGGCACTTCAGAACAACACTATAAACAAATTTCCAATGACGGTAGTCAGTGAAAAATGGAAGAGATCCAGTAATATTAAAAATTAGAAATTTATTAATTATCCATTAAAATAACATCAAAAAGGAGTTAAAAACAGAAAAATGGCTCACAAAGACAGACGCCACTGAAATATAACAATTTGTGTATGATCATGAGCCATTTATAACCACCAATAGGCAGTACATATAGAAGATAATCAAACTAATAATATCACCTGGCACAACAGTAATTCCGCTGTTGCTACAAGTATGTAATCAACATATCAATGTGCAGGGAAAAGATAAAGTGACCACCAGAATGACATTATAATAAAGTAACTACCTGGAGATCAGAAGAGACGAGACAAGTGGCGGCTCCCTACCCCAACGCGCGTTTCACCGCTGGCTTCTTCCCTTAGAGACTGAGCCTATTTTGACCTTAATGACCAAGCCAAATTTTCCTATCTAACCAGTGTCACTTTATGAGGTAATAACTCTGGAATGCTTCAATGGATCCCACTGATTCTGAGATTGTTTTCTCCTGACATATTGTACTTCATGATGGTGGAAAATTTTCTTTGATATGACTTGCGTTTATTTGTGAAAAAAAAATAAATTTGGCAAAAATTTTGCAATTTTCAAACTGTCACGCAAAATAGTTAATAAATAACATTTCCCACATGTCTACGTTATATCAGCACAATTTTTTGAAACAATATTTTTTTTGTTAGGCACTTAAGAAGGGTTAAAAGTTGATCAGCAATTTCTCATTTTGTCAACAAAATGTACAAAAAACATTTTTTTAGGGACCACATCACATTTGAAGTGAGTTTGAGGGGTCTACATGACAGAAAATACCCAAAAGTAGTACCTAAAAACTGCACCCCTAAAGGTGCTCAGTCACATTCAAGAAGTGTATGAGCCCTTCAGGTGCTTCACAGGAACTGTAGCAATGTGGAAGGAAAAAAATGAACATTTAATTAATTTTTTTCACTTTAGCTCCAATTTTTTTATTTTCACGAGGTTAGCAGGAAAGCATGGACACCAAAATTTGCTGTGCAATTTCTCCTGTGTATGCTTATACCCCATATGTGAGAGAAACCCATTGTTTGGGCACACGGTATGGCTTGGAAGGGAAGGAACACATTTAACTTTTTGAAACCAAAAATGGCTAGAATCGAGAGCGGACGTAGAAACCGGAGGACACTTACGCGAACACGGGGAGAACATACAAACTCCTTACAGATGTTGTTGTTGGTGGGATTTGAACCCAGGACCCCAGCGTTGCAAGGCTGCAGTGCTAACCACTGAGCCACCATGCTGCCCCATCCTTAATCACCGTTTTGATGTGTATCAGTGGTCGTCAAGGGATTAAAAATCGCTCCAATGTTCATCTCGAAAAGTTGGACGATTGTGATGTGAGTGTCATGTGTATGTCACTACGTATGTCATGCGAGTGTGCAATTTCTTTCTCACCTAGCATCCGTATGCCATACGTTTTTAACATCACCTTTTATATATTATAATATTCTGTAGCAATCTTATTTACAGATAGATGATGGAAAGAGATTAGATATATGATAGAAAGATAATAAATAGAATAGATGGAATAGAATAGATATCCCGTAGATATATAATTTTACAAGCCCCCTACATATAATAAACTTGCAACCTTTAGTGCTTTTCATGTGGTACCAAAAGGTGTATAGGCTATGACTAAGGACCCTGTGTGGTCTGAAACGGCATAAGCAAGGTGTTTTTAGGAAACTACAATAAAGGATAAAGTTTTTTTAATATCATAGCCTGATTTTTCCCTCTATCTAAATACGCCATTTTGCTGGTGACTGGACTTCCTCCTTTTTTGTATATGGTAATAGCCTCTTTTTGATAACCGGCAAAGGTAAAGCAGAGAGCTGTGGACTGATATCAGGCTGGGAAGATCCCTGTTTTTTGGGCCCTTCCTTTCCTGCAGCTGCCCCAGAAGTGGAATATCACATGAGACACCCCAATTTTGTTGGTTTACCTTTGCTCTTTCTGATTGCCCTGGTGAGTTGGCAATCGGGATAATGGGGCTTGGGGTTGTGGTCAGCTGTGATTTGACAAAAATCACAGCTGACATCAAGCCTTGGGGTTAGTAATGAAGAGGTGTGTTTCAGACACCCCTATTACTAACCCAGTAATCAAAAATAAAAAACACACATAAAAAAATACTTTATTTCAAAAAAACACTAATGGGTGTTTAGCCTGGTTTAACATTAATAAATAAATAATTTAAAAAATGACATTGGGTCCCCCCCTATTTTTGATAACCAGCAAAGGTAAAGCAGACAGCTGTGAGCCGATATCAGACTGTGAAGCACACTGGTTATTGAGACCTTGCCAGACTAAAAATTCCATCCCGCAGCCGCGTAGCGCATCTCATGAGATGCGCCATAACTCGTTCTTTGCCTTCACTCTTCTCGATTGACCTGGTGCTTTGGAAATCAAGGTAATGGGGCTTGCGGTTGATGTCAGCTGTGATTTCTTTCAATGGTTCACCAGTTTATTAACAAAAAAACCTATGCGAGTCTGCCATACTCTACCAACTCCAACATAACCCAGAAATGATATCTGAAAAGCATTAAAAAGATATATATATATATATATATATATATATATATATATATATATACAAGACACTGTCCCTTGTTCACCAGTTTATAAAAAAATTGTTCACCAGTTTATAAAAAAATAAAGCCTTATGCAGGTCTGATTTAGTCCAGCGCTTCCCATGACGTTGCCCCGATTCCGTCGATAAAAGCCTGTAGAGTGTTTTTTTAAATAAAGTCTTTTTTTTTTTTTATGTGTGTGTGTTTTTTTATTTTTGATTACTGGGTTAGTAATAGGGGTGTCTGACAGACACCTCTTCGTTAATAACCCCAGGGCTTGATGTCAGCTGTGATTTCTGTCAAATCTCAGCTGACCACAGCCTCAAGCCCCATTACCCCGATTGCCAACGCACAAGGGCAATCAGAAAGAGCGAAGGCAAACCGCCAAAACTGGGGCATTTTGCGATACTTCACTTCTGGGGCAGCTGCAGGATTGTATTTTTAAGCTGGGAAAGGCCCAAAAACCAGGGACCTTCCCAGCCTGATAGCATCAGTGCACAGCAGTCTCCTTTGCCTTTGTTGGCTAAATTTATTTACTTTGTTAAACAAGGCTAAACAAACACTTTTTGGTACCACATGAAAAGCACTAAAAGTTGCAAGTTTATTATATGTAGGGGGCTTTTGACATTATATATCTGCTGGACTTCTATCTATTCTATATACACTGCTCAAAAAAATAAAAGGAACACTAAATACCACATCCTAGACATCACTGAATGAAATATTCCATTTGCAAATCTTTATTCATTACATAGTGGGATATGTTGAGAACAATAAAACATTAAAAATTATCAATGCAAATCAAAATTAATATCCCATGGAGGTCTGGATTTGGAATGATACTGAAAATCAAAGTGGAAAATCAAATTACAGGCTCATCCAACTTCAGTGGAAATGCCTCAAGACAAGGATATGATGCTCAGTAGTGTGTGTGGCCTCCATGTGCCTGTATGACCTCCTTACAGTGCCTGGGCATGCTCCTGATGGTATATTTCGAAGTGGCATATTCCGAGAACTTTGGATGCAGCGGACACCTGCCTCGTCAAATTCGGGTACATGGCAACACCATTGTTGTGGCTAACCAACCACTGATGTTACATACCACCACCATCTTCACAGGTGATTGACAATACTAACTTACCTGAACTTTGTCTGCAGAGAGTGAGGTCTCCAGTCCAGCAAATGCTGTTAATCACCAGTGAGTGAGGTGGGGACATGTAACAGCAGGAAGACGAACAGTCTGCTGCCATGGATGCACCAAAAACCCTAATTAGTGTGTTTGATTAAACTTCAACTTAATGAATTTGGTACATCTTCTAAGTGGCGTGCTCGTCGCCATTTTTTATGTGTTGTCATGACAGCCAAGAGTCTGCTGAAAACCTCCGTGCCTGTCGTTACAATACTCCAGCGAACGCCGGCTCCTGGCTGAAGCAGTGCTATGTATAGCACAAGTGATCAGCTGCAAGTCTCCTGAGGAGACTATTAAAGAAAGGAAAAAAAATAAAGAAAAAAAATGTAAGTTCAAATCTTTCCCATTTCACCCCTTTGAAAATAAAACCATAAAACAATACACATTTGGTATCGCTGAGTTCAGAAATGTCCGATCTATCAAAATTTAAAATAAATGAATCCGATCAGTAAACATTGTAACAAGAAGAAAAAACTCAAAACGCCAGAATTACATTTTGTTTGTCGCTGAACCACTGCAATAACATGCAATAAGAGGCATTCAAAACATTGCATCTACTCCAATATTGTATAAATAAAAACATCACCTCTGGGTGCAAAAAATTAGCCCCCACACAGCCTCATATCCTGAAAAATGAAAACGTTACAGGTATGCGAAAATTGCAACAAAAGCAAAACATTTTTTGGACAAGTTTTGGAATTTTTCACCAGTTAAATAAAAAATAAACTACACATGAGCAACAATATCCCATACCTGTCCGCCGTACAGACGAGTCCCACCCTGCAATCCATCTGAAGGGGTTGAATAGTTTACAACCGGGAGCGGTGTTAATGCGACCGGCCTGGCTGTAAACCACGGAGGAATGACTGAGAAGCTGCCTGCACAGCCTCCCCACCTGACCGGAGATGAACTGATTAGTGTGGGAAAGTTTCTGAATACTTTCCCACGCTGTCAGTTCTCCGTGGGTCAGGCGGGGAGTCAGTGCAGAATCAGTGACTAATGTCAGATAGTTTATTAACCCTGCAGGTGCTTTTCAGGAATTAATGCAAAGTGGTAAAACAGAAATGAAAAAGTGTTTGTTTACTTCTGAACTGACCGCTATATCCGGGAGACTGTAAGGCCACTATTTGGCCATGAACTGCTATGGCAAACATCAAGACCACACAATCATGATCTCGGTGTGTCAATGAAATTAAATCGGAAGCCCCCACAATCTATTAATCATTTATTTGATGTAGTCACTTTTGACAGCAGCAACTAAGGGGTTAAACAGATATGGACCATGTCAACACTGATTGTTTGTGGTGCAGCGAGTTGTCAACTATAGTGGACAGCTGACAGCTGCTGGATTGTCACCTGTATGGGGATGATATTCCCTTATATCTCAGGTCAGTCAAAAGACGTATTGACTGTCATTAAGGGGTTAAAGCAATTCTTTTTTCTCCTCACTCACAGTTTAATTGAATTAGTAATAATTAAACTAATGATATCTTTAAAAGTAAACAATGCCCTACTTAATATAAAAAATCCCTAAATAATATGATCAAATTGCCCTTATTTCAAACACTATTTATGCTTTCACATACAGTATAGCTTGCATTCTTGACTAGCACCTTGTGGTGTTCATGCTTGCAAGGTGGAAGCAAAGCTGAACTTTGGGATCCTGGAAAACTCTGCTACGAGTTTAGGTTACTGCTTAAAGATCAGGTTTTGGCTACAGAAAATAATTAAGCAAAAACTTAACTTGTGAACACAGCCTAAGGCCTTAATCACTCATATGTAAAAAGACAGACCGTTGTTCTTTAGCATTTTGGATCCAAGTTTCACCAGTATCTGGTCAGTGTCCATTTTTACCTTCAGTGATTTATTGATGACCATCTCCTCTCCATTTCAATGTTCAACATGGACTGCACACTGATGCTGTGATCTGCTGTCCGTGATTTTCATGGACGACTGATAGACTTGTATCCGTGAAAAACACAGATCACCTCATGGACTCATGGATGTGTGAGTATGGCCTCTAGGAGTCCTGTCTATAGGGGCTATATCCTTATTTGACTTTCAGTTTGAGCTTTTACGACATACTGTAAGTGGATATGTTTCACCTGCCAAGATTATCATTTATTGTATCCAACTAATTTTTTAACAATTTTTAGTTTTGTATTTTCACTTTTGTACTGCATGTAAACTGAAATCTAAGTACGTAATTTCTAACTACAAGTATATTTTCCTTTAGGGAACATGCTTCAAGTAATGTCTCGCTAGCCACAATTTTATTTCACGGACTTCTGACTCAGTTGGATGACCAGTATAGCAGATTCTCCTTGGAAAGCAACTTCTTGCTTCAGCATAACATTCGGAAAAGCAAACGCAACTTGCAGGTAGTGTAAAGATTTGTTTTTCCATAATACCCTGCTGTTTATAGCATTACAAAGTGTCAAATTTTACATCTACACCAGACTTTGATATGAAAATCAATATAAGAAGATTTCAACCCCTTTTTTACACGAGACACAATAGTACATCACAAATGGGGTCCACCTGTGTGGAGAGGATTCTGGAGCTTAAAAGTATGAAGAAAAAAAGGTACTCCAGTGAAGAAAAATATAAAACTTTGCCTTTTAATGTAAAAAAATAATAAAAACAGGCACAATGCGGACAACATATAGATTTCAGAGAGCTACCAACCGATCAGGGACCAGTACCCACACTTTCTGACCCACCTGGTAGGTCCTTTTACAAGCGTTCTGGTCGTACCAGTGCTTCTGGTCAGCCTGAGCCTGGGCCATATTGTCCTGCACCAATCACAAGGCCGTCATTTTGTCCCGGAAGCGCACGACGTACTCAACGACCGACACTCCAGGGGTGGCCAAGTCTCCTTCCCATGCCTTTTTCACCGATATGCTAACCACCAGATCAGGGGGTCATCCCCAGTGTCCACATGATGAACAGCCAACTTGGTCCTTCCGGGAAGGCTGCTGAACAGCTCCCGGAAGGTGCGTAGAGTATCCGCCAGCTGGGACCGTTGGTCCTTGGTGAGCTGGTGGCCGACCTCTACGTTCTCAATGGATCTACCTGCCTTGACTTGGGTGAGTAAATCCAGGAGGATTTTGGCCTCTCCTTCTTTGGAAAGGTTGCACACAGGGAGGATGCAGGCCTCTTGATGGGCCTTCGCCTCCCGCTCATGATGAGCCTTCATCATGTTCACATGGAAGGCCTTCCTCCTTCCACAGGTGTGGTCTAGGGTGACCAGGTACGTGACATCATTGAGCCACTGTTGCACGAGGTATGGGCCCTCCCAGACTGCCAGAAGCAGTTTGGACTCATCTAGGGGCCCTACAATCCCTGCAGCAGCCCCTCCCACCAACTCTGGTTCTGGCCTTGCAGCTACCTGCTCCCCACCTGTCCCTCCAGAGCACACTGTCTCATCCCACCTGGGGGCAATCTCATACCTTCCTGTGTCTTCTGGTTCCATCTCATCTGCGCGCACTGCATGTGTCCTGTCAGCAGCACAGGAATGACTCTCAGCTCCCACCTCCCCCCTTGACGCAGAGGGAATAGGCAACACACCTACAACATTATTAGTAGTACACAAATCAAGACACAGTGGGGGACCAGGATTTGGGGTCTCAGAAGCCACATATTGTGACACTAGCCGCCCCAAAACACGGGAATATTCGCCGACACTCCCTCATCCCTCTTTCCCCTCCCGGCGCCCCTGTCCAGATGAACCCTAACGATGGGCAGCGCCGGTTCGACACCTCCAATCCCGGAGCTGGCGAGGGTTTTTCCAGATATCAAGTCCTGGGGGGACACCATCTCAGGCCGCACGAGGGTCATCTCGGTGCCCGTGTCCTGCAGTCCCATGGCACTGGCGTGGTTTACGGTGACGGGCTGGTAATTGTCACGAGACTTCCCACCACCGTCAAATTGAAGGTGCACCCCAGTCTACACGGCTGGTTTCTATCCCAACATATTGGAGTGTGTTCACACTGAGCAGTCGGTACTTGATGAAGGTTCACTCTGGGACCGAAGCGTTGTTGATTTTGGACTGCATTAAAATTTTCATAATCATCAAAAGTTGAGTGCCAAGTTTTCTCTTGATATCAAGCTTAGACTATATACCCCTCTCATGGGGCCAGTAGTCAACTACCATCAATGTATAGCAAATGCGGAAAGAAATGAATCCATCGGCACAATAATCACACAAGCACTCAGCAATTAGTGCATATACCGTATTTTTCGGATTATAAGACACACTTTTGTTCCCCCAAATTTTGGGGGAAAGTAGGGGGTGCGTCTTATAATGCGAATCTGTGTGCTGCTGTGCTATAGAGTGGGGGCGGCGGCTCTGGTGTGGTGTCAGTGGGCTGGGGTGGGCAGGCTACGGGCTGCAGAGACAGCAGGAGGTCCTGTGCTCCCGCTCATTAGGCTCATGTAATATTCACTGCACCCACTGTCCATCACCTCGGTGCTGAAGCAGTACCGAGTTGGTAGACAGGGGAGCGGTGCATATTATATGTGCCTGCACTCTCCCCCCCCCCCCCCCCCGTCACTATAGTCACCTACCGATGATCTCTCCTGCTCCCGGCTCCCCCGTGGCTTTCCTGTCTGCTGAGATCCTACTCCTGCAGGGTGTGCGGCAGCAGCTGCTCATTCAGGCAATTCATCGCTTCAGGACCTTCCATGATGTGACCAATAGGACCTGCAGTCACGTGACCGCAGGTCCTATTGGTCACATCATGAAAGGTCATGTAGTTACAATGAGCTGCCTGAATGAGCAGCAGCTGCGCGTGCCCTCGCAGGAGGAGGATGTCAGCAGACACAGGAAAGCCACGGGGGAGCTGGGAGCAGGAGCCATCATTAAAAGGTGAGTTAACTGTTTATTATTTTATCATGTGCTTGCCAGCAGGGGGAAAATATAGGGACGGGGCCATGTGTGACAGCATGGGGGAATATAGGGACAGGGGGACAATGTGTGCCAGCAGGGGGGAATATATGAACGAGGGGCCATGTGTGCCAGCAGGGGGGAATATAGGGACGGGGGGACAATGTGTGCCAGCAGGGGGGAATATAGGGACGGGGGGGGAGACAATGTGTGCCAGCAGGGGGGGAATATAGGGACGGGGGGGGAGACAATGTGTGCCAGCAGGGGGGGAATATAGGGACGGGGGGACAATGTGTGCCAGCAGGGGGGAATATAGGGACGGGGGGGACAGTGTGTGCCAGCAGGGGAGAATATATGGACAGGGGGACGTGTGCCGGCAGGGGGGAATATAGGGACGGGGGGACAATGTGTGCCATCAGGGGGGAAGGGGGAATATAGGGACCGGGGGGCCGTGTGAATGCCAGCAGGGGGGAATATAGGGACGCAGGGGCCGTGTGCGTACCAGCAGGGAGGCATATAGAGAGACGGGGGCCATGTGCGTGCCAGCAGGGGGGCATATAGTGACCGGGGGGGGGCCATATCCAGGATGGGATAGGGGGGGCTATGTGTCAGTACAAGGGGCAATGTGCCAGGATGGGGGTTATATAGATGCCAGGATGAGGGACATATACGGTTTACGATTTGAAAGACGGACACTGGCATTATAAGACACACCTCCATTTAACATTAAAAAATTTTTTTCTCTTTTTCGTCATCAAATTTGGGGGTGCGTCTTATAAAGCAAAAAATACGGTTATGTGCCCCTAAATATTTATATGCATTTCTTCCTTATCAATTTAATACAGCTTATGCGACTGTCAAAGAGATATTTTGGTACGGTCTCACCAAATTTGTAGATTTATAGCGGACCCCAAGTCATAGAATGCCTCCCTTTTCCCGATGCGTTTCATTTTCATTCATCAGGGGAGTCTCAGAGGCGCTTACAGCGTTCATCCCATATAGCACGCGCCACTGGAGTGTTTCCAGTTAACACCGGATCATTACCTGTCAAATGCTCAAAGGCAGGATAATAGTTCCTGTCTGTGGAATGCATTGAGGCGCAAACAAAATTAATGCACATGTGCGTTCTTTCACATTGCTGTGTTCATAGTTGTGGTAACCGCATTAATATATACATAAGTCCACTAGCGGCACGGGACCATTAACCCTCCCAGATCAATACAAAAACACACTAAAAACCTGTCCGGGTGTGCATAAGCTGCGGAGGGGATAGAAAGATTCGCACAATCGCGATCTTCTCACAAAAAACCATCATACTATGTGCCTATCTCATTGTCGGCATAATCATTTCATAAATAGGACATCAGAAATAAGGCTTCTCGGACTAGGACGATCACTATCAGGGGTACTTATCACAGTAAATTTTAAAAAAAAAAAAGGGGAGGAAAAAAATAATTAGAAAAACTGGCCACACAGTGCGTACACAGGGTGACAACCCCAGGGAAGACAGATAGCGGACAAGAATTGGACCGGAAAGGTAAGAAAGACAGAAAAGAAATGACATAACCCAAGGGGCAGGGGCTATTACCCCCTTGGATACTCTATACTAGAACATCCCTACCTCACGCGGAGGTTGGCACCCTAAAACCTGCGCAGTGGCGCCCTCACTCGACAGCGGCTCTCCTTAGCTGAATCTCCTTAGTTGCAAACTACCCTACAGGAAGGAAGAAAAGGAGAGTTAGTCATTAAGACCTTTAGGATGGATTGTCTGTAACCAGAAAATCCATTTAGTTTCCTTTTGTAGGATCATACGATCCCAATCACCCCCTCTTGGTGGGGGAAGGATCTTATCAGTTCCCATAAATGTCATTTTTTTAGCATCGCCCTGATGGCAGCCATTGATATGATTGGCAATGGCAGTGTCTCTCTTGTTTGCAATATCTCTAAGGTGTTCACCTATCCGTAGTCTAAACTCTCTTCTTGTTTTCCCAACTTACTCGAGTCCACATTCACAGCTTGCCCTATAGATGATACTGACTGTGCGGCAATTGATGAAATGTTTAATTGCTGGTGAATGATCTTCCTGGCACAACTGATCTGCATGACTTGCATCTTCCACATCTAAAACAACCTTTCAAATCTCTGTTCATTCAAGTATGACTAGCTAGAGAACGGAAAAGGCTTTGGACCAATCTGTCCTTGAGGGATCTATTCCTTTGAAATGTAATCTGTGGTGAGGGACCACTGCATCCCTGATGTCAGTATCAATAAGGAGCACAGGCCAATGGTGTTCAAGTGTACTCCTTATTCCCCCCGATCCGTAGGAGAACTTTGTAATGAACCTAGACATAGCATCCTGATCTTCTTTTACTTTGGGAGTAAGAAGTTCTTTTCTGTCTCTACTCAATGATTCTTTATACCCCTTTTCCAATACACTTTTTGGATAGCCTCTTTCTAAGAATCTTTCATGTAGGTCATCTGCCTGTTCTTTAAATTCTGATATTTCAGAACAATTACCGCGTATTCTGAGGTACTCTCCCTTGGGTATACCTCACTTGAGTGAACCTGGATGACCACTTTCCCATCTCAAAAGAGAGTTCGTCGATGTAGGCTTCCTGTAGTTACTTGTCACGATTTCACCATTTGAACCCCTCTGGATGCAGACATCAAGGAATGCCAACTGATCTCTATGGGTCTCATGGGTAAAGCGTAGGGCCAAATATTTGGTATTAAGTCTTCCCACAAAATTTGTAAACTCAAGTTCAGTACCCTTCCATATGACAAAAATATTTTCAATATATCTTAGCCAAAGGGCTATCCTGTCTTCAGTTATCAGGGGATTTGTTAAATACAACTTTTTCCTCCCACCAGCCCAGGAGCAAATTAGCGTAAATGGGCGCACAAGGGCTCCCCATCGCTGTTCCCCTGAGCTGATGGAAGTACTTATTGTCAAAAAGAAAGACATTATTCACCAAACAGAATTCAAGAGCCCTCAAGTTAAAAATGTTATGATTTCTGAATTGACATCCACGTGTCTGCAGAAAGTGGTCCACAACCTTTAAACCCACTTTATGAGGGATTGAGGAGTAATGCCTCAACATCGATACTACCCAGTAACATGTCCGTATCCAAGTACACGCCAACAAGTCTCCTGAGGAGGTCACCCGTGTCACTCACATAAGAATTCAATGCAACCACAAAGGGCCTCAAGATCTGGTCTACATCTGCTATGCACTGTCAATGTGATGTCTCTTCTGCAAATAATTCCAGCAAAATCTGCATTCCACTTCTTCCTGTCTTAGCTTTACACTGTGCCTCAAAAGTATTTTCTGACTACATATAGGATATTGAAAGGAAAAACCTTGAGGCACTGACTTCATGCACAAAATGATAATTTATTAGTAAAGTCTCATATGGTAAACGTCATGTGTCAGAAACATACGCTTGGCTGATATGACAAAAAAACCACGACGTTTCGGCCTTAATGGACTTGTTCACGATTTATCTAAATATAAAAAAGATGATATAACTATAGCAAAACAAGAAAAAGAACGTGCCCATATATATGTAGGATCACCACACAAGTACACATAGAATTACGAAAATATATTTATTGTTTACAAAAAAACCAAAAGCACCACACAATTAAAAAACATTTAAAAACAGTACATAGGGACAAGCATGGTCACCAAAAATAACACAGATGATGGTCAGAATTTATACAACCACTGACTGCCAAGATATTTGATTATTGCACTAGAAAACAATGTATTTCTATTTCTTCAATATAGGCATGCTGCTAATGTACACCAATAGACATAAAGGAGGACAAAAAGCACTGGTCGACAATGGGCAAATAAGATGCTTAAATCACCCCTAATCTCCAATTAAATTCAGAGTCCAAATATCACAGGCAGGTGTAGATTAACATCACACACACATATTTATAGTATATATAAACAGGGAATAGATGAATTAAATCCCCCAAAGAACTCCCATAGTGATACGGACTTGGTGGCTCAAATGCAGGTAAGTAAACCAATACATCACCGCAGACCAGTCAGTCAAAGGAAAGTCACAGTCGCCCCGTCAACTGGAATAAATACATGCAGCCAAGGTGGTGTATGGAGACCCACACGTTCCGACACCTAAAGTGTCTTTCTCAAGGTGGATGTCACGCGTGACACTTTAGGTGTCGGAACGCGTGGGTCTCCATACACTGGCAGTTAGTGGTTGTATAAATTCTGACCATCATCTATGTTATTTTTGGTGACCATGCTTGTCCCTATGTACTGTTTTTAAATGGTTTTTAAATTGTGTGGTGCTTTTGTTTTTTTTGTTAACAATAAATATATTTTCTTAATTCTATGTGTACTTGTGTGGTGATCCTACATATATATGTATGTTCTTTTTCTTGTTTTGCTACAGTCTATTTCACATACATGTAGTGATCCCCTCAACATTATTCATAGTGACATTATATTGATGGTGCCCACTCGTTGTTGCTTTTTTAAGATGATATAACTAATCACATGCTACAAACATAATATTAAACATGATGAATCAAAATGAAATTATAATAAGGATAATATAACAAAAAGTCCATATATCAGACATCATCATATAAAGAAGGAATCCTCTGTCACCAAGGACCAACATCTAAAAAATAAAAAAAAATATTTTTTATAATCAAAATTCATATTAGAAAATAGACCAGATATCAACATCCACCTCTGTAGTCAAATATATTGTATAAAAATATATAGTAATATTAATATGTCTAGAACAATAGATGTCCATTATATTATATGAGATTATATGAGGTCACTGTATTGGAAGGTAAAGCGGCTAATAAGAAAAGGAAAATTACCTTAGAGCACAATACTGAAGGGTGAACATAGTAAAATAAGAAAGACCATAGATGAAGTGTGTCACCAGGGTATATGTGTGTAGCCAGCGTTCCAAGATAGTGTGTGCTCAGGACACAGTGAGCATCTCTTTTAACAATGCTAGATTAGTGCCAGCTGAGAGATGCAAATTGTGTGAGGTGCACCCTAGAACGGAATCTAAAGGCCCCGTCACACACAGCGGGATCCCTGATTTTGTGATGCATCAGCGATCTCGCTGTGTGTGGCACGCATCAGCAACCGGTCCCCCCCGCCGGGTATCACTGATAGTGCACGAATGTCCTGGGCCGTTTTTTGATCGTTAGTCTCCCACTGGCCAGCACGCATCGCGTGGCAGCGGGAGAGCAACGATCAGTGAGCTCCCAGCGCTGTAAGTAGACTCTGGGAGCTGGTATCTAAGGTACACAGTGGGTAACTAAGCACGCGCCGTCACTTAGTTACCCGCTGTGTACCTTAGATACCTGCGTGCTCGCGCAGGGAGCTGGTAACTAAGGTACACAGCGGGTAACTAAGTGACGCGCGCACTCAGTTACCCACTGTGTACCTTAGATACCAGCTCCCAGCGCCAGCACGCAGGTATCTAAGCGACGCGCTCGCTTAGTTACACGATATTTACCTTGGATACCAGCATCCTCGCTGGTCCTGATCGCTGGTGAGTCTGCCTGTTTGACAGGTCACCAGCGATCATGTAGCGAGGCACCAGCGATCCTGACAAGGTCCTATCGTTGTCGGGATCGCTGGTCCATCGTTTAGTGTGATGGGGCCTTAAGCTGATAGAGACTATGCATTGTGTCAAGTTTGATCTGCGCATGGGGATAAAAAAAAGGTAAAGAGATCCTTAGATAAGTCACAATACCACTGTGACTATCAAGACCATACATATAGAAATAAATAAGAAATAAAGACCTATGCAATAAGGGAACGCACTCATATATAATCAAGAGGTGCATAAATTACACCTACCGTATATAACTGCTGGCTTCATGCAAGATATATCTAGAGATAACATGAAACCGAAAAGTGAGTGAAATACTGCCATGTATACCGGTCAATCAGTTAAATTGACCTTCAAAATACAAAAATGAGTATATTAGTAAACAGGAAAATTAAGAAATAAAATTAAAAATAGTGTATCTATAAACGGTAATAAAAAAAATATATAGGGTGAAACTATACATGGCCAATTCTACTGATCTTATTTATAGAATATCTCATATTCTCTATTGAGACCATGAGATTCCATAGTATTGAGCGTGTAAATCCAGAATGCTTCCCGTTGTTTTAATCTCAAAATTCTATTGCCCCCTCTTCTTGATATAGGTACCGATTCTATAACTTGAAACCGTAACTGTGCTATATTATGATTAGCAGCAATAAAATGTGCAGGGATTGGTAACATTAGTTTCTTACAAGGAATTGTAGATTTGTGTTGGGAAATGCGGTCACGGATATGCTGGGTAGTTTCTAATCTTCACACCATTTATCTAATCTTACCTAATTAAGGATTCTCTCTTCAAACTCAGTGTTGTATCACACCATGCCTGTACTCTCTATTGTATATAAATAAGGTTTCTTCAAATATTTTGTTATATCAGCCTGATGAAGGGACGTAAGCAGTCTGGAAAGCTTGCTTTGTAACATCATTCACTATAATTTGTTAGCCACTATAAGGTATCACACCCACAAGATTCCTATTTTGTTTCTCTCACTGAGAACACTTTAGATATATTTTTTTTCTACTTGGCTAAAGGTACTGTCACACTTAGCGATGTACCAGCGATCCCGACCAGCGATATGACCCGGTCAGGATCGCTGGTACATCGCTAAGTGGTCGCTAGTGAGCTGCCACACAGGCAGATCTCACCAGCGACGTCGCAGGGGTCGGGGGTCGCTACTTACCTGTCAGACGAGGAGATCCTGACGTCCTCCTGCCCGCGTCCACGCGTCGCTCGTCTCCACAGCAGGAAGCCCAGTAGGAAGCTGACGACAAGAAGAGGCCCAGGATGTTCTCGCGCGATCAGCGATAACCAGCGGGGGAGCGGTCGGAGGCAAGTATCAGACATAGCGATATCGCTAGCAATATCGCTATAACGTCACAAAAACCAGTGACGTTATAGCGATATTGCTAGCGATATCGCTTAGTGTGACAGGCCCTAAAGGTACTGTCACACTTAGCGATGCACCAGCGATCCCGACCAGCGATATGACGCGGTCAGGATCGCTGGTGCATCGCTAAGTGGTCGCTAGTGAGCTGCCACACAGGCAGATCTCACCAGCGACATAGCAGAGGACGGGGGTTGCTACTTACCTGTTACACTAGGCGATCCTGACGTCCTCCCGCCCACGTCCACGCTCGTCGCTCGTCTCTCCACAGGAAGCCCAGCAGGAAGCTGACGATGAGAAACGGTCCAGGACGTTCTAGCGCGATCAATGATAAGCAGCGGGGGAGCGGTCGGAGGTAACTATCAGACATAGCGATATCGCTTAGTGTGACAGGCCCTTTAACACGGTACCAAACCACTTTTTTTTTCGTTTTACCCAACATATCTGAGACCGCATGGACACTTGATAAAGTACACAACATATGACAAATCACACATATGAAATCCATTGATGGAAAACCGTTTCCCAGTTCTAGGGTGAAAAAATGATTCTCCTTTAATTACGTTGGAACATTGAAGACAATATAAACATGGATATGTTCCCTTGCGTGGTGTACTTAAAAAAAAAAAAAAAAAGTTTGTGTATCCCTGCGTGATGTTGATCCAATATCAGCTCGAACCAGTAGGTTACGTAAATTGTTGGTTTTTTATAACATATTAGAGGGGGATTCAAAAATTCAGGAATATTAGGATAAGATCCTCTTAAGACAGACAAATGTTTTTTAATAATACCAGTAACGCATTTGGAAAATGGGTGAAAAGTATTCAGAAAAAAAGTTTGAGGTGTAATGTTCCTTTGATTGGAAGAAACTGTTGGTCTCAACAATGAGTCTGGATAACCACAATCTTTAAATTTTCACCTCATCTCATTGAGGCGAATGGTGCGAATAGAATTGTCAGAAACTATTCTATTTATACGACAAAATTGAGATTTGGGAAGAGATTTTTTGACATGTAAGGGATGGCAGCTTGAAAAATGAAGACTGTTCCTGTCTGTATTTTTGACAAATAAATCAGTGGACAGAGTTTGCGTATGGAGGCGCAACATTTGAACCCATTGCGGTCCCAACTTGCTGTATAAAAAATTGAGCTTGGAATAAGAAATAATTATTTGTGAGAATCAAACTTAACAATGAGACACAAAATTGTTTCTGATCAGGAGAAAATTCTGTAAAGTTATAAAGGAAGTCTTTCATAGCAGAGATACCCATTGAGTGATCAATACTGGTGTATAAATTATTCACATTCATAGTTACCAATATGCTGTTAGAGGGAACCACTCTCAAATTTCTTATATGACAAAGGAAATCAGATATGTTGCGAAGACAAGATGGGATAAAAATCATCATTGGAGAGATCATTTTCTGTAGTACAATGACCAACGGTGACAATACGGAATCCGTGGAAGCCACTATAGGTCTCCCTGGTGGATGACTAAGATTTTTATGGATTTTTGGAAGTGTGTAAAACACAGGTGTTATGGAATGAGTATTAATCAGAAATTATGATAATTTGGAATCAATGACACCTAGGGATGTGTAGTGGTCCACAAGATTCCGTATGTCCCGAGCAATATCAAAAACAGGATCTTTTAGTACCGGTAGATAGACCTCTCTATTATTTAATTGTGACAAAATTTCAGAAATATGATACGTTTTATCCATCACTATGATAGAACTCCCCTTGTCAGCGGGTTTAATAATTATATTAGGATTAGACCGAAGATCATTGATGGATTGTTATTCGACTCTTGAGATGTTGCTATGTATCCTAAAGCGACCATGATGAATGTCCTGTAACTTCTCCTTAATGTCTCTTTTGATTAAGGCTATGTACATTTCCACTGGATGATATGTTCTCGGTGGAGAAAAATTACTGGTCAATTGTAAATTAAGACGTTTCAAAGAGAAATTATTCTCTGATGGAGAACTGTTGTCCACTTCCCTTGGATGACCGGGATCTCTGGAAATACTATCGGATGGATAAGAAAAAAAGTGGACCCTAAGACAGAGATTTCTAAAAAAAAAAGTTTCAATTCGTGATTCAGGATAAATTCATTAAGTGATGGGGTAGGGCAGAATGACAGTCCCTTCTGTAATACCTGTAATTCTGATGGAGAAAGATTATAAGATGAAATATTATATACTAAATTCTGTGGCGTAACTGAGACCTCGTTTGCATCTGAGTTGATGATTGGGTGTCGTTGATGCATATTCCTCCTCTTCCTTGACGATTTCTTGGTCCACCGCCCCGTCTGAAATCTAAAAAACATGTTGTAAATTTAGAACCATCACTTTCAGAACTAGAGGAAGCTGAAGAGTCCCAACGTCTAAAGGTTCTTTTGTCTTGAGATTTATAATCATGCCATTTATAAACTTAATTTCGCTGGTAGTCGTCAGCATCCCTTAAAAACTTAGAACATTTACGTTCTTGTAAAAAAATCAGAAATTCAGAAATTGATTTCTCTGAGACTTTAGTTTAGTGAAATCATGAGGGGATAAGGTGTTAGAAAGTTGCACTTGTGTACTGTTGATTTGAGCTTCAATGTCCGAAATCTCCTTCTTCAAGTATTCTCTAGTTAACAATATAATGTCCATAGAACATTTATGTAATATTCCCTTGAATTTTGAACACAGTTCTTGTTTATCCGAAAATAATGTGGGTCTTATGGACAGGAACAGTCTTCTTCATTTTTCAAGCTATCATCCCTTACATGTCAAAAAATCTCTTCCCAAATCTCAGTTTTGCCGTATAAATAGAATAGTTTCTGATAATTCTATTCGCACCATTCGCCTCAATGAGATAAGGCAAAAATTTAAAGATTGTGGTTATCCAGCCTCATTGTTGAGGCCAACGATATCAACGTGTCAGGATCGCTGGTGAGTCGCTACATGATCACTGGTGAGCTGTCAAACAGGCAGCTTCACCAGCGATCAGCACCAGCGACGCCGAGCGCGCAGCATCGCTGTGTACTTTAGTTACCAGCGCGCTGATGCAGGGAGCTGGTAACTAAGGTACACATCAGGTTTCTAAGGGACATGCGTCACTTAGAAACCCAATGTGTACCTTAGTTACCAGCTCCCTGCATCAGCGCGCTGGTAACTAAGGTACACATCGAGTGTCTAAGTGACGCACATCCCTTAGATACCCGATGTGTACGTTAGTTACCAGCTGATCGCTGGTCTCCCGCCTGTCACGCGCAGCGATGCGTGCTGGCCACCGGGACACCAGCGATCAAAGAAATGTCCAGGGCTTTCCAAGAGCGATCAGCGATACCGGCAGGGGGGCCGGTCGCTGATCGCTGTCACACAGCGATCTCGCTGGTGAGATCGCTGTTGTGTCACAAAACTTGTGACTCAGCAGAGATCTCGCTAGCAAGATCGCTATGTGTGACGGGGCCCTTAGAGTCCGTTCTAGGGTGCGCCTCACACAATTTGCATATCTCAGCTGGCACTAATCTAGCATTGTTAAAAGAGATGCTCACTGTGTCCTGAGCACACACTATCTTGGAACGCTGGCTACACACATATACCCTGGTGACTCAGGTATACTTTCTCAGTATATTTTTCATTTTATCATTTGTTATATGCACTCTTACTTTTTCTGCGCACTTCATCTTTGGTCTTTCCAGAGGCGTAGCTAGGGTTTTGGTTCAGGGGGGGCGAATCTTCTGAGTGGGCCCCTAACCAGAGAACATCAGCAGATGACCGCGCTGTTGCCAAAAATAATATATATATATATTCCATTATTGCAGCGTCAGCGCAGCCCCCCCAGTGCGCACCGCAATAATGGAAGAGAGAGCATCACATGACACCCCCTCTCCCATCATTGCCCTCTTCCTCTGACACACAGCGGGTGTGTGATGACGTCACTTCATCGTGTCCCCGCTGTGTGCCGGTCTGACTGCCGCGCAGCTCCTGACATCAGAGCAGAGCCGGCGACGAAATCAGCGTGGGAGTGAGGAGGAGAGGTGAGTATAGTTTTTTTTTAAGTTTATATAGTGAGTTCTGGTAGCATGATTATGATACCCCGTATGAGGGGGCAGCATGATATACCCCGTATGAGGAGGAGGCAGCATGATACCCCGTATGAGGGGGGTAGTATGATACCCCACATGAGGGGGGCAGCATGATACTCTTGTGTCCGTGGGAAAAGTAAGCTCCCGAACGGGGCAGACTTTCTCTCAAAATCGAGACGGTTGGGAGGTATGAATGCTCCTCACCATACACCTTGTACACACATAGCTCTGCACACCTCATACACACACAGTTCCGCTTTCTATGCCTCGTACACACACAACTCCTCTCCGTACACCTCGTACCCACGCAGTTCCGTACACCTCGTACACACATGGCTCCGCTCCGTACACCTCATACACATGTGGCTCTGCTCAGTATACCTCGTACACACACGGCTCTTCTCTGTACACCTCGTACACACACTGCTCCGCTCCGTACACCTCGTACACATGTGGCTCTGCTCAGTATACCTCGTACACACACGGCTCCTCTCCGTACACCTCGTACACACACGGCTTCACTCCGTACACCTCATAGACACACAGATCTGCTACATGCACCCTGTAAACCCCTCCTGACCCCACACAGAAACTTCCCTTCATCCAGCACCATGAGAACCAGCACAGCAGAGTCCTGCATACACTGAGACTGAGGCCCTTGATCATGTGACCTCGACTCCTCCCCTCCTGTGACCTCATCACAGGTCCTGTGCACCCAGAAGAGATTAGAGCTACGCTACTGCTCCAATCCCAGCGCGCCATGACAACCAGCACAGCAGAGTCCAGCATAGTGCATACAGTCAGTGAGGCCCCTGATCATGTGACCTCGACTCCTCCCCTCCTCCCCTCCTGTAACCTCATCACAGGACCTGTGGCCGAGAAGAGGACATAGGGGCAGAGCAGGGAGATGATTGATTCTCCCTCTCTGCCGCAGATACAGTTAAGTGTAAATCTGGGTGGGCCCCCTCACAGCGTGGGGCCCGGGGCGACTGCCCCCTCTGCCCCCCCGGTAGCTACGCTACTGGGTCTTTCTTATTTTACAGTCTTCACCCTTCAGTATTGTGCACTAAGGTAATTTTCCTTTTCTTATTAGCCGCTATACCTGCCAATACAGTGACCTCATAATATAATGGACATCTATATGTTCTAGACATATTAATATTATTATATTACTGTATATTTTTATACAATATATTTGACTACAGAGGTGGATGTTGATATCTGGTCTATTTTCTAATCTGAATTTTGATTATAAAAATATTTTTTTTTATTTTTTAGATGTTGGTCCTTGGTGACAGAGGAGTCTTTCTTTATATGATGATGTCTGCTATATAAACTTCGTGTTTTTTTGTCATATCAGCCAAACGCATGTTTCTGACACATGAAGTTTACCATATGAGACTTTACTAATAAATTATCACTTTGTGCATGAAGTCAGCGCCTCAAGGTTTTTCCTTTCATTATTGGACGTTTTTTCCTGGAAGGCACTGTGTATTGGTCAGCAATCCCCTTTACCACATCATTTTACATATAGGATATTGGCGCACTTATGAGAAATTGCTAAACAAAGTATGTGGTCCATTTTTCTCCTGATGGCCCCTTGGAAAATTAAAGGCATGGGGCTAAAACAACTTTTTAGTGGGAACCTTTTTTTTTCTTCATTTCTACAGCCCAATGTTACAAAATTCTGTGTATCGTCTGTGGATTTAACCCCCTTAACGACCGCCGATACACCTTTTAACAGCGGTAATTAAGGGTACTTAAACCCCAGCGCTGTGAATTCACGGCGCTGTGGAGTAAGTAAATAGCGCCCCCCAGTGTTGGATTTTCTCCAGGATCTCGGCTGCAGGGGGTAGCCGAGACCCCAGAGAACATGAATTGGGTCGGTTTTTACCGACCCCGCTTTTGCGATCGCCGTTATTAACCCTATAATGGCGATCGCAAAAAAAAAAGAAAAGCCGCGATATTGCATTTAATTTCTCTGTCCACTGATGTGATCGCACATCAGAGGAGAGAGAAAGAGGGTCCCCGATCCCCCCCCCCCGGTACCTCTCCGTGGTCCTCTGTCCCCTCCCGGTGGTCCTGCGTCCCGCCGGCGTCGTCCGGTGGGCGCCGCCATCTTGGATCTGGGGAAAATGGCGGGCGCATGCGCAGTGCATCCGCCGGGAATCTGCCGACTCCGGCTGGCAGATTCCATTCATTCATTTTGATCACTATGATAAACTATCAGTGATCAAAGTAAAGAAAATAGTGAATAACCCCCCCTCCCCCCCCGTTTATCACCCCTTAGTTAGGCAAACATAATGAAATAAAATATTTTTTTTTTCATTTTTCCATTAGGGCTAGGGTTAGGGCTAGGGTTAGGGCTAGGGCTAGAATTAGGGTTAGGGCGAATTAGGATTAGGGTTAGAATTAGGGATTAGGGTTGGGATTAGGGTTAAGGTTGGGATTAGGGTTAGGGGTGTGTTGGGGTTAGGATTGGAGCAATAATTGAGGGGTTTCCACTATTTACCAACTTTGGAGGTCTAAAAATTGGGGGCTAAAAAATCACTTTTGTGGAAATGAAAAAGACTTTTTATTTTCATGGCTCTGGGTTATAAACTTCTGTGAAGCACTTGGGGATTCAAAGTGCTCACCACACATCTAGATAAGCTCCTTGGGGGGGTCTAGTTTCCAAAATGGGGTCACTTGTTGGGGGTTTTCACTGTTTAGGTGCATCAGGGGCTCTGCAAACGCAGCATGACGCCCGCAGACCATTCCATGAAAGTCTTTATTCTAAAATGGCACTCCTTCCCTTCCGAGCTCTCCCATGCGCCCAAACAGTGGTTCCCCCCAACATATGGGGTATCAGCGTACTCAGGACAAATTGCACAACAACTTTTGTGGTCCAATTTCTCCTATTACCCTTAGGAAAATAAAAAATAGCGGGATAAAAAAATCATTTTTGAGGAAAAAAATGATTTTTAATTTTCACGACTCTACGTTTATAAACTTCTGCGAAGCACTTGGGGGTTCAAAGTGCTCACCACATATCTAGATAAGCTCCTTGGGGGGTCTAGTTTCCAAAATGGGATCGCTTGGTTTATACTGTTTAGGCCTCTTTCACACTTCCGTTTTTGACCATCAGTCAAAATCCGCCAGTTTTTGAAAAAAACGGATCCGCCATTTTTGTTTGCATCCGCCGGCATGCTTGGACGGACCCTGCAACATTTTTTTTGCTGTAGGATCCGCATTTTACAGTGTGCATGCCCGGAGAAAGGAAGTCAGCCGGGGATTTAACCCTGAAATCCTTTCTGGCGGTGGAAAAATATATTCTCTCTCTCTCTCTCTCTCTCTCTCTCTCTCTCTCTCTCTCATTCCTTTAAAATTCTTCAGCCAACAGATCCGTCAAAAAACAGGACCGCTGACATTCGTTCACTTCAGTTGACAACGGATCCGCTTTCCACCATTTTGGCGAATTTTAACTGATGACAAAAATCTGAAGTGTGAAACAGGCCTTAGTCGCATCAGGGACTCTGCAAACGCAACATGACGCCTGCAGACCATTCCATCAAAGTCTGCATTCCAAAATGGCACTCCTTCCCAAGCTCTCCTATGCACCCAAACAGTGGTCCCCCCCCACATACAGTTGTGGCTAAAAGTATTGACACCCCTGCAATTCTGTCGGATAATACTCAGTTTCTTCCTGAAAATGATTGCAAACACAAATTCTTTGGTATTATTATCTTCATTTAATTTGTCTTAAATGGAAAAACACAAAAGAGAATGAAGCAAAAAAGCAAAACATTGATCATTTCACACAAAACTCCACAAATGGGCCAGACAAAAGTATTGGCACCCTCAGCCTGATACTTGGTTGCAAAACCTTTAGCCAAAATAACTGCGACCAACCGCTTCCGGTAACCATCAATGAGTTTCTTACAATGCTCTGCTGGAATTTTAGACCATTCTTCTTTGGCAAACTGCTCCAGGTCCCTGATATTTGAAGGGTGCCTTCTCCAAACTGCCATTTTTAGATCTCTCCACAGGTTTTCTATGGGATTCAGGTCTGGACTCATTGCTGGCCACCTTAGAAGTCTCCAGTGCTTTCTCTCAAACCATTTTCTAGTGCTTTTTGAAGTGTGTTTTCGGTCATTGTCCTGCTGGAAGACCCATGACCTCTGAGGGAGACCCAGCTTTCTCTAGCAACCTTCCACGACAGCATAGGAGGTTGTCTCCACGCCCTAATGGGGGACAGGAAGTACGAGAGGTTAAAAGGTCCCACCCACCTCCCTCTCACCAGTGTCTTTCCTGTCCCCCATGGGGCATGGAGAGGTTCAGTATGCTGTGTGGCCAGCTGCTGCAGCGTACCTGGGATCCTAAGCCAGGCAGTGGTGGTCGGTGGCGCTGCCTCCCCTCCTCCAGACTGCACAACAACTGCTTTGAATTCGGGACCGTTCCTGGCCCACCTGTGCTCTCCCAGGGGGAGTAAAGCGGGCCAGTGATCCCCGACCGGAGGCCTCCCGCAGCTCTCTGGTCTCTCCTCCTCCTGTTGCTCGCTGTGCGGTGACCCGGAAGTGACTTCACGCGCGGTCACTTCCGGGGTGTGTCTGACGACTTCCTATCATGGCGGCCCCCATTCAGCTGCCGGCGCGTGGAGCTCGCCAGCACCAGGCTGTGCCTGCTCCAGGACCCAGGGAGGAGGAGGGGGAAAAATGAGAAACTGCGCTGAGGGCGGGGTTAACCCCTTATTAACCCGCCGGAAGACGCTGACAGGTAAGAATAAATCCCCTGTCAGCATGGACGGTTCTTCCTGCCCTGCGTCTGCAGAGCCCAGCGCTGCCCCAGCCACAGTGAGTGTTACCTGGAGTGGGTCTTAGTGGTGCGGTCCTGGGATAGAGGTCCTCAAAATGCTTCTCCCCCTTTTTTTTTTAGGGAGAAAAGTCTTCCCACAAAAGCACCAATACCACCAGCAAGTCAGCCAAATGTGCCATATGCAGTTCAAAACTTCCCTCAAATTGGGTGAAAAAACTGTGTCAGGCTTGCATGGACAGGGTGGTCAGGGCTGAGCACCCGTCACTAATTGACGAAATCCGCAGCCTGGTTACTCATCAGGTCCAGACCTCTTTGGCTGCCCTGTCTCCCCCACCACCACCTCCTCCTCCTCCGATTGTAGGCTCCCCATCCCCAAAAAAACGGAAAATACAAATAGAGGACTCGGAATCCGAATCAGAGAGGTCATATAATTCAGGCTCCGAGAGTTGGGGACAACCGGGAACTTCTTAATCAGCTGGAACTAGGAGATACCTCCTTTCTGCGGAATATGTGGAGGAGCTGGTCAGTGCTGTGCGGGCCACCATGGGCCTAGAGGATGAACCAGTTACTCAGTCAGCACAGGACCACATGTTCGGAGGATTTGAGGGACCCAGACAAACAGGTTTCCCAGTTCATAAGAGCATAGTAGACATGATCTCTCAGGAATGGGAGTACCCAGAGAAGCGCTACTCAGCCCCGTCGGAGCTCAGGCATAGATTCCCCCTGGAAGGAGAGGAGTTTAATTGGGACATCCCGAAGGTTGATGTCCAGGTGGCGAGAGTGGTGAAAAAAGCGGTCCTTCCATTTGATGACGTGTCCCAGCTTAGAGACCCGATGGACCGTAAGGCAGAAAGCCTCCTAAGAAAAGCCTGGGAAACTTCTGCCTTCTCCCTAAAATCAGGAATAGCGTCCACATGTGTCTCTAGGTTTCTCTTCCAATGGATAGAGGAACTAGAAAGTCATATTTCCCGGGGAACCTCAAGAGGTGACCTCCTTAACTCCCTTCCCATACTACAGAGAGCTACAGACTTCTTGGCCGATGCATCAATGGAGATGATCCGCACCTCTGCCAGAGCCATGGTCCAGTCCAATTCTGCAAGACGGGCCCTTTGGCTTAAAACGTGGAGCGGGGATGTGACTTCTAAGGTTAAACTCTGCTCCTTGCCCTTCAAGGGTGAACATGTCTTTGGCCCGGCCTTAGATGAAATTCTTGAAATGGCCACAGATAAGAAGAAGGTGCTTCCTGAGCAGAGGACCACAAAAAAAGCAGCTTTTTCGAGCCCCCCAGAATCAGCCATCCCAGCCGAGAGTCAAGGGAAAGACTGGAAGATGGAGTTATGCTAAGGGGAGAGGCAGGCACATCCTGGTCCCCCAGCAGCAGCAACAGCCACAAGAAAAGCAATGACTCGACCCCGGTGAGGGGAAGGCTTTCGAGGTTTATTCACTCTTGGCAGATGATTTCCAAGAGCCCCTGGGTCCTCAGCGTGATCAGGGAGGGTCTGCTGCTAGAACTCGAATCCTTCCCTCCGCGGGGTATAAGAGTTACCTCCCTACCACCTCGGGAGTCCCCAGCACTAAAAACTGGCATCCAGCTCCTGCTCCAATCAAACGCCATCTCTCCGGTCCCTGTGGAGGAACGGGGAAGAGGGCATTATTCCAGACTGTTCCTAGTGAGAAAACCCACAGGAGAGGCAAGAATAATAATAAATCTGAAGGGCCTCAACCGACACATCGTATATCACAGATTCAAGATGGAGTCGGTGAAGACTGCCATTCCTCTGATAGGGCCGTCTCACTTCATGGCAACCATAGACTTAAAGGATGCCTATTTTCACATCACCATACATCCTTCTCACAGGAAGTATCTGAGGTTTGCGATCCGCCAGGGTACAGAAGTCAGGCCCTATCAGTACAACGTGCTTCCCTTTGGAATATCCTCTGCCCCTCGAGTATTTTCCAAGGTTATGGCAGAAGCTGTGTCCCACATCAGAGGACAGGGCATATGCATTGTGCCCTACCTGGACGACCTGCTGATAATAGGAGCCTCCTACCAGATCCTGGAAAGACAGGTGACTCAAACCCTGAGTATTCTTCAATCATTTGGGTTGGATCCCGAATATAAAAAAGTCACAGATCCAGCCCTCCCAGGAGATAAAATTCTTAGGAGTCCTCCTAGATTCAAGACAACAAATAACCTTCCTCCCAGAGGAACATCAGAGGTCCATAATATCAAGGATCTCAGCTTTCAGGGAACAAAGGTTCCCAACCCTCAGGTCAGCCATGTCTATACTAGGGTCAATGATCTCCTGCATCCAGTCAGTGCCTTGGGCACAGGCCCACTCCAGAATACTCCAGTCCCACATCTTGGGGAGCTGGAATGGGGATCATACCTGCCTGAACAAAAGAGTCCAGACCCCAGGAAAGGTGAAAACTTCACTAGCATGGTGGATGGACCGCAAGAATCTGTGCAAGGGAATCAACTGGTCCCAGATTCCCCTGGTCACGGTAACATCAGATGCCAGCAAAAAAGACTGGGGAGATGTGGTGTCCCGACAACCATTCCAGGGGTTGTGGAGCCAGAAAATGAGTGCAAAATCCTCAAACTTCAGGGAGCTGAAGGCCGTGGAGGAAGCTCTTCTGGCAGCAAGACACCTAGTCCAGGGCCATCATATCAGAGTCTATTCAGACAATGTAGCAACAGTGGCCCATCTCAGACACCAGGGTGGCACGAGATCCAGCAGCCTAGAGGGCCTTTCTGGTCGAATATTTTGCTGGGCCGAAAGACACCTCCGTTCTCTAGCGGCAGTCCACCTAAAGGGTACCTCCAACCTTCAAGCAGATTTCTTGAGCAGAAAATGCATCCAGCCTGGAGAGTGGAGCCTAAACCAAAGAGTCTTTCAGAGGCTGGTCAACAGGTGGGGTCTTCCAGAGGTGGATCTACTGGCCTCAAGAGAAAATGCCGGAGTGAGAAACTACTTCTCCCTGAACCCCAGAGACAGATCCCTGGGGGTAGATGCCTTCGCCCATAGGTGGAGATTTCGTCTGGCATATGCATTCCTGCCAGTTCCAATCCTTGCCGTAACCCTGAGGAAAATCCGGGAGGATCGGACCCAAACCATCCTAGTAGCCCCGCTATGGACAAAGAGGAGCTGGTACTCTCTAATTATGGAGCTACAGGTAGACGGGCCATTCCATCTACCCCTGGAAGACGACCTTCTCTTGCAGGGCCCTCTATATCACCCAAACCTCCGGGGAATGAAGTTAGCGGCCTGGTTACTGAGACCCAGGTCCTGAGGGCCAGGGGGCTATCAGAAGCAGTAATAAAAACCCTCCAGAAATCTCAAAATACGGTCACCATTGCTATTTATAACAAAATATGGAAAAAATTTTCCTCATGGTGTCTGCCAGATTTGCCTGACCCAGAAAACCCCAACATTTCCCGTATCCTGGATTTCCTGCAGAGAGGGCTTGAGCTAGGTCTAAAACCCAGCGCACTTAAAGTTCAGATATCAGCATTAAGCTCCATGTTCGACTGTGACTTGGCCAACCACAGGTGGATAAAAAGATTCATCACATCAGCCACTAGGCTACATTCAAAAAGGCTAGTCGCCATTCCACCTTGGGACTTGAATGTGGTACTTACGGGACTCACTCAATCACCCTTTGAGCCCCTGCCATCCTGTACTTCTCAGCTGCTCTCCTGTAAAGTGGCCTTCCTTATAGCGATAACCTCGGCAAGGCGAATAGGAGAGCTCCAAGCTCTCTCAATCAGGGATCCCTACCTAACTATTAGGGACGATTCCATAGTTCTTTCCCTTGATCCATCGTTCCTACCAAAGGTTGTGTCTGATTTCCATAGATCGCAGGAAATCATTCTTCCCTCGTTTTGTCAAAACCCAGCGAACCCTAAGGAAAAGGTGTTTCATACGCTGGACGTGAGGCGCATAATTCTCTACTAATTAGAGTGTACCAAACCCTATAGAATTGATCACAACCTATTTATCCATACTTCTGGTCCAAACAAGGGAAAGAAGGTAGAAAAAAACACCATTGCCAATTGGATTAAGAAAGCCATCTCCGAAGCATAGCTGGCGCAGAACATCGCTCCCCCTATGGGGATCAAGGAGCATTCAACACGATCTACCTCTACGTCATGGGCTGAGAGGGCAGGCGCATCTTCGGAGCAGATTTGTAAGGCAGCAACCTGGTCCTCCTTACATACTTTCACTAAACACTACAGGTTGGACCTTGTGTCCAACAGGGATCTAGCCTTTGGCCGAAAAGATCTTCAGGCCGTTGTCCCCCCCTAGTGCAGTATAGGTTGTTATGCCTCCTATGCTGTCGTGGAAGGTTGCTAGAGAAAATAGAATTAGACTTACTGGTAATTCGGTTTCTAGAAACCTTCCACGACACCACTATTTCCCTCCCTGCATTCTTGGACAAAATTCTGAGAATCTTAAGGTAACCAGTGCTATGGTAATCAGTTATAAGTCACTGGTGAGAGGGAGGTGGGTGGGACCTTTTAACCTCTCGTACTTCCTGTCCCCCATTAGGGCGTGGAGACAACCTCCTATGCTGTCGTGGAAGGTTTCTAGAAATTACCTAAGTCTAATTCTATTTTCTCACACTGGGCCCTACATTATGCTGCAAAATTTGTTGGTAGTCTTCTGACTTCATAATACCATGCTCACGGTCAAGCAGTCCAGTGCCAGAGTCAGCAAAGCAACCCCAAAACATCAGGGAACCTTTCTTTTCTCCATGCTCAATGTGGTACACACAAGGACACAGGACAGAGGTTGAGTCCACTTTAATCCATGTCAACTGGCTGCAAGTGTGATTTAGTTATTGCCAACACCTGTTAGGTGCCACAGGTAAGTTACAGGTGCTGTTAAGTACACAAATTAGAGAAGCATCACATGATTTTTCGAACAGTTCCAATACTTTTGTCCACCCTCTTTTTTATGTTTGGTGTGGAATTATATCCAATTTGGCTTTAGGACAATTGTTTTTGTGTTTTTTCATTTAAGACAAATTAAATGAAGATAATACCAAAGAATTTGTGTTTGCAATCATTTTCAGGAAGAAACTGAGTATTATCTGACAGAATTGCAGGGGTGTCAATGCTTTTGGCCACAACTGTATGGGGTATCAGCGTGCTCAGGACAAATTGCACAAAAAACTTTTGTGGTCCAATTTCTCCTGTTAGCCTTGTGAAAATAAAAAATAGCGGGCTAAAAAATCATTTTTGAGTAAAAATTTTTTTTTAATTTTCATGGCTCTACGTTCTAAACTTCTGTGAAGCACTTGAAGGTTCAAAATGCTCACCACACATCTAGATAATTTCTTTAAGGGGTCTAGTTTCCAAAAAGGGGTTCACTTGTTGGGGGTTTCCACTGTTTAGTGTCACGTCCTCCACCGGTACCAATACTTACCTGCGCGACCCCGTGCGTGCCTCCCGGCGTGCACCCGCTCCACGGCGCACTCCCGCTCCTGACATCCAGCCTCAGCGACGTTGGTCCCGCGCTCCTGCGCCCGACGCTCTGCCTAGTTCCTGTGACGCCGTGGCTCCGCCCCAACATGGCGGCGCCCACCGTCTACTTCTTCCCGGCATCTTCCCAGGTAAGACGCCTGTGTATCGTTGTGGTCTCGCTGCCCGCCGGGCCAGCATTCTCTACGTTCCCAGGCCCTTTGTCTTTTCCTTGCCTGTCCTGCTTGTGTTGTCTTTGGTTGCTGCTGTGCTCTCTTCTTCACGACTGCCTTGTCCCTGTTCTTGTCTCGCCTCTGGCTCCTTCCCTTGCTTCTGTCTCTGAGGTCCTAGCTGTGTACCGGCTGCCATTGTTCTCCTAGTCCGTCTTACCTAATGTCCTAACCTCTTTTGTTATCTCTCTTTCAGTCTCCTGCTTCCTTCAGTCCTAAGTGCTCCACGTTCCTCTCCAGCTCCGTGTCCACTGTTACCCATCTCTGCTGCCTCGCCGACTCTCCACCCTAGTCTCCCTGGTGCTCTCCCAGTCGCCCCTTTGGCTCCGGCTGTTGTGGTTCCTTCCCTTGTGGGCCTGCCCCTAACACTCCCTGTATAGGGGGTGGCTCCACCTGGTCAGCTCGCCCGCAGGGGCTCTGGAGCCGTGGCCCAGAGGGTCCACTCTGGGTTGCGATAACTTTATCTGCCATCCTAGCACTATCCGTAACAGATACACAGGACATGGACCCCGCTGGAGTCACAGCTACTCAGAAGGAGTTAACCTTCTTAAGGGAGAATCAAACCCGTATAATGTCCTTTATGAAATCTATGGACGCACGCCTCTCCGCCCTTCAAACCTCTGATCCTAGTAATGCGGCTCAGCTGGCCGGCTTACAGCAAGAGCTAGCGCAGCAGCGTGACGCTCAGACTCATATTCTCAACTACATGGCCTTGGTTGATGGTCGCTTGCTCTCGCTCCAGGCAGCTGCTGCCGCTCCTTCCCCGGTCGCTAGTCCTCATCCTCAACCACGGTTGGCCAGACCACCCCGCTATAACGGCGACGCAAAATTATACCGAGGTTTCCTGAATCAATGTCGCCTCCATTTCGAATTATTACCTCAGCAATACCCCACAAACCGGTCCAAAGTAGCCTTCATAATCTCCCATCTTGAAGGGGACGCTTTGGCGTGGGTGAACCCCCTCTGGGAGCACGATGACCCCCTGGTTGCCCACTTAACTAATTTTTTGGATACTTTTCGTCGAGTATTCGACGAGCCTGGCCGCCTCGCCTCCACTACGGAGTCTTTGTTCAGTCTTAGCCAAGGTTCTCTAACTGTGGGTCAATATGCCATTCAATTTCGGACCCTGGCGTCCAATTTAGGTTGGAACAATGAGGCGTTGGTGGGAGCCTTTTGGCGGGGCCTTTCGGGTCGTATAAAGGACGAGCTGGCAGGGCACGACACTCCCACTGCCCTTGAGGATTTAATTTCTCTGGCCACTCGAATCGATCTTCGGTTCCAGGAACGGGCTCGTGAGAGAAGACTCGCGCGCTCGGTGCCACCCACTCGCAGACCACCCAGTCCTCGTTCCAGTGCTCTTCCTTCTGCGTCTGTACCCGAGCCGATGCAAGTGGATCGCCTCAAGCTCTCCGAACAGCGTCGCAAGGAGAGAAGTTCCCACGGCCTATGTTTTTATTGCGGTAGTGGGTCCCATTTGCTCCGAACTTGTCCGGAAAACTTCTCCGCCTAGGTCAGGTAAGAGAGGCCTCCCTAGGTGTGCATGATTCCTCTCATCCCCTTTCTCTGTCTGTCCTCTTGCATGTGGGTAACAAGCGGGTTTCTTTGGCAGCCTATGTGGATTCGGGCGCCACAGGGAATTTTATTAGGCACGATGTAGTCTCCAAATTTTCTGTCCCTGTGAAGACCCTTGAGAGCCCTCAGATTTTGGCATCTGTAGACGGTAATCCTTTGCAAGAGTCCGTTAAGCTAGTCACGTATGAGATAGAGCTCCAGATTTGGGCCCTGCACAAGGAGAGAATTACATTTTATGTTCTCTCATCCTGTTCTCCTTGGTCTTCCCTGGTTGCGACTTCATGAGCCTACTTTGGACTGGCGTAACGGCAATGTTCTGCGCTGGGGGAGTCCTGTCAGTGTCGGTGTCTGCAGCCGGTGCATCTCGTAGGTGTCCCCCCGTCCTCTCCCTGTTTCCTCCGGATTACCACCTGCTTATAGTGCCTACTCAGATGTCTTCGAGAAGAGAGAAGCTGAGGTTCTACTGCCACACCGACCCTATGACTGCCCTATCGAGCTCATTCCTGGTACCACTCCTCCCCGCGGGAGAATTTACCCTCTCTCGTTAGCTGAGATGCAAGCCATGTCTGAGTACATTGAAGAAAACCTAGCCAGAGGCTTCATTCGGAAATCGTCCTCGCCTGCGGTAGCAGAGTTCTTTTCTGTGAAGAAGGAGGACGGGTCTCTTCGTCCGTGTATTGATTATCGGGGTCTCAACCGCATGACGGTGAAGAACAAGTACCCGCTTCCACTAATCCCGGAACTCTTTGACCGCTTGAGAGGAGCACGAATCTTCACCAAACTAGACCTGCGAGGAGCCTACAACCTTGTTTGCATACGGTCCGGGGATGAATGGAAGACCGCGTTCAACACACGGGATGGTCATTACGAGTATTTAGTCATGCCATTCGGACTCTGCAACGCTCCTGCAGTATTCCAAGAACTCGTCAATGATATCTTTCGTGATCTTCTCTATGTCTGTGTTGTGGTCTATTTAGACGACATCTTGATCTTCTCCCCCGACTTGTCTACTCGCCGCCGAGACGTCCGTCAAGTTCTCCACCGTCTCAGGGAGAATCACCTATTTGCCAAATTGGAGAAATGCCTCTTTGAGCAAGCTTCACTGCCGTTCCTTGGTTACATCGTTTCAAGTTCTGGCTTGGAGATGGATCCTGAAAAGGTCTCTGCCGTTCTCAAGTGGCCGCGTCCCCAAGGGGTGAAATCTATTCAATGTTTTTTGGGCTTCGCCAATTATTACAGGCAATTTATCCCTCATTTTTCTCCGCTGACCAAACCTATTTCGGCTCTCGTTCGCAAAGGGGCCAACCCCAACACTTGGCCTCCGGACACTGAGGCTGCTTTTGAGGTTTTAAAGCAAGAATTCTCCAAGTCCCCTGTGCTCCACCGTCCAGATGCCAATAGGCCGTTCCTCCTGGAGGTTGATGCATCGTCTGTGGGAACAGGAGCTGTCCTTCTGCAAAAAACCTCCTCTGGTCACATGGTCATGTGTGGGTTCTTCTCTAAAGCTTTCACCGCTCCGGAACGAAATTACTCCATCGGTGACAGAGAACTACTAGCCATAAAACTTGCCCTTGAAGAGTGGTGCCATCTTCTTGAGGGAGCCGTTCATCCGTTCATCATATTCTCGGATCATAACAATTTGACCTATGTTCAGTCCGCCCAAAGACTCAACCCACGTCAAGCTAGATGGTCTTTGTTTTTTGGGCGATTTGATTTTGAACTTCATTTTCGGCCAGGGAACAAGAACGTCAAGGCGGACGCCCTGTCTCGCTCATTTTCGCCTGTGGACCATGTGGATGCTCCTACGCATATCATCAATCCGGCGAAGATCCTCACCGTGTCTCCGCTTAGGGTGCTGTCACCACCACCGGGTAAAACCTTTGTTCAAAGTGGGGACAGGCTGAAGGTCCTACGTTGGGGGCACTCGTCTAAATTTTCTGGACATGCTGGAATCAAGAAGACTCTCTCTCTCGTCTCCCGCCACTATTGGTGGACATCGCTTCGCCAAGACGTCATGGACTTCATCGCTTCTTGTCCTTCGTGTGCCAGGACAAGGTCCCTCGACACCGACCTCCTGGGCTCCTGCATCCCTTACCCATACCTACGACTCCCTGGACCCACATTGCCATGGACTTTGTCACCGATCTACCCCCGTCCTCGAGATGTACGGTTATCTTGGTGGTCATAGATCGGTTTTCCAAGATGGCTCGCTTTGTCCCATTGTCTGGTTTGCCTTCTGCCCCTGAGTTGGCGAATATTTTCTTGCTCCACGTTTTTCAACTCCATGGCTTTCCGCAGCATATCGTCTCGGACAGGGGAGTCCAGTTTACCTCCCGATTTTGGCGAGCTCTCTGCGGATTAATGAAAATAACTCTGGATTTCTCTTCAGCCTATCACCCCCAGTCTAACGGGCAAGTGGAACGAGTCAATCAAGTTCTAACTTCCTACCTCCAGCACTTTTCCAACGCCCATCAGGATGACTGGGTTTCTCTTCTCCCGTGGGCTGAATTCGCGTACAATAATCATTCCAGTGAAGCTTCTTCCAAGTCTCCCATTTTTGTGGTTTTCGAACAACATCCCGGTATTCCCCTTCCTTGTCTGTAGACTTCTCCCAGATTTGGAGGGACACCAGGGAGGCCCTAGAGAGAGCCAGTCACAGAATGAAGTATTATGCAGACAAGAAACGTTTAGACGCTCCTCCGTATTCTCCTGGGGAGAGGGTCTGGCTATCCTCTCGGTATATCAGGCTAAAAATCCCATCCTATAAGTTGGGTCCACGTTTCATTGATCCCTTTGAAATCCTGAAGCGTGTCAATGACGTAACCTACAAATTAAAATTGCCTGCTTCGCTAAGAATTCCCAATGTTTTTCATGTATCTCTCCTCAAACCTGCGGTATTTAACCACTTCCACTCAACTTCTTCCCAAAATTTCCAACCCAGCAGTTCTGATATTACCTTTGAGGTTAAAGATATACTCGCTATGAAGACTGTCAGGGGTCGAACTTTGTTTTTGGTTGATTGGAGAGGTTTCGGTCCTGAGGAGAGGTCCTGGGAACCTCGAGAGAACATTGATGCTTCTCTGATCATGAAACGATTTTTTGACAACCTTAGGAGGGGAGGGAGTAGAAGGGGGGTACTGTCAAGTCCTCCACCGGTACCAATGCTTACCTGCGCGACCCCGTGCGCACCTCCCGGAGTGCACCCGCTCCACGGCGCACTCCCGCTCCTGACATTCGGCCTCAGCGACGTCGGTCCCACGCTCCTGCGCCCGACGCTCTGCCTAGTTCCTGTGACGCCGTGGCTCCGCCCCCAACATGGCGGCGCCCACCGTCTACTTCTTCCCGGCATCTTCCCAGGTAAGACGCCTGTGTATCGTTGTGGTCTCGCTGTCCGCCGGGCCAGCATTCTCTATGTTCCCAGGCCCTTTGTCTTTTCCTTGCCTGTCCTGCTTGTGTTGTCTTTGGTTGCTGCTGTGCTCTCTTCTTCACCACTGCCTTGTCCCTGTTCTTGTCTCGCCTGGCTCCTTCCCTTGCTTCTGTCTCTGAGGTCCTAGCTGTGTACCGGCTGCCATTGTTCTCCTAGTCCGTCTTACCTAATGTCCTAACCTCTTTTGTTACCTCTCTTTCAGTCTCCTGCTTCCTTCAGTCCTAAGTGCTCCACGTTCCTCTCCAGCTCCGTGTCCACTGTTACCCATCTCTGCTGCCTTGCCGACTCTCCACCCTAGTCTCCCTGGTGCTCTCCCAGTCGCCCCTTTGGCTCCGGCTGTTGTGGTTCCTTCCCTTGTGGGCCTGCCCCTAACACTCCCTGTATAGGGGTGGCTCCACCTGGTCAGCTCGCCCGCAGGGGCTCTGGAGCCGTGGCCCACAGGGTCCACTCAGGGTTGCGATAACTTTATCTGCCATCCTAGCACTATCCGTAACATTTAGGAACATCAGTGGCTCTCCAAACGCAACATGGCATCCGATCTCAATTCCAGCCAATTCTGTGTTGAAAAAGTCAAATGGGCTCCTTCCCTTGCGAGCTCTGCCGTGCACTGAACAAGTGGTTTACCCCCACATATGGGGTATCGGTGTTTTCAGGAGAAATTGTACAACAAATTTTGTGGTTCAATTTCTCTTTTAACACTTGTGGAAATAAAAAAAACTGGTTCTGACATAAATTTTTTGCAAAAAAAAAAGTTAAATGTTAATTTTTTCCTTCCACATTGCTTTAGTTCCTGTGAAGCACGTAAAGGGTTAATAAACTTCTTGAATGTGGTTTTGAGCACCTTGAGGGGTCTAGTTTTTAGAATGGTGTCACTTTTGGGTATTTTCTGTCATGTACACCCCTCAAAATGACATTAAATATGATGTGGTCCTTAAAAAAATGGTTTTGTAAATTTTGTTTTAAAAATGAGAAATCGCTGGTCAACTTTTAACCCTTATAACTTCCTAATAAAAAAATTTTTTGCATCCAGAATTGTGCTGATGTAAAGTAGACATGTGGGAAATGTTATTTATTAAGAAATTTGTGTGACACATCTCTCTGATTTAAGGGCATAAAAATTTAAAGTTTTAAAATTGCAAAATTTTCAAAATTTTTGCCATATTTCCGTTTTTTTCATAAATAAACACAAGACTTATCGAAGAAATGTTACCACTAACATGAAGTAAAATATGTCGCGAAAAAACAATCTCAGAATCACAGAATCCATTAAAGCGTTCCAGAGTTATAACCTCATAAAGTGACAGTGGTCAGAATTGTAGAAATTGGCCTGGTCATTAAGCTGCAAACTGGCTCTGTCACTAAGGGGTTAAAATGCTCGCAACACCCCGAGGCAAGTTCCTCAAGAGGTGTGTAGTTTCCAAAATGGGGTCACGTCTTGGTGGGTTTTTTGCTGTTTTAGCACCATAGCGACTCTTCAAATGCAGCAAGGGGCTTTCAGTCTATTCCTGCCAAATCTGTATTTGAAATGTCAAATAGCGCTCCTTCCCTTCCAAACCCTGCCATGTGACAAACAGTTGTTCCCCCCCCCCCCCCCCATATCAGGCATCAGCATACTAGGGAGAAATTGCACAACAAAGTGACTGGTTCATTTCTCCTGTTACCTATGTGCAAATAAAATATTTTTCATTGTTTTCTTAAACTTTGCTTTTATTCCTGTGAAGCACCTGAAGAGTTAACAGCCTTTCTGAAAGTGGTATATATTGAGGAGTGTAGTTTTTAAAATGGGGTCTTGTTTAAAGGTTTAAAGGTGTTCTGACATAGAGGACCCTAAAAGCCATTTCAAAAGTGAAGTGATCCCTAACACTATAAGATTTCAAAATGTTGTTGTAATAGTGAAAAAATAACTCTTTAACCCGTAACAAAAAAGTTTTAAAAATGATGTTGACATAGTTAAAGTTATTTACAAATGACTTTGTGCAGTATGACTATATATCTTGAGATCATAAAAATTAAAAGTTCCAAAATTGTATTATTTTTTTTACAAAATTTGACAGATGTTGATATTTTCATAAAAAACACAAATCTGCCTTAAGATATTACTGTCATCATGTACAATGTGTCATGAAAAAACAATATCAGAACCTGTTATAAAAATATGAACCGATTTCCAGGGGTTCGAGTTCACTTCCAGGACTCTTTGCTGCATCTACTGGGACACACTCCTCCCCCCCATTAGGTTTGTATCGTACACACACAAGCTGCAGCGTCCAACCCCCTCCTTCTCTCCCTGCCAGCACTGTGTGGTCCAATTTCACAATTTCCCCCCTCCCTCGGGAATGTGTTTGTGATCGGCTCACTCAGCCATGTGCATGGTTTTGGAAATCTTTGTTCCTGCAAACTTGAATATAATAGCACAGATTATTCATATATGCAGGAAACCTATATTTTTGGAATCTACATCCTTTAAGCTATTCACCACAGTGCTTTGCGACTTCCACGCTCACCAGAAACTGAAAAAAGGGTATATGCCTCACCGTAATACCTAGGGATACCATGTTTAGACTTAAATGAAAGATAATTTTGTCTGAAAACCTATTATATTTCTGCCATCTCGCTGTGAGCGTTGTAGCCAGAGTTATAGCCCTTATAAGGTTTTAGTAAATTTGGAAAAGGAGAGTGCATTCCTTAGCTCAGCCCACTGTTGTGAGTTCATTTTCCCCTTCACTACTGAGGCCCGAGGAACTCCCTCTTCTGGTGAAGAAAGGTAGTGAGCCTGATTGTCAAACACCTGGGGCTGATGATGATGACTGGCTGAGTGGAGTTAATGACTGGATATAAGGCTGCCGACGCCCTTCTGGCCTGCGGGTGATTTCTCTGTGGACTTCTAGGAAACCAGTCTGATTCCTGCTCATCTAAAGCTAAGATTTCTGCTTTGCCTTTTTGCATTAGTGTTTTGTTTTCCTTGCTTTTCTGGATTCTGCCATTCCCTGCTGGGGTGAGCTGAATCTCCTTTTGCCTGTTGCTCTGTCTTCAGAATATTCCTTAGTACTGACATAGCTTTTTTGATGCCTAGCGTCTTCAGGGCCTTTTTTACTGTCAGTTTGTTGGCTCTTATTTTCATAGGGTTTTTCACGGATTGCAGACAGCAGCCTTCCTGTCCTTTCCTATCTAAGCTAGCGTGGGCCCCATCTTTGCTCAGTCTATCTTTCTGTCTGTGTTTTGTTCTTTCTTCTTGCTTCACCGTCATTATATGTGGGGGGCTGCCTTTTGCTTAGGGGTCTGCTCTGGGGCAGTTTAGATTTCCCTTTCTATCTTTAGGCTATGTAGTCCTCCGGCTGTGATCGAGGGGCCTAGGGCATCGTAGGAGCCCCCCACGGCTACTGCTATTTGTGTTTATAGGTTCAGGGGTCTGCAATCCGATAGCTGCCAACTTCTCTGGTTTTCTGGACTTAGCTAGCATTTCTATTTTTGCCTCCTACGGTGACTCAATCATAACAGAATCACCCGCCATACCGCAGATTCTAGGGTACTCAATAGCAGGAAAGAATTGTATAAAAAAAAAAAAAAAAAGTGTATATTTTTTCCTCTATATCTCTGAGGCCGTAGGGGGAATTTTTTTTTTCTCTCAATGGAGATAAAGCAATTGTCTGATCGTGTGGAGCAGCTCGCTGCGGAAGTGCGGGGAATTTCCGCCTACCTTGCTCATTCACATGCTGCTGAACCAAAGATTCCTACACCTGATGTATTTTTTGGGGATCGGTCTAAATTTTTGAATTTCAAAAATAATTGTAAATTATTTTTTGCCTTGAAGCCTAACTCGTCAGGGAGCTCCGCGCAGCAGGTTAAAATTGTCATCTCTTTGCTGCGTGGCGATCCCCAGGATTGGGCGTTTTCTTTGAAACCAGATGATCCTATTCTGACTAATGTGAACGCATTTTTTCAGGCCTTGGGGTTGTTGTATGACGAACCTAATGCCATTGATCAGGCTGAAAAGACCCTGCTGGCATTGAACCAGGGTCGTGTTTCTGCAGAATTGTACTGTCAAAAATTCTGAAAGTGGGCAGTACTTACTACCTGGAATGATAATGCCTTGGCTGCTCTCTTTTGGAAGGGGTTGTCAGAAGCCATAAAAGATACTATGGTGGGATTTCCTGTTCCCTCTGGTCTTGACGATTCTATGTCTTTAGCCATTCAGGTTGATCGGCGTTTACGCGAACGTAGAGCTGCACGAGAAGTGTTGCTACCTGTTGAACAGATGTCTGAACCTATGTAATGTGATAGAGTTTTTTCCAGAGAGCAGCGTCAGGAGTTCAGAAGGCGTAATAAGTTGTGTTTTTTCTGTGGAGATGCCTCGCATATTATTTCTGTCTGTCCTAAACGCGAGAAACGCTTTGCACACACGTTTTCTGTTGGTGGTGTTCAACCTAAGTTTCTTCTGGCTATTACTCTGATCTGCTCCCTGTCCACATTTTCCGCCAAGGCTTTTGTGGATTCGGGAGCAGCTCTAAACCTAATGGACTTGGATTTTGCTAAACGTTGTGGATTTCCGATGACACCTCTGCAGACGCCTATCCCTTTGAGCGGGATTGATGCTACTCCTTTAGCTAAAAATAAACCTCAGTTTTGGACCCAGGTGGTAATGCGGGTCGCCCCAGACCATCAAGAAAATTGCAGGTTTTTGGTGTTACATAATCTGCATGATACTATTGTTCTGGGGTTTCCCTGGTTACAAATTGATAATCCAGTTTTGGATTGGAAATCTGTGTCTGTGGTGAATTGGGGTTGTCGGTGTGCCTTTAGTGAGGCTCCGGTGTTTTCCACCTCTCCTCAGTCTCATGATGTTCCTGATTATTTGGCGGACTTTTATGATGTATTTAGTGAGAATGAGTCTGCGTCTCTGCCTCCTCATAGGAGTTATGACTGTGCTATTGAACTGAGCCCGGGGTGTAAATTTCCCAAGGGTCGGCTCTTCAATTTATCTGTACCCGAGCACGAGGCTATGCGATCCTATATTAAGGAGGCGTTGGAGAAGGGTCATATTAGACCATCCTCGTCACCCTTAGGTGCCGGTTTTTTTTTGTAACCAAAAAGGATGGATCATTAAGACCTTGTATTGATTATCGTGCTCTCAACAAAATTACTGTTAAATATCAGTATCCGTTACCCCTGATTTCTGATCTATTCTCCAGAGTTAAAGGTGCTTGCTGGTTTACCAAGCTTTACCTCAGGGGGGCTGTGATAAAACACTCCGGGATCGCCTCTGCTGGGGTCAAAGGTCACGTGCATTCAGCATGAAACTCAGGCGCAGAGCTGGGATTCGGGTGTAACTGACCCTGGGTCAGGTTTATTAACGGTGAAAGCAATGCAAAAGGAAATAAAACATAAAACAAATCCTTGCCTGTCCGGCACTAACTAAACAATGGACAACCTAACTACCAACTGGCGGGCTTCTCCCGTCCAGCCAAACTACAGTTGCAGTGGGCACTGCTTCCACTCACGTCTGTCTCTCACACAGACAGGCTCTCTGTGTTCCCAGGCTGAGACACTCACACAACCACCTGGCATCCTTTTATATCCACCTCCCATTATTCATTAGCAGGCAGGTGCGATACTGACCAGACTAGGCCACATAGGAAAGGAATCTGGGCGAGATATACCTGCCCTCATCCACTATTCCCACATGATTCTCACATATCCCCCCCTTCTGCTCAGACCACTCCGGTCGAGCAATGACACCCGCCAAACAGTGCACTCGGGACAGGGCATCTGCATTTCCCATCTGTGCCCCTGGGCGGTGCTCCACCGTAAAAGTGTAGGCCTGCAGGGCAAGGAACCACCGGGTCACCCGGCTATTCCGTTCCTTGTTCAAGTGCATCCACTTGAGAGGGGCATGGTCAGTGATCAGCCTGAACTTTCGGCCCACCAGGTAATATTTGAGGGCCTCTAGAGCCCACTTAATGGCGAGGCACTCTTTTTCTACGACTGCATATCTTTGCTCGTGTTTATTCAGCTTCCTGCTGAGATAGAGGACTGGGTGTTCCACTCCGTCCCTCACTTGTGAGAGTACGGCCCCGATACCGGTATCAGAGGCATCCGTTTGTACCACAAACTCACTGCGGAAGTCCGGAGTCACCAGTACGGGCTGAGAGCAAAGTGCCCGTTTTAGGCTATGGAAGGCTTCTTCAGCCGCTAAACTCCATTTAATCATGACGGAGTCTTTCCCTTTTGTAAGATCCGTCAGGGGGGTAGTGATGGCTGCAAAATTGGGTATGAACCGGCGATAATAACCGGCGATCCCCAGGAAGGCTTGCACCTGCTTCTTGTTGACAGGTTGTGGCCAGTCCTGAACCGCCTGAATCTTATCAACCTAGGGTTTAACAACACCTCTCCCAATTACATACCCCAAATACCGGGCTTCTTCTAGCCCGATGTGACATTTCTTGGGGTTCGCGGTTAGACCTGCCTCCCACAGGTCGTCAATCACAGCTTGTACTTTCTGGAGATGAGTCTCCCAGTCCAAGCTGTAAATGACAATGTCGTCCAAATAGGCCGAAGCGTACTGCCTATGTGGCCTCAGGACTCGATCCATCAGTCTCTGGAAGGTCGCCGATGCTCCGTGCAGTCCAAACGGCATATACACATACTGAAATAGACCTTCTGGGGTAGCAAATGCTGTCTTTTCTCTGGCAGCCTCCATCAGAGGGATCTGCCAATACCCCTTTGTTAGGTCTAGGGTCGTAATATACCGGGCTTTTCCTAACCGATCTATTAACTCGTCGACCCGGGGCATGGGGTAGGCATCAAATTTTGAGACCGCATTCAGTTTCCTGAAGTCATTGCAGAACCGGATGGTGCTGTCCGGTTTAGGAATTAGCACAATCGGGCTGGACCAAGCACTGTGCGATTCCTCAATGACACCTAACTCTAACATTGCCTTCACTTCTCGGGAAACGGCTTCACGGCGCGCTTCCGGGATTCGGTAGGGCTTTTCGTGAACTGTGACACCAGGTTCCGTTACGATGTCATGTTTTATTAGCGTAGTCTGCCCGGGTTTATCTGAGAAAAACTTTTCGTTGTGAAGTAGAAACTGCCTGACCTCAGTCTTTTGCCGCTCCGAGAGAGTCTCTGCAACCCGTACCTCCGGTACGGTATGCGAGCAGACAGGACGGGCCAGCTCCGCTGACAAGGCAGACCGATCCTTCCAGGGCTTTATCAGACTTACATGATAAATCTGTTCAGGTTTCCGTTTACCTGCCTGGTATACTTTGTAGTTTACTTCACCAACTCTTTCCTTGATCTCAAAGGGGCCCTGCCACTTTGCCAGGAACTTACTGTCCACCGTGGGGACCAGGATCAACACCCTATCTCCGGGTGCAAACGTATGGATCTTGGCGCCCCTATCATAGATTCTTTTTTGGGCTCCTTGAGCCTGCATCATGTGCTCTTTGACGATAGGCATAACAGCCGCAATACGGTCCTGCATTTGTGTGACGTGATCTATCACTGTTTTAAACGGAGTGACCTGACCCTCCCAGGTTTCGTTTGCAACGTCTAACAGTCCGCGAGGACGTCGGGCGTACAATAACTCGAAAGGCGAGAATCCCGTGGAAGACTGGGGTACTTCCCTGATGGCAAAAAGCAAATACGGAAGTAAATAGTCCCAGTTCTTCCCATCCTTGTCCTTCACCTTTCTCAGCATCTGCTTCAGAGTTTTATTGAACCGTTCGACCAACCCGTCTGTTTGAGGGTGATACACGGATGTGCGTAACTGTTCGATTTGTAACAATCGGCAGAGCTCCTTCATTACCCTGGACATAAAGGGGGTCCCCTGGTCGGTGAGTATCTGTTTTGGTATACCGACCCGACTAAACACATGCACCAGTTCCTTGGCAATCGTCTTGGTGGCCGTGTTACACAAAGGGATGGCCTCCGGGTAACGAGTGTCATAATCCAAGATGACCAGGATATGTTGGTGTCCACGTGCAGACCGTGGAAGGGGCCCAACTAAATCCATCCCAATCCTCTCAAACGGGACTTCAATAATAGGTAGGGGTACCAAAGGGCTACAGAACAGGGGCTTAGGTGCAGAGGCTTGGCAGTCAGGACAAGACTCACAATATACACGGATATCGTGATGCATGCCTGGCCAAACAAAACAGTGTAATATCCTTTCGGCGGTTTTCTGGACTCCCAGGTGACCTCCCATCACATGTCCGTGGGCCAGGTCCAGCACCTGCCGCTGGTAGGGTTTTGGCACGACTAATAGTTGCACCGTATCTTCCCCCTTTTTCTCTATCTGATAGAGTAAATCATTCTCCAGAACCATGTAAGGATATGCCAGCCTAGAGCCAGGTTCTACGGGTACCCCATTTATCACTTTTACATTTGTCCTAGCCTGAGAAAGGGTAGGATCCTTTATTTGCTCGCTTTGAAAGTCATCTTTCTGAACTTCTAAATCCGGCAAACGGGGAGGTGGACGGCTGTCAGCCTCCTCCTCTTCCCCGGTCTCCTCCATATCACCCGCCATGACTGAAAACGGGAACTGCAGGTCATTTCCCGCAGACTCTTCCCCCGAGTCTTCCGGGGAGACCTCTTCCCGGGGTTCGGGACCCACACGCGCCCTGGGAGAAGAATCATGTACACCATTACCCGAAGGCATCAACTGATTCTCCCACAATTGCCAGAAGTGGGGAAAATCCCGGCCCAGGATAACATCATGCAATAACGCCGGGACGAGTCCCACTTTATGTTGCACAGACCCATAGGAAGTTGTAATGCATATGACCGTGGTGAGGTACGAACAGGTGTCTCCATGCACACACGTTACAGAAAATTTGTCTGATGGTCCAGTCGGGGCTGACACCAGACTGGCCTTCACCAGAGTCACCACACTTCCCGAGTCTAACAATGCCACCACATTTTTGCCATCAACAGTTAAATCACACAAGTGTTTTTCCACATCCTTTTGACCGGCATTCACACTCACTACCCGTGCAACCATAGACATGCGGTTTTTAGAGTCTGTGACGTCGCACTGCATGGGTTCAGTAGTGACCGGACAGTTCGCAGCAATATGTCCCATCTCTTGGCAGCGGAAACACCTAACGGGCCCCTTGCTTAGACCATAGTTCGTTACTCTCGGCCTCGCAGTGCGGGCAGTCCCGTTTTCCTCCACCACTGTCTTAGGGATTTTTCCATCTCCCCTACTCCCTGGAACAGTCTTACCGGTTCCACGTGGAGATGATGAAGAACGAGGTGGGGTAGCGTCGTCTCGGAGTCCTTCCGCCACGGAGTAACGTTCAACCAGATCCACCAGTTGATCTGCCGTCGTCGGATTTCCATGGGTTACCAACTTCCTCAGGGCTGGCGGTAGAGCTCTCAGGTACTTGTCCATGACGACTCTCTGGATTATCTCTGGCGATGTCAGCACCTCGGGTTGTAGCCACTTCTTCGTCACGTGGATCAGGTCGAACATCTGTGACCGCTGTGGTTTATCCGGCTGATAAGTCCATTGATGCACTCTCTGTGCACGGACAGCGGTCGTCACTCCCAGCCGGGCCAAGATCTCGGCTTTCAGTTTGTCAAAGTCCTGCGCAGCTTCAGGCTCTAAGTCATAATAAGCCTTTTGGGCCTCACCGGAAAGAAACGGGGCAATCAGGCCGGCCCATCTTGCCTTCGGCCATTTTTCTCGCAACGCCGTCCGTTCAAACGTAGTCAGGTATGCCTCGACGTCATCTTCTGTCGTCATCTTCTGCCAGTACCGACTCACGTGAATCACTCTCGACTCGGCTTCCAGGTTAACCTCAGGTAAGCTTGCCAAGCGCTGCGCCACCTGCTGGAGAAGCGAACGATCGGTAACTGTCATGTCCACCAACTCCTTCAGCTGGGCCATCATCACCCGATTAGCTTCTTGCTGGACGGAGGTGGACTGTACCAGCGCTTTCACCACGTCCTCCATGCTCATGCTTGCAACGTGATGCCCGCGTTCTCTACCACAATGTGATAAAACACTCCGGGATCGCCTCTGCTGGGGTCAAAGGTCACGTGCATTCAACATGAAACTCAGGCGCAGAGCTGGGATTCGGGTGTAACTGACCCTGGGTCAGGTTTATTAACGGTGAAAGCAATGCAAAAGGAAATAAAACATAAAACAAATCCTTGCCTGTCCGGCACTAACTAAACAATGGACAACCTAACTACCAACTGGCGGGCTTCTCCCGTCCAGCCAAACCACAGTTGCAGTGGGCACTGCTTCCACTCACGTGTGTCTCTCACACAGACAGGCTCTCTGTGTTCCCAGGCTGAGACACTCACACAACCACCTGGCATCCTTTTATATCCACCTCCCATTATTCATTAGCAGGCAGGTGCGATACTGACCAGACTAGGCCACATAGGAAAGGAATCTGGGCGAGATATACCTGCCCGCATCCACTATTCCCACATGATTCTCACAGGGCGTATAATCTTATTCGCATTAAGCATTGGGGATGAATGGAAGACAGAGTTTAATACTCCGGAGGGACATTTTGAGTACCTGGTAATGCCTTTTGGGCTCACTAATGCCCCTTCTGTCTTCCAGTGCTTCATGAACGATATTTTCCGAGATTTTGTCGATAAATTTTTGATTATCTATCTGGATGATATTTTGATCTTCTCCAAGGATTGGGATTCTCATGTGGAACATATTCGGACTGTGTTCCGGATCTTGAGGGAGAATTCCCTGTATGTCAAAGGATCTAAATGCCTTTTTGGAGTACAGAGGATTTCTTTTTTGGGATTTATTTTGTCCCCATCAACTATTGAAATGGACCCGGCCAAGGTACAGGCCATTTACGATTGGGTTCAGCCCACTTCTTTGAAGGCCCTCCAGAAGTTTTTGGGTTTTGCTAATTTTTATCGGAAATTTATAGCAAAATTTTCTAGTATAGCCAAGCCATTGACTGATTTGACTAAGAAGGGTGCTGATGTGTTAAATTGGTCTCCGGAGACTGTTTCTTCCTTTCAGGAGCTGAAGCGAAGATTCACCTCCGCCCCGGTTTTGCGGCAACCTGATGTCTCACTTCCGTTCCAGGTAGAGGTGGATGCTTCTGAGATTGGTGCAGGAGCTGTTTTGTCCCAAAAGGATCCTGTAACATCTAAAATGAATCCCTGTGCTTTCTTTTCCCGAAAGTTCTCTCCATCTGAACGTAACTATGATGTGGGGAATCGGGAACTGTTAGCCATGAAATGGTCATTTGAGGAGTGGAGACATTGGTTGGAGGGAGCTAAGCATCAAGTCGTGGTCCTCACTGACCACAAGAATTTGATTTACCTAGAGTCGGCTAAGCGCTTGAACCCTAGACAGGCTAGGTGGGCCTTGTTTTTTTACACGTTTTGATTTTGTGGTTTCTTTTCTTCCTGGAACTAAGAATGTCAAGGCTGACGCCCTCTCTAGGTGCTTCTTTGCTGATTCTCCTGTGGTGACCAAGCCTGCTACCATCTTAGGCGAAGGGGTAGTTCTTTCTGCCATCTCGCCCGATTTGAGACGTGCTCTGGAAGAGTTCCAGGAGGACAAACCTGAGCGTTGTCCCAGTGGAAAGTTGTATGTTCCTGACCAGTGGAAGAAGAGAGTGATGTCTGAAGTTCATTGCTCTACTTTGGCTGGTCATCCAGGTATTTTTGGTACTAGAGATCTGGTGAGTCGATCTTTTTGGTGGCCCTCCTTGTCTCGTGATGTCAGGAATTTTGTGCAGTCCTGTGGGACGTGCTCCCGGTCTAAATCGTGTTCTCGCTCTATTGGGTTGTTGATGCCTTTGCCTGTCCCCAAGAGGCCATGGACCCATATTTCAATGGATTTCATCTCTGATATGCCTGTCTCTCAAAGGATGACTGTTATTTGGGTGATTTGTGATAGGTTCTCTAAGATGGTTCATCTTGTACCACTCCCTAAGTTGCCGTCTTCCTCTGAATTGGTGCCCCTGTTTTTACAACAGGTGGTTCGCTTGCACGGGATTCCTGAGAACATTGTATCTGACAGAGGAGTCCAGTTTGTGTCTAGATTTTGGAGAACTTTCTGTTCCAAGCTGGGAATTCAGTTGTCCTTCTCCTCTGCTTTTCACCCTCAGACCAATGGGCAGACAGAGAGAACAAAAAACGATTTGGAGTCGTATTTGAGATGTTTTATTTCTGCTGATCAGGATGATTGGGTTTCATTTTTGCCCTTGGCCGAATTTGCTTTAAATAATAGAGCTAGTTCTGCCACTTTGATGTCTCCTTTTTTTTGTAACTTTGGGTTTCATCCTCGATTTTCTTCAGGGCAGGTGGAGCCCTCTGCCTGCCCAGGGGTTGACACTGTGGTGGAGGGAATGCACCAGATCTGGGACCAAGTGGTGGATAAGTTATCTCTCTCCCAGGAAAAGACCCAGCGGTTTTCCAACCGACATAGGACCATTGGTCCCCAATTTAAGGTTGGTGATATGGTGTGGTTATCATCAAAAAATATTGCTATGAAGGTGGCTTCTCCTAAGTTTAAGCCTAGATTTATTGGACCTTACAAGATTTTGGAGATTATTAATCCGGTCTCTTTTCGTTTGGCTCTTCCTGTCACATTTAAAATCCATAATGTGTTCCATAAATCTTTGTTGAAGAGGTTTGTTGAACCTGTTGTTCCGGGGGTTGCACCTCCAGACCCTGTATTGGTTGAAGGTAACATGGAATATGAGGTAGAGAAAGTACTGGATTCCCGTCTGGCTAGACGGAGACTCCAGTATTTGGTTAAGTGGAAGGGTTATGGTCAGGAGGATAATTCCTGGGTCTCTGCCTCTGATATTCATGCCAAAAGATTGGTGCGTGCCTTTCATCGGGCTCACCCTGATCGCCCTGGTGGCGTGGTTGAGGGTTCGGTGACCCCTCCTCAAGGGGGAGGTACTGTTGTGAGTTCATTTTCCCCTTCACTACTGAGGCCCGAGGAACTCCCTCTTCTGGTGAAGAAAGGTAGTGAGCCTGATTGTCAAACACCTGGGGCTGATGATGATGACTGGCTGAGTGGAGTTAATGACTGGATATTAGGCTGCCGACGCCCTTCTGGCCTGCGGGTGATTTCTCTGTGGACTTCTAGGAAACCAGTCTGATTCCTGCTCATCTAAAGCTAAGATTTCTGCTTTGCCTTTTTGCATTAGTGTTTTGTTTTCCTTGCTTTTCTGAATTCTGCCATTCCCTGCTGGGGTGAGCTGAATCTCCTTTTGCCTGTTGCTCTGTCTTCAGAATATTCCTTAGTACTGACATAGCTTTTTTGAAGCCTAGCGTCTTCAGGGCCTTTTTTACTGTCAGTTTGTTGGCTCTTATTTTCATAGGGTTTTTCACGGATTGCAGACAGCAGCCTTCCTGTCCTTTCCTATCTAAGCTAGCGTGGGCCCCATCTTTGCTCAGTCTATCTTTCTGTCTGTGTTTTGTTCTTTCTTCTTGCTTCACCGTCATTATATGTGGGGGGCTGCCTTTTGCTTTGGGGTCTGCTCTGGGGCAGTTTAGATTTCCCTTTCTGTCTTTAGGCTATGTAGTCCTCCGGCTGTGATCGAGGGGCCTAGGGAATCGTAGGAGCCCCCCACGGCTACTGCTAGTTGTGTTTATAGGTTCAGGGGTCTGCAATCCGATAGCTGCCAACTTCTCTGATTTTCTGGACTTGGCTAGCATTTCTATTTTTGGCTCCTACAGTGGCTCAATCATAACAGCCCACCCTGTGAAGTCATCCAGGGGGAAGACTCTTAGTTTTGGGCTAAGGTATAAAGCTCAGAGGCCCAGACAAAGGGGGGTCATTTGTCTGGGGTGCCAGCTATAGGAGACAGCTGTGCTGATGAACTATTTTCCCTTGGGGAAGGTGCCCCTCCCCCTCTCCCACATGGCGTGCCATTGACTTAGAACTGTAAGTTCATCTTTTAATCCCTGTTTTTTTGTAATTGCCTTTATATATTGTAATTGTCTCATTTGTAACATCTTTTTATATTTTTGTAAACACTGCCTATTTTTTCAGGAATAAAACTAAAACATTTACTAGCTTCGTTTTCCTTGCTCTAAATGTACCACCACGTCCTCTGGGCTAAATTCACGCTACTGTTGGGTTGGCTCCTGACCCGATATTGATTTTAATATCAGAACCCGGAACTGGTGGCAGCAAAGTGTGTTCTGGGGTATTTGGGAGATTCTAGCAGTGACAGAACGGAGGTTTTGCATGTGTATTTCCCACCTGAGACAGGGGATATACATACCGCCCTCCCTGCAGAGTGCCCAATAACCAGTATACAGCAAGGCAGCCTTTCTGACTACTTATCCTAGGTGTAGTTCTCTGACTGACCTGAGGGTAAGGGGGGCGCCAGAGAGCTGCAAGTCCCAAAACAGGAACTGAAGGTGGAATTGTTAAAGAGGATCTTTGACAAAACCACTGGGACATATAGCTAAATATAATAAAATGACACTCACAAATTTGGCCTAGTCACACCCTGCTGTAACCTGAGCTGCAATTCTGGTCACATGATCTTTGGCTCAGTCTCCTGGCTTCCTGTGATGTCACCTTTTAGAGTCTTCTCCGTATCAATCTCTGGAAGCTGATAGTCGGTGAGGCTGCATTCAGCAGAACTCGCTTGGTTTCCTGCCACAGCGTTTCATTTCCTTGAAATATCAACGGATAGTTCTCTCTGACACTGATGCACCCTGAGCCTGCCGGACAATTTGAATTTCTTTGGAACTTGTTTGGCTGCTTATCCACCATCCTGCGTTGCAGCCTTTCATCAACTTTTCTCTGCAGTCCACCTCCAGGGATATTCGCAACAGTGCCATGGGTTGTAAACATCTTTATTATGTTGTGCCCCTTGGACAAATTAATATCAAGATCGCTGGAGATGAACTTGTAACCTTGAGATTGTTGATTTTGTTTCTCAAGTCCTCACAGTTCTCTTTCTGTTCTCCATGCTTGGTGTGGCACACAGACACAGAATACAAAAATTAAGGCAACTTCTCCCCTTTTATCTGGTTTCAGGTGTGATTTTGCATATTGCCCACACCTGTTACTTGCTACAATTGAGTTTGAAAGAGCATCACATGCTTGAAACAAAAGTTGTTTACCCTCAGTTTTAGAAAGGTGCCAACAACTTTGCCCTGTCCATTTTGGGGGTTTTGTGTGAAATAATGTCCAATTTGCCTTTTTTGCCTTTTTTCTCTTTTATTTGTGTTGTTCCAATATACACAAACTAAATAAAAGTGTATAACAAAACATGCAAAACGTGTAATTACAATAATTTTCTGGGAGAAATACTTCATTTTCTGGAATAATTTGGGGATGCCAACACTTTGTCTTGACTGTATATGTGTATATAGATATGTATTCAGTTGTACTCAAAAGTTTACATACCCCGGCAGAATTTTTGCTTTCTTGGCACCAAGAATTTTTCTCCACTAGTAGTTAGTAGTTGGGTGAAGCCATTTATTGTCAAACTACTGTGTTTTCTCTTTCATGATCATAATGACAATCATAATGATAACCCAAAACATCCAAATGACCTTGATCAAAAGTTCACATACCCTCTTTCTTAATACCTTGTTTTACCCCCTCTAATATCAATGACAGCTTGAAGTATTTTGTGGTAGTTCCTGTAAATTCCTGGGCTGTCTAGCATGAGTTACGCGCTTGAGATCTCCCCAGACTGGCTCAATGATATTGAGATCAGGAGACTAAGATAGCCACTCCAGAACCTTCACTTTGTTCTGCTGTAACCAATGACAGGTCGACTTGACCTTGTATTTTGGATCTTTGTCATGTTGGAATGTCCAAGTATGTCCCAGCTTCCAGGCTGATGATTACAAATTTGTTTCCAGTATAATGATAATGTGCTGCATTCACCATTCCTTCAACTTTGATCAAGTTTCCTGTGCCTTTTTTAGCTCACACCCTCCCAAAACATCAGCGATCCACCCCTATACTTTACAGTAGGAATGGTGTTTCTTTCATTATAGGCCTTGTTGACCTCTCTCCAAATGTAATGTTTATGGTTGTGGCCAAAAAGTTCAATATTGGTCTCATCACTCCAAATTATCTTGTTAAAGAAGTTGAGGCTTGTCTTTGTGCGGTTTTGCATACTGTAGGCGAGATACTTTGTAGCATTTGTGCAGTAATGGCTTTCTCCTGGCTTCTCGACCATGCAGCCCATTTTTCTTCAAGCGCCTCTTTATTGTGCATCTTGAAACAGCCATGCCACTAGTTTGCAGAGAGTTCAGTATTTCAGCTGGTGTTGTTTGTGGGTTTTTCTTTGCATCCCAAACAATTTTTCCTGGCAGTTGTGGACGAAATTTTTGTTGGTCTACGTGACTGTGGTTTTGTTTTTATAGAGCCCCTGATTTTTCATTTGTTAATCACAGTTTGAATGCTGCTGACTGACATTACCAATTCCTTGGATATCTTTTTGTATCCCTTTCCTGTTTTATACTGTTCAACTACCTTTTCCCGTAGATCCGTTGACAATTCTTTTGCTTTCCCCATGACTGACAATCCAGAAATGTCAGTGGCTGGATGAAACGTGCAAGAGTCTGTCTGGATTCCAGAAACTCACTCAGCTTTTATGCACACACTCATTACAAGCAAACAGGTCACAGGTGAGGATTGTTACCTTTAGTAGCCATTCAAACCCATTTGTGTCAACTTCTGTGCATGTTATCAGGCCAAAATCAGCAGGGTATGTGAACTTTTGATTAGGGTCATTTAATGTTTTGGGTTGTCATTTATCATTTAAAAAGAGAAAACACAGTAGTTTGACAATGAATGGCTTCAACTAACCATGAGTGGAGAAAAAGTTTTGGTGTTATCATTCATATTCTTTGAAATAGGCCTAGAAAGCAAAAATTCTGCCGGAGTATGTAAACTTTTGAGCACAACTGTATCCTACGTCAATCACCTGTTCAAAGTGGTCAAAATGGAGTTTTGGCTCTATTTTCATTTACAATGAGTGTTGGCTCTTTTTCCATTTACAATTTGTAATGAAGCCTTGCTTCTGTGAGGGTGACATGTCCACTCTGAAGAGATGGCTTATTTTACCATTACCCTTATGACTGTACATATTACCGTTTAGTCAATGGATTCACTAGATTTGTTTTTTTTTTTTTTTTTGCTTTTTTTTGTAGGATTTATTCCAAGAGGATCCTGTACAGATGGCAATGATAATCTTCAGCTGTTTGAGAGAAGAAAGTAAAATTTTGGACAATGCTCAGTCATATACAAAGGTATTTTTATTATGCAACGGTATAACAAGGGAGACATCATTTGAAAGGGTTATTCTAGTTAAGAAAATGCTATTGCGTATCCACAGGTTATTTGAGAACTTCTAGTTCAGTGGGATTCCAATAGCTGAGACCCTCAAAGAACGAATGAGTTGCAGAGCTCATGTTCGAAAGAAATTCCCCTGTTCTAACGATTATGGGGCCCCAGTGATAAATCCCTAACAGTCTTGAGGTTATCAATTGCTGTATCCTGTGGTGATATGACGACTGCTTTTTACCCGACTACCCTTTAGGAAACGTTTAGTTTTTGGCCAGTATTTTACCTCGCTATTTGTAAGCCAAAATCAGACAGGAGTGGAACAATCAGAGGAAAAGCATTACAGAAACATGTCACCATGTCTGTATTTCTTACCCACTTCTGATTTTAGCTTACAAATGCTGATAAAATACTGAACATGTGAACGTGGCCTTAAATAGAACCTAACACCGGATACATGCTGCCCAATCCATGGGCAGCCTATAACAGGCAATGCTTGCATGATCTCAGCTAGGTATGTTAATATACTTTAATAGCCGCCCTGGTGGCTTCTTCCTGCTCTAGATTGTCAGATCTCTGCTATGCGCTTAAGTTGTCAGAGACCTGTCAATCCGTGGCAGCGTGCACAGACCTGCCCGTTCAACAAATCTATAGTGGGGTCCCTGTACCCATATAGCCAGTGCGTGACCCATACTGCCCAAGGATTGGGCAACATGTGTTAGTTCTCAGGACTAGTATTTCTTCTGCGGTGTTGCTATCAGTGTGTCAAGAGTGGGAGGAGAGGGCTGCATTGACAATCCAACACAATGGGCAGCACTTTGAACATATTTTATAAGTGGTCATAAACTTGTAAATAACTGGTATGAAAGAATAAAGTTATGTTAAAACCAAGCACACCATTGTTGTTCTTGTGAACTTCTTAATAAATTTGAGTCACATGACCCTCTTCCCATTGAAAAAAATAAAGTTGTATCCAAAATGGCCAACTTCAAAATGGCTGCCGTGATCACCACCCATCTTGAAAAGTTTCCCCCCTCCGATATACTAATCTGCCACAAACAGGAAGTTGATATCACTCAATTTTATTTATGTGTATCCATATAAATGGCCCACCCTGTATGTATATGTGTGTGTATATATATTGTGTGTGTGTGTATATATATATATATATATATATATATATATATAAAATATATATAGCACACACTTATACACACATACTGTACATACATGTACAAGGCACACAGAAAACACTAATACACGTACATGTAAATGGCGCACACACACACATACATGGCACAAGACACACACGTACACGGCATACACATGCTGCACAACAAATGCTTATTTGAAACTTGTGATTCATATAAACACATACACATAGCTCAGAGACAGCACATACTACACACACCTCGGATACACACACCTCGGATACACACATTGCTGGAGGGAATGAGATGTTCCACACTATGAGCTGCATCTTCTCCTGCTCCCAGCAGACACCTTCCTGCCCTCTCCTCTGCTGTGACTTCCGACAAGAGCAGGAGTTGCTGACAGCAGGCCAGGAACCATTTTCACCAGGAGCAGCACACACAGTGGGTGCTGTACTACTTATCTCATAGCTCAGACAGGTTAGTAGGTGCCGTGTCTCTACCTATCCCTTTGCCTCACAGGCTTCGTGCAGGAGGATAGGTGCACTGGCCAGTGAATGCATGGCCTGTGGTGACATCACGGTCACTTGGTAGGTCACATGATCATGATATCACTACAGGTCCTCAGCAAGTCTCTATCTGGGAAGATTCACTGATTATCAGTGTAGTGTCTGCTATAGACGCTGGGGGCCCCCAAGGGGGTGGGGACCCTAGGCAGCTGCCTAGTCTGCCTTTCCCCCAACGCTGGCCCTGCACCTGACAATACAAAGGTGACATCAACCCCACAAATATGAACCCCACTTGCCACCGCTACAGGGTAAGTGGGAAGAGCGAGGCTAAGTGCCACAATTGACGCATTTATAAGATGCGCCATTTCTGTGGCGGCGGAGAGCTGATGTTTTTAGTCTGGGTGGGCCAATACCCGTGGCTCCTTCCCAGGCTATTAATGTTAGCCGACAGCTGTCTGCCTAGCCTTTTCTGGTTCGATTTCATAAAGGTACCCCATGTCAATTTTTTTTCTGAGGTTCCCCTGTAAACTAGCCAGTAAAGGCTAAGCAAACAGCTGTCAGCTGATATTAATAGCCTGGGAACCTTTATTGCTATTGGCTCTTTCCCAGAATATTAACATCAGCCCTCAGTAGTCGGCTTTCCCTCTTCTGGTTATGAAAATTATGTGGGAGCCCATGCAATTTAAAAAAATTTTTTTTTTTGGAATGTAAACAAATACTGTGTTTCACGCAGATTTCTGACAGATGCTATTTTGTTACAAAATATGTAGGTTAATTATGTTAATGCTCCTACATAGGCTGGTGTGTGTGCCTTTAACTCTTTATGTACCATTTTATCCATTTTATTAATGAGGGTATCTGTCTGACGCCTGTTCATTACTAAACCTCCGGCTTAGTATTAATATATATATATATATATATATATATATATATATATATATATATATATATATATATGATACACCCTTTGCAAGAAAATGGAAAAACAAACCACTCATCCACGATTCGATTTGATCATATATATATATTCTCGCTTATTGTGTGTGAACATTATACATTTAAACATGGTATGTGATGACATTGTGGTCTTCAATGTAGAATGAAAAAGAAAAGGTTGAACAAGAAAATGACATCACAATTCTTTTCTTTTTTTAATAATATATCTTTATTTAGCTCTATGGATTTGCAAAAACACATCAAAAACACGTAAAAAATGCGCGTGTTTTTCTGCCAAGAGATGCAGAAGCCTTGCAGGAATTTCTGCAAGCAAATGCGCAACGTGCGCACTTAGGCAGAGAGTCTTAGGCTATGTGCCCACATTAGCGTTTTTAAACGCTCAGGAAACTGATCCCCTTCCCAGAAAACGCACGTCTTTTTTCCGTACGTTTCTTGCGCGTTTTTTGCACAAAAGACGTGCGTTTTTGACGCGTTTTTGACGCGCGTTTTCTGGGAACTTTGGGGAAGGCTAAAAACGCTCAGCAATGCGGAAATGAATGAGCATGCTGTGTTTTTAGCCGCTAAGTGATTCCTGAGCGTTTAAAAACGCATGCATTGGCACAAAAAGCCAAAAACGCATGCAAATTAATTTGAAGCTTCTTTTAAGCATTTCTGCATCGTCTGAGCCGGCACAAACGCTGCGGAAACGCAACGTGGGCACACAGCCTTAAGGGTGATAACGTCATTGAGGAGAAGAACGGCACTGGACTCCGGAGAGAGCAGTGGTAGGTGAGTATATTAATTCACTCACTACACACCATATTCACACATTTAATTAAAAAAAATAATAGATCAGAGTGCTTCTTTAATTAAACTACAAAATGCTATCCAAGTAAAACAATTCTAACTTGGTCAATGACATGACTAAATATTTATGGATCGAACTGTATGAAAACAGGTGCAAATGTGTTGAAAAAGGCATCCATATTAAATAATTATAATTTTGCTTCCTTTCCTGTGTTTGTACCTGTATTTTAATATTTGTAGCTCAGACACTGATGCAATATCATGTGACTATACTTTGCATGTACAGTGTACTGAGCATATCAACATTGCGCATGATAAATCAGTGTTGTATAGTGTATAGTACAATGAGAAATGTTTGTGACCCTGGTGAGTAGCTAACCTGTGTTTTTGGTTTGCTTTTCTTTATAGAGTCAAGTTGGTAGCATGCAATCTACTGTTATGATTGACAAGCACAGAGAATTGGATAAGAAAGTGTGTGATGTTAAGAATCGAGCTCTCGTAAGTGTCACTTTTTTTTAACTTGCATACCGTAATTACACAGGTTGAAAAGACCTAGGTCAAGTTCAACCTTTCTCACTTATAATTTTTTCTTGTCACTAAATTATGTATAACCCACAACCTTATGTGTATTGAGGAAATCATCCAGCCCTCTTTTAAAAGCTGTTATAGTGTTGGCCATTACTACCTCTTGTGGTCGACATTCCACATTCTGACCGCTCTAACTGTAAAGAACCCTTTCCTATTTAGCTGCTGGAATCGCCTTTCTTGCACCCGCAATAAGCACTCCCTGGTCCTTAGTATGGTCTTTGGAAGGAATAAGTCATGCGCCAGTCCTTTGTACTGACCACACATGTATTTATACATGTAAATTAGATGCTGTTTTGCCAAGTACTTAAATGGGTCGAATATGTCTTTAAAGAAGGTGATTAATTTTATTTCAATAATTAAATGTGTGCAGGAAATAGTGTGATATTGTGTGTATTTTTGCATAATACAAATCACAAAGGTAAAGTACTTACATTGCACACTAAACAGAAAAAACTTCACCAGGACTAGCACATCATCAGTCCGGGAACATCAGCTGTGAGAAGTGAAACAGCGATGACAGAGAAATTCTTGGGATCCACCCTGTGGCATCATCACGGACCTCCCCTTTAGTCCACAGGTTAACAGGGCTTCTGTCTTAGCTGAAGTCTTCCCCCAGCATATGTATTGCTTAGAAACAAATGCTTGCGTAACCAAGTATTACACAAGCCCTAACAAATTTTATTCGTTCTATACAGTATCCCTCCAGCTGAATGGCCAACTCTTCAGATGTCAATCAACATCAGACAAATACATCACCAGACAGATCATGCCAAAAAGCTTTCCTGGTACCAAATGTTTTACCATACTATAAACACGACCTTTCTAACTAAACATTAATAACGAAACTATGCGGTAATTGGATGATACTATAAACATACGCTTTCCCATTAAAGACACTGTAAACATATGCGTTCCCACTAGACATTGATAAAGGAGCTATGCAATCCAGGTGTTGGGAAAATTGCAGAAGATACAAGGCTAATATTAGCTGAACTGTTACTGTCTAATATCTAAAAGGTTCCTTAAAGACAGGCTACCAATGTGAGTTCCTGATGGCCATTAACATCTTAACACTACAGATCCTCGCTGAGGCATCTTTTTTCTAAACTAATCAAGCCTAACTTTTTTAACCTCTCATCATATGAGAGGCCTTCCTTCCCTTGTAGTAATCTAGTTGCCGGCCGTTGCACTGACTATAATTTTTGAATATCCTTTTTAAAATGTGGAGCCTCATACTGGATCTCATATTCTAGATGGGGCCTCACCAGTGATTTTTAGATGGATGACAATACATTGAGATCAGAGGATTTTATCTCTTTTTATACTCCCAAAAATCTTCTTTGCTTTTACGGCTGCTGCTTGACATTGAGTACTGCTACTCAGCTTAATTGTAACCAGAATACCCAAGTCCTTCTCCTGTTCTGCAGTCCTGAGTATACTCCCATTTAATAATAGAACAATGGAGAAGAAAAGAAGCGAAACGATGATAGCAAAAATCTCATAATTTATTAAACGCGCAACGCGCGTCAGAGGTCGCTGCCAGACGCTCCCCCCACCTTCTTCCAGTGTGTCCCCTGGTAAGTGCCTCACTATATTCAATTGTTTTTTGCAGCAAGTGGTTCTGGGGCATATTTACTTTTACTGCACCTTATGACTATACAATGGTGCACCATGACATCATATTGGAGCCCTTGTACTATGGACATATTGCTAATATTATGTGTATAGGAGGACCTTGACTAGTATCAGTTGTCCGTGGATACATTTATTTTGACTGTGTCTCAATTCAAATTGTTTATTGCGGGCATGCTGACAACATTATATTATATAGCCTTATCGGATTGTCCTCTGCAGTAGTTACTCTTGGGCATACTTACTTTTACTGCACCTTATGATCATGTAATGGTGCAACATGACATTATATTGGTGCCCTTTTATTCTGGAAATGTTGTTAACACTATATATATATATATATATATATATATATATATATATATATATATATATATATATATACACACTGTGTTCCAAATTATTATGCAAATGATATTTTTCTCTGATTTTCCTAAATAATCGGTACAAATGACAGTCAGTCTAATAAACTTCATCACCGGTTAGAGTATACATCAAATTTTATTGAAGAAACCTCCCAATAATAACAGTATAATCTCCAAAATGAATAAAAACTCAAATTGCACTGTTCCAAATTATTAGGCACAGTAGAATTTCTAAACATTTGATATGTTTTAAAGAACTGAAAATGCTCATTTGTGGAATTTGCAGCATTAGGAGGTCACATTCACTTAACAAAAAGGATATTTTGGAGTTAAATAGCTTAACAGGCCAAGTTACATGCTAACATAGGAACCCTTCTTTGATATCACCATCACAATTCTTGCATCCATTGAAATTGTGAGTTTTTGGAGAGTTTCTGCTTGTATTTCTTTGCATGAAGTCAGAATAGCCTCTCAGAGCTGCTGTTTTGATGTGAACTGCCTTCCACCATCATAGATCTTTTGCTTGATGATACTCCAAAGGTTCTCTATAGGGTTGAGGTCAGGG